>NC_142777.1:6796639-7111133 GCF_988280905.1 Pimephales promelas
TCAGATCCTCGAGCCCACAGTATGCGGTAATCGGATCCCGGAGGCCATTCGGCCCCTTGCTCTACATGCAAAAGCATGGGAAGCTATCTCGGGCGCCTCAGAATGGGTGTTGGAACACAGTAAAGAAAGGCTATGCATTGCAGTTCGCTCGCCGTCCCCTGCACTTTCGAACGCGGACCTAGACGAGAGTATATGGAGAAGTAGCACACCTACTTCGTGCAGAAATAGCGAAACTTCTGTGCAAGGGTTCCATAGAGCCAGTACCCCCTTCTTTGAGCAAGTCAGGCCGTTATTGTATCGTACCTAAGAAGGATGGAGCCCTCAGTCTAATTATGGATTTGATATATTTGAACAAAGCTCTTATAAGGAGACCGTTCAAAAGGCTCACGACCAGACACATCCACTCCCAAATTCGCCCGGCGACTGGTTCATTTTCCTCGATCTGAAAGACGCATACTTTCAGATCCAGATAATACCCCGTCACAGGCAGTGTTGTGCAAGTTACTTCCAAACTGTAACACATTAGGTATTACTTGTTACTGTTATTTAAAAGTAATTCATTACCTTACAATATTACTGTCCCAGAATTGTAATGCGTTACATTACTCATGTATTACTTTTGAGTTACTTTCACCAAAATAACTAAGTAGAACTTAACTTTTGGGCTGTAACGATATGCAATATGAAACCGAAATCGCCATTCGCCACACGACTCAGATCCACGAACCTACAGAATCGCGACACACCTCTTCCAACTCCAGCGTTATTCTCCTTACCGTCCAGATCCAATGCTGCCTTATCTTTAAATTAGGCTATTAGTATTATTTGAGGTTAACATTATAAAATACGTAGACCTACACCACAAAACTAGTTGAGGATAAATTATTTAAAATTGGGGAAGTCCAGCATTATGGACATGATGACATTTGCAGTCAAAACTTGAAATAAAAATTCTCAGAAAAAACATGTATTGAAACGTATATAGGCTACTTCCTTACAGGACTCCAGACATTAGACAAATATCAGTCTATGTTTTATTTTTAATATTAGGGAAAAGGCACACATTCATGCGTGACAAAAAAATAGGAGGCAAAATCGATTTTTTGTAATTCTGTTAATTACACTGCGCAAATCGGATGAGGAAGGGTTGGCTCTCCAGTCTCCATAGAACTTAAAATATTCATTAGGGCCCAAGCCCTGAAAGGGCGAAGGCCCTATTGTTTTCCTTCCGATTATTAGGGCCCAAGCCCTGAAAGGGCGAAGGCCCTATTGTTTTCCTTGGGATTATTATTAGGGCCCAAGCCCTGAAAGGGCGAAGGCCCTATTGTTTTCCTTAGGATTATTATTATTATTAGGGCCCAAGCCCTGAAAGGGCGAAGGCCCTATTGTTTTCCTTAGGATTATTATTATTATTATTATTATTATTATTATTTATACGACTATTCGGGCACTTTTGGGGCCCTTAACATGCTCAAAAACTCTTGAAACTTAGCACACGGGTCAGAACCCGCGGCCATCAGGGCCGGGCTGAAGATGGTACCCGGGCGTGGCAGGGGGGCTAGACAGCGCCCCCTGGAACGGGGTCCGAAAACTTGGTCCATAAATCAAACACGCTTGCATGTAATAATATGAAACTCGGAGCACATATAGATCTCATCGTTCATATATACCTCATACTATTACTTTTTACCCCAGCCCAACAGGAAGTCGGTTACTTAGGGTTGTTCATAAAACACTCGCAATGGAATTTGAAGTACTACTCCTAGAGAATTCAAACACACGGCACGAAACTCGGTCAGCATGAAGTCAAGGCATTGACGATGAAAGTTTGCGAGGGGATTTTTGATATCTCGAACGGTTTGGCCGTGGCGAGGAAACGAAATTATGGCGAGAAACGTGAAACAGGAAGTGTGTTATAACTTCAGCATACATTAACTGATCTTGATGAAACTTCAGCAGTATGTTCGCTGTAAGAGGACGATCACATGGATGTGACTATTGTGAGTCAGAGTTATAGCGCCACCAACTGGTAGCAGGAAGTGTGTCACTTTCAAAATGCTTTGAACTCACCCTTTTATTTTTACCCGATGTGCTTCAAACTTAATCTGTATAATGTAAATACATAGCAGAAGAAGACCTGTGAATGGATTCTTGATATCTTTGATACTGTTGCCGTGGCAACGCATCAAACTTTAAAATTCTTTTTTTTTATGATTTTGAGACTCTTAGCGGCTTTTGGGGCCCTTAACGGGTTTGAAAACTCTTGAAACTTTGCACACAGGTCAGATCCCACAGCCATCAGAGCCGGGCTGAAGATGGTACCTGGGTGTGGCAGGGGGGCTAGACAGCGCCCCCTGGAACGGGGTCCGAACACTTGGTCCATAAATCAAACACGCTTGCATGTAATAATATGAAACTCGGTACACATGTTGATCTCATCGTTTCATCTATACCTCACGCTCTTACTTTTTACCCCAGCCAAACAGGAAGTCGGCTATTGAGGTTTGTTTGTAAAACGCTCGCAATGGAATGTGCAATACTCCTCCTAGAGAATTCAAACACACGGCACGAAACTCGGTCAGCATGAAGTCAAGGCATTGAGGATGAAAGTTTGCGAGGGGATTTTTGATATCTCGAACGGTTTGGCCGTGGCGAGGACACAAAATTATGGCGAGAAACGTGAAACAGGAAGTGTGTTATAACTTCAGCATAGATTAACTGATCTTGATGAAACTTCAGCAGTGTGTTCGCTGTAAGAGGACGATCACGTGGATGTGACTATTGTGAGTCAGAGTTATAGCGCCACCAACTGGCAGCAGGAAGTGTGTCACTTTCAAACTGCTTTGATATCACCCTCTTATTTTTAACCGATTTGCTTCAAACTTTATCTGTATAATGTAAAAATACAGCAGATGTAGACCTGTGAATGGATTCTTGATATCTTTGATACTGTTGCTGTGGCAACAAATCAAACTTTAACATTCTTTTTTGATACTTTTGGGACTCTTAGCATGCTTGAAATTGCTTGAAACAGATAGATACAGATAGCTCGACAGATACATCACATTTATTAGCCAGTAGGCATGTGCAACTTTGGCAAAAGATTAAAGTAATGTCAAAAAAGTAAACAGTAAACACTAAAAGCCTCATATCTTCTAAAAATGTAATTATACATCATTTGTTTCTAAATTAAATTATACAAATATTATAATTAAACCAGTTTTTCCCTTTTTTCATTTAAGAATTATGTTTACGTTCAAAAACAGCCAGAATGGTTTTAAAATTCAGAAGAAGAAAAAATAATCTGAGTCATACGTAGTGCTATACTGCCCTCTTGTGTTCAATATCAGGTAGGCCTATTGTGTATATTCCCACCGGTTAATCAACGTGTGACTCCGCTGGGACTCGGGAACTTTTAAATCGCTTACTTAAAACCGAAAGTCAAAATACAGATATCCGCACAAGACATTAATGTTGTGGAGTAGAGCGAGCATTTTAAATAAATTCCTATTAAGTAGGATTGAACTAAACAGAATGAACGTTCACTCTTTTCTGCTGGTTCCTCGCTGTTGGCGCGCACAGTTATGAATGCTTGTGCAGCCATGAGTTTTAGTTTAATTTTAAAATTAGCGCAATTTCGGGATTTGTATTATTTGAATTTATTTTTAAAAAACACAATGTTGAGTTTTATTGTAACACTGTTTAATCGCGCCCACGGTTATATTTTGTATATTATATATAATTATAATGTATTTCTGTATAAAATAATACTACAATAAAAAACACATTTGTGACCGAACTGATCCAGCAAAATTAGTCACAGTGACCCAAATTTAAAAATTGAGATTTTGATATTAATGGAAAGAGGACACTGTAAGCTTTCAAATGATACCTTGGTCATACCTTGAATGGTTGTAACGATATACAGATTTGAATTCTGGTCGTCTGCCCTTTTTTTCCAATTGAAAACCTAAGAAAATTGCTTTTAAAGTTTTTTTGCCCGTTTTTTTTTTTTTTTTTTTTTGATATCTTTCAAAATCCATAGCATTTTAAGGGATAAACTATTTATTTTATATAGCTTAATTTGACCAAATAGATTAACATATAAATGCAATTTAACGAGGCTGAAACTCAACTTATTTTTAATTTTTTTGAAATAAATAATTAAAAAGTCACTTTTACAAAAATGTTCTAAAATCAGAAAGATTAAAGAGGAGTCAGAGAGAAATTCAGTTTTCATACGAATTAGACCACATAAGCAGAGAGCAGTCTGTTTTCTTTCATTTTGAATGGTTGTGTTTAAAAGTAGACATTTCAATATATATGTCTGTGAGGATACCTTATACGCTGACTTTCGGTTCATGAGACAAGCTTCAGTTCACGTGCCGCGCGTCTCCGCGTCGTGATTAGGCCTAGCCTATTGTCTGCAATTTATTTCTTATTATTAAATCCTAGTAATTGGTTGATGAAACATTGATTTAAATTAAGATAATTATTTTAAAACGAAATTTACTTTAAAGAAAGGCTTTGTGCTTGCATGTTTAAGCTATGTGAAAGTTTTAGTGCTGCTTCCAGAGAACGGTCACGTTCGGATTGTTTTTCCTCATAAATGCGAACACGGAAAATAAAATAAAGATTATGTTCTGGAGAGAGTCAACCCTTCTTCATCCGGTGAGTATTACTTTTGGTTTGTGCAGTGTGGTTCACATAGGCCAATTTATTAAAATATTTAATTATCTGGGAATTGGATGCTGAAATTGCCCAATTTAAAAAAAAAATAGTAATAATTTAAGTTTTGTGGTGTAAGTCTACGTATTTTATAGGCTAATGTTAACTTCAAATAATACTAATAGTAATTTAAAGATGTTGTAGCTAGCATTGGGTCTGGACGTGAAGGATAACTTCGGGAGTTGAAGGGACGTGTCGGTGTCGTGATTCTGTCTTCTCACACCGCGACACAGGTTCGTGGATCTGAGTGTCGCGATCGTTACAGCCTTACATAGGCTATATTCTTCTTGCAGATAAATATACTCACGCAGTTTAGGTTAGAAGCCTCCAGTGAGTTCAACGTTTCAGGGGATACCCGGGAAATGCTCAGAGGTGACGAGGGGAGTTGAGAAGAGCAATGTTTATTTCAGCGAATTTAAAGCTTTGACAACTTTAATCGTTATTTAAATACCTTTACTCAATTTAACTACGAAACCCTGTGAGATTATTTTTGAATGCCTGTTCTTTGAAATTAGCAAAAAAAAAATATATATATTTTTTGTTATTTCATGGTTTTTCCACATAATCGGCCCATATCTTAAAATGGAAGGTTGCAACTTCCGACTCATTTCGCCAGAGCGGGTCACATTTGATTTTTATTTTTTAAACAATGTAATGTGTAACCTAAAAATAAACAGATTATTTGATAAATGATATATTTAAATCTCCATATTGTAGCCTAATATCTGCAGGGCAGCCTAGTCTTAATAAATGTATGCTTCATTTTTCATTAGTAAATTTGATCAATAAATTCAATAATTTAGAATAATAAGACACTATAGGGCTGTTACCCTAGGTAAGGCTGATCAAATTAAATCGGTTACACAATAATGTTACGAGATTGGTTTAACAGGAGTCAATTAAAAATCGCTGTAAAGAACGATACTTTTAAACATAACCCTAAATCACCATAAGGTGTCGCCAGATGACCGTCTTAATGAACGAGTCATGGATTCAAAATGCTGAATCATTCAGTAATGAGAAAACACATTGCTTTGAGATGCGCGATGGGTCGCTGTGATCTTTGTTTAACTATTTTCTCTGCTGAAACAGAAAAAAAGTCAATATTGCATCTAAAAAGTCAATATTGCATCTAAAATGTAAGTGACTTGACTTGTGTGTGTGACTATGTTTGTTGTAGTGATAAGAGTTGCATCCTTGTTAAAGTTTAAGGCCTTGTGTTTTTGGATATATATCTTTCTTTCTTTTTTTTTTCTTTTTTTACAAAATATGCATATAACCCATATATTTTAGATTTATTATTTGTTTTAAATTAAATTAAGATTGTATTTTTGGTAATTGAACCTGAATGAATTTAAAAATGAATGTGCTATATTTCAGATCATATATTTGTTTTTCTTAAAATTTGAACTAACTTTATTCTCAGCTGAATTATAAATATTTTATTTCTGTATGAATTAAAAACACATTTGATTTTTCTTTTTTAATCAATGTAGAATGTGTAACTGAAATATAAACAGATTAGGGCTCTGTTCGAGGACAAGTAACTAAAACCAATGCGACATGATGAATGTTTGTTTCCCAAACCATCTGAGTAACAGCTTACTTTTCTTTCTTACTATATTCTTTCTTACTATAAACTGCTGTAGAGCTTGCATCAGTCAAAGCAGGGTTACATTTTGCATGTCGTGCACAATAAACCTAAAGGCACCAGGGTGGCGGTGCCACCGGCTTCATATATATATGTATATATACAGTATATATATATATATATACAGTATATATATATATACATATATATATAGCTGTGATCCGCGATGAAGGGCCAAAGCCAGTGGCATGGCCACCCTGGTGCTTTTAGGTAACTAAGGAACCGGGGTTGCGGTGCCACCGGCTTGGGCCCTTCATCGCTGCTCGCAGCTATATTTATTATTATTATTATTTATACGACTATTCGGGCACTTTTGGGGCCCTTAACATGCTCAAAAACTCTTGAAACTTTGCACACGGGTCAGAACCCGCGGCCATCAGGGCCGGGCTGAAGATGGTACCCGGGCGTGGCAGGGGGGCTAGACAGCGCCCCCTGGAACGGGGTCCGAACACTTGGTCCATAAATCAAACACGCTTGCATGTAATAATATGAAACTCGGTACACATGTTGATCTCATCGTTTCATCTATACCTCGTGCTTTTACTTTTTACCCCAGCCCAACAGGAAGTCGGCTATTTAGGGTTGTTCGTAAAACACTCGCAATGGAATTTTTAATACTCCTCCTAGAGCTTTGATCCAAATTCGACGAAACTCGGTCAGCGTGAAGTCAAGACATTGAGAATGAAAGTTTGCGAGGGGATTTTTGATATCTCGAACGGTTTGGCCGTGGCGAGGAAACAAAATTATGGCGAGAAACGTGAAACAGGAAGTGTATCATAACTTCAGCACACATCAACCGATCTTGATGAAACTTCAGCAGTGTGTTCGCTGTAAGAGGACGATCACATGGATGTGACTATTGTGAGTCAAAGTTATAGCGCCACCAACTGGCAGCAGGAAGTGTGTCATTTTCAAAATGCTTTGAAATCACCCTCTAATTTTAACTCGATTTGCTTCAAACTTCATCTGTATAATGCAAATACATAGCAGATGAAGACCTGTGAATGGATTCTTGATATCTTTGATACTGTTTTCGTGGCAACGCATCAAACTTTAAAATTCTTTTTTTTGATGATTTTGAGACTCTTAGCGGCTTTTGGGGCCCTTAACGGGTTTGAAAACTCTTGAAACTTTGCACACAGGTCAGATCCCACAGCCATCAGAGCCGGGCTGAAGATGGTACCTGGGTGTGGCAGGGGGGCTAGACAGCGCCCCCTGGAACGGGGTCCAAACACTTGGTCCATAAATCAAACACGCTTGAATGTAATAATATGAAACTCGGTACACATGTTGATCTCATCGTTTCATCTATACCTCACACTCTTACTTTTTACCCCAGCCCAACAGGAAGTCGGCTATTGAGGTTTGTTTGTAAAACGCTCGCAATGGAATGTGCAATACTCCTCCTAGAGAATTCAAACACACGGCACGAAACTCGGTCAGCATGAAGTCAAGGCATTGAGGATGAAAGTTTGCGAGGGGATTTTTGATATCTCGAACGGTTTGGCCGTGGCGAGGAAATGAAATTATGGCGAGAAACGTGAAACAGGAAGTGTGTTATAACTTCAGCATACATTAACTGATCTTGATGAAACTTCAGCAGTGTGTTCGCTGTAAGAGGACGATCACATGGATGTGACTATTGTGAGTCAAAGTTATAGCGCCACCAACTGGCAGCAGGAAGTGTGTCACTTTCAAAATGCTTTGAAATCACCCTTTAATTTTTACCCGATTTGCTTTAAACTTAATCTGTATAATGTAAATATACGGCAGATGTAGACCTGTGAATGGATTCTTGATATCTTTTAAACTGTTGCCGTGGCAACGCATCAAACTTTACCATTCTTTTAGGATGCTTTTGAGACCCTTAGCATGCTTCAAATCGCATGAAACTCGACAGACACATCACATTTATTAGCCAGTAGACATGTGCAAAGTTTCAGAATAGGGCGTGGTGAGGGCTTAGTAGCGCCACCTTTTGACAAAAGTGGGGTTGTTGGTTTTAACTAGAGTTACAAAAATCTGTATGTATATTGTACTCCTCGAGCCGGACAACTTTCTAATTGACACTCATTAGCTAGGACCCACAGAAAGTCAGATATCTTTGTTTGAATGTAGAGAAAATCTTAGAATTTTGCCAGTCTCTCAGTGTCTCTCTGTGTGAGTGAGAGGAGGGGCGCCTGTCAGGTTTATTTTAACCCTTTATTTGCTGTGTGCGACTTCTCTGGCATTTTCGGGGACCTTAACATCCTCTAAAACTCTTGAAACTTTGCACACGGGTCAGAACCCATGGCCATCAGGGCCGGGCTGAAGCTGGTCATCGGGCGTGGCAGGGCGGCTCGACAGCGCCCCCTGGACTGGGATTCGAACATTTGTCCATAAATCAAACACACTTGCGTGAATTAATATGAAACTCGGTACAATTATAGATCACATCAGGCCAAACAACTTTCGTGCTCTAAGTTTTACGACAATTAAAATGGAAGTTGAGAATTATGGGTTGTTTGAATAGTTGTCCTAGGAGAAATACATCAAATTACAACGCATGTGTTTACCAATCACAACCAAACTCGGTGTGCAAGAAGTCAAGACATTGAGGATGAAAGTTTGCGAGGGGATTTTTGATATCTCGAACGGTTTGGCCGTGGCGAGGAAACGAAATTATGGCGAGAATCGTGAAACAGGAAGTGTGTCAGAACTTCAGCATACATTAACTGATCTTGATGAAACTTCAGCAGTTTGTTTGCTGTAAGAGGACGATCACATGGATGTGAATATTGTGAGTCAAAGTTATAGCGCCACCAACTGGCAGCAGGAAGTGTGTCACTTTCAAAATGCTTTGAAATCACCCTCTTATTTTTACCCGATTTGCTTCAAACTTAATCTGTATAATGTAAATACATAGCAGATGAAGACCTGTGAATGGATTCTTGATATCTTTGATACTGTTGCCGTGGCAACGCATCAAACTTTAAAATTCTTTTTTTTTGATGATTTTGAGACTCTTAGCGGCTTTTGGGGCCCTTAACGGGTTTGAAAACTCTTGAAACTTTGCACACAGGTCAGATCCCACAGCCATCAGAGCCGGGCTGAAGATGGTACCTGGGTGTGGCAGGGGGGCTAGACAGCGCCCCCTGGAACGGGGTCCGAACACTTGGTCCATAAATCAAACACGCTTGAATGTAATAATATGAATGAAAAACTTCATCTGTATAATGTAAACAGATGAAAAACTTCATCTGTATAATGATGAAAAACAGATGAAAAACTTCATCTCTATAATGTAAACATACGGTAGATGTAGACCTGTGAATGGATTCTTGATATCTTTTAAACTGTTGCCGTGGCAAAGCTTCAAACTTTGAAATTATTTTAGGATGCTTTTGAGACTCTTAGCATGCTTGAAATTGCATGAAACTCAACAGACACATCACATTTATTAGCCAGTAGACATGTGCAAAGTTTCAGAAACGGGCATGGTGCAGGGACTAAATAGCGCCACCTTTTGACAAAAGTGGGGTTGTTATTTTTATCTACAGTTACAAAAATCGTTATATACATTGTACTCCTCAAGCCAGACAACTTTCTAATTCATAGTCATTAGCTCAGACCAAGAGGAAGTCAGATATTTTGGTTTGAATATGGTGAGACTCTCTCTGAGCCTACGTCCGTGTATGGCAAGCCCTTTTAACATTTAAAAGCTAAGTTTGCCTATCCGGAAATTAACATTGTAGATATCAACAATGTCTTTCTGTCTAGTCGTAATTACATTTTGGATAGTTTGTATTATCATTTAAGATATCTGTAACATAATTGTGACTAGTCAAAATGACAGACTATGGCAAGCCGTTTTAACATTTAATCATGAAAGGGCCAAAGCCTTTGGCACCGCCACCCCGGTGCCTTTAGGTAACTAAAGGAGCCGGGATTGCGGTGCCACCGGCTTGGGCCCGCCATCGCTGCTCGCAGCTATATTTCTTTAGTATTATTATTATTTTGCTACCTTTTGGGCACTTTTGGGGCCCTTAACGTGCTCGAAAACTCTTGAAACTTTGCACACGGGTCAGAACCCGCGGCCATCAGAGCCGGGCTGAAGATGGTACCCGGGCGTGGCAGGGCAGCTCGTCAGCGCCCCCTGGAACGGGGTCCGAACACTTGGTCCATAACTCAAACACGCTTGCATGTAATAATATGAAACTCGGTACACACGTTGATCTCATCGTTTCATCTATACCTCGCGCTTTTACTTTTTACCCCAGCCCAACAGGAAGTCGGCTATTGAGGTTTGTTTGTAAAACGCTCGCAATGGAATGTCAAATACTCCTCCTAGAGCTTTGATCCACATTCGACGAAACTCGGTCAGCGTGAAGTCAAGACATTGAGGATGAAAGTTTGCGAGGGGATTTTTTATATCTCGAACGGTTTGGCCGTGGCGAGGAAACGAAATCATGGCGAGAAACGTGAAACAGGAAGTGTGTTATAACTTCAGCATACATTAACTGATCTTGATGAAACTTCAGCAGTGTGTTCGCTGTAAGAGGACGATCACATGGATGTGACTATTGTGAGTCAAAGTTATAGCGCCACCAACTGGCAGCAGGAAGTGTGTCACTTTCAAAATGCTTAGATATCACCCTTTTATTTTTACCCGATTTGCTTCAAACTTCATATGTATAATGTAAACATACGGCAGATGTAGACCTGTGAATGGATTCTTGATATCTTTGAAACTGTTGCCGTGGCGACGCATCAAACTTTACCCTTCTTTTAGGATGCTTTTAGGATGCTTTTGAGACTCTTAGCATGCTTCAAATTGCATGAAACTCGACAGACACATCACATTTATTAGCCAGTAGACATGTGCAAAGTTGCAGAAACGGGCGTGGTGAGGGCTCAGTAGCGCCACCTTTTGACAAAAGTGGGGTGGTTAGTTTTAACTAGAGTTACAAAAATTGGTATGTATATTGTACTCCTCGAGCCGGACAACTTTCTAATTGACACTTATTAGCTAGGACCCACAGAAACTCAGATATTTTTGTTTGAATATGGCCACTCTGAGCCTTTGGCTGGCTGGCTGGCTGTCTGTGTGTGTGTGTGTGTGTGCAGGGGGAGGGGGCTTAACCATTTCACTGCTGTGTGTATGACCTGCATAAAGAAAATACATTTCTCAAGCCTGGTATTTTTTAAATAAGTTTTTATTTTTATTTTTTATAAGTAAAGGCATATAACTAGTTTAATTGTAGTGAATTGACAATAGTTTTATATAATTAGTTTATTAATCAGATTAACTTGGTCAATAAACTTGGTCTGAAAATTTGGTCCATAAATCAAACACACTTGCATGTAATAATATGAAACTTTGTACACATATAGATCTCATCGTTTCATATATACTTCACACTCTTACTTTTTACCCCAGCCCAACAGGAAGTTGGCTATTTAGGGTTGTGTTTAAAACACATGCAATGTAATTTAAATTATTGCTCCTAGAGCACTGAACCAAATTCGACGAAACTCGATCAGCGTGAAGTCAAGACATTAAGGATGAAAAAGTGCCACGGGATTTTTGATATCTCGAACGGTTTGGCCGTGGCGAGGAAACGAAATTATGGCGAGAAACATGGAACAGGATGTGTGTTATAACTTCAGCATACATTAACTGATCTTGATGAAACTTCAGCAGTGTTTTCGCTGTAAGAGACCGATCACATGGATGTGACTATTGTGAGTCAAAGTTATAGCGCCACCAACTGGCAGCAGGAAGTGTGTCACTTTCAAAATGCCGTGGCAACGAAACAAACTTTAACATTATTTTTTGATGCTTTTGGGACTCTTAGCTTGCTTGAAATTGCTTGAAACTCAACAGATACATCACATTTATTAGCCAATAGACATGTGCAACTATGGCAAAAGATTAAAGTAATGTCAAAAAAGTAAACACTAAAAGCCTCATATCTTCTAAAAATGTAATTATACATCATTTGTTTCTAAATTAAATTATACAAATATTATAACTTCCCCAATTTTTCCTTTTTTTTCATTTAAGAATTGTGTTTACGTTCAAAAACAGCCAGAATTGTTGTAAAATTCATAAAAAAATAATAATCTGAGTCATACGTAGTGCTATACTGCCCTCTTGTGTTCAATATCAGGTAGGCCTATTGTGTATATTCCCACCGGTTAATCAACGTGTGACTCCGCTGGGACTTGGGAGCTTTTAAATCGCTTACTTAAAACCAAAAGTCAAAATACGGATGTCCGCACAAGACATTAATGGTGTGGAGTAGAGCGAGCATTTTAAATAAATTCCTATTAAGTAGGATTGAACTAAACAGAAAGAATGTTCACTCTGTTCTGCTGGTTCCTCGCTGGTGGATCATATGATTACTTTGTCATAATCTATGACAAAAATGCTATTATAAACTATATTAATAATAGATAATACACATTGCTCTTATTTTTAAAAAATACATTCATGAAAAACAAGATAACAAAAATCATAAAAAGATATAGCCATGGTTGCTATAAATGTTTGAAATGCATAGGACAGATGTTTAATGACGCAGCAACATATAATTGAAAGGCAATTAATAATCTGTCATTACGTCACTGCATTATGATATTACGGCTCTAATACGGTGCAGCACAAAGCACTTATGTGCATCCCGAGCGGAGAATGATGTGATTGAAGCCACATGAAGTTACAGCGCGTTGAGTCCGTATTGAAAAGTTCAAAGCACAAAGGAAATACATATTTATGAACAGTGTATTATACATTATCTATCTATGCAATAGTTTATTGAGCCTTTTCTTTTAAAGGTTTTAAATTTCAGTTACTGTGTGCGTGAAGAACAATTATAGTGCTCTGACTCTAGTGTTGTGATCTAACCGACAGCGTCCGACACCCGGTAGAAAGTAACACGGTTAAGTTACAGCAATAAAGTCCAGCAAGAAAAAGTTTCTTCATTCGAAAATATAGACCTTTAGACCTTTATCTTAAAGATCCAGTATAATAGGATTAACATTCAATCATTGAAGATCGTTTCATCATTGACTGTAACCGAATGCGACGTGCTGTTTGAATGCTGAATGGAGAATGACTGACAGGCGCAGAGAGGGAAAAGTTTGTGTTCTTGAATTTAATGACTTAAATATTAATTTCTATATCACATAATAGCTTCAGAACACTAATAATACAGTACACAAACACTTTATGGTACTTTAGAAAGTTTTTGTGCCTTTGTGCCTAACATAGAATAGTATATATGCACAATATAGAATTTGAATCAGCCTCGTCAAAGATGGCAGTGTCAGAGCCGATACCGATCCTGAGTATCTAATCGGCGCACTTCTTTTCAACAGTCAAATTGAAATTGAAATTGCTTGAAACTCAACAGATACATCACATTTATTAGCCAGTAGACATGTGCAAAGTTTCAGAAACGGGCATGGTGCAAGGACTAAATAGCGCCACCTTTTGACAAAAGTGGGGTTGTTAGTTTTATCTACAGTTACAAAAATCGTTATATACATTGTACTCCTCAAGCCGGACAACTTTCTATTACATAGTCATTAGCTCGGACCAAGAGGAAGTCAGATATTTTGGTTTGAATATGGTGAGCCTCTCTCTGAGCCTACGTCCCTGTATGGCAAGCCCTTTTAAAATTTAAAAGCAAAGTTTGCCTATCCGGAATTAACATTGTAGATATCAACAACGTCTTTCTGTCTATTCGTAATTACATTTTGGATAGTTTGTATTATCATTTAAGATATCAGTAACATAATTGTAACTAGTCGAAATGACAAAGTATGGCAAGCCGTTTTAACATTTAATCATAAAAGGGCCAAAGCCTTCGGCACCGCCACCCGGGTGCCTTTAGGTAACTAAAGGAACCGGGGTTGCGGTGCCACCGGCTTGGGCCCGCCATCGCTGCTCGCAGCTATATTTTTTTTTTTTCTTTTATTTTTCTAACGACTATTCGGGCACTTTTGGGGCCCTTAACATGCTCAAAAACTCTTGAAACTTTGCACACGGGTCAGAACCCGCGGCCATCAGGGCCGGGCTGAAGATGGTACCCGGGCGTGGCAGGGGGGCTCGACAGCGCCCCCTGGAACGGGGTCCGAACACTTGGTCCATAACTCAAACACGCTTGTATATAATATTATGAAACCCGGTACACATGTCGATCTCATTGTTTCATATATACTTCGCACTTTTACTTTTTACCCCAGCCCAACAGGAAGTCGGCTATTTAGGGTTGTTCGTAAAACACTCGCAATGGAATTTTAAATACTCCTCCTAGAGCTCTGATCCAAATTCGACGAAATTTCGGTCAGCGTGAAGTCAAGACATTGAAGATGAAAGTTTGCGAGGGGATTTTTGATATCTCGAACGGTTTGGCCGTGGCGAGGAAACGAAATTATGGCGAGAAACGTGAAACAGAAAGTGTGTCATAACTTCAGCATACATCAACCGATCTTGATGAAACTTCAGCAGTGTGTTCGCTGTAAGAGGACGATCACATGGATGTGACTATTGTGAGTCAAAGTTATAGCGCCACCAACTGGCAGCAGGAAGTGTGTCATTTTCAAAATGTTTTGAAATCACCCTCTAATTTTTAGTCGATTTGCTTCAAACTTAATCTGTATACTGCAAATACACAGCAGATGAAGACCTGTGAATGGATTCTTGATATCTTTGAAACTGTTGCCGTGGCAACGCATCAAACTTTACCATTCTTTTAGGATGCTTTTGAGACCCTTAGCATGCTTTAAATTGCATGAAACTCGACAGACACATCACATTTATTAGCCAGTAGACATGTGCAAAGTTTCAGAAACGGGCGTGGTGAGGGCTCAGTAGCGCCACCTTTTGACAAAAGTGGGGTTGTTAGTTTTATCTACAGTTACAAAAATCGGTATGTATATTGTACTCCTCGAGCCGGACAACTTTCTAATTGACACTCATTAGCTAGGACCCACAGAAAGTCAGATATGTTTGTTTGAATGTAGAGAAAATCTCAGAATTTTGCCAGTCTCTCAGTGTCCCTCTGTGTGAGTGAGAGGAGGGGCGCCTGTCAGGTTAATTTTAACCCTTTATTTGCTGTGTGCGACTTCTCTGCCATTTTCGGGGGCCTTAACATCCTCGAAAACTCTTGAAACTTTGCACACGGGTCAGAACCCATGGCCATCAGGGCCGGGCTGAAGCTGGTAACCGGGCGTGGCAGGGCGGCTCGACAGCGCCCCCTTGACTGGGATTCGAACATTTGTCCATATATCAAACACACTTGCATGAATTAATATGAAACTCGGTACAATTATAGATCACATCAGGCCAAACAACTTTCGTGCTCTAAGTTTTATGACAGTTCAAATGGAAGTTATTTATGAATTATGAATTATGGGTTGTTTGAATAATTGTCCTAGGAGAAATACATCAAATTACAACGCATGTGTTTACCAATCACAACCAAACTCGGTGTGCATGAAGTCAAGACATTGAGGATGCTCAATTCTGGACGGATTTTTGATATCTCGAACGGTCTGGCCGTGGCGAGGAAATTAATTTTATGACTAAAAAAGGACACATAAAGTGCGTTATAACTTTGCTCAATTTACCTACAGTTACAAAACTTACCACGTATATTGTTCTCGTCAAGCCGATCAACTTTCCAATTTAAAGTCATTCGCTCTGAGCAACAGAAAGTCAGATATTGTAGTTTGAATGGATTTATTTCCCCTGCGATTCTCTCTCTCTCTCTCTCTCTCTCTCTCTCTCTCTCTCTCTCTCTCTCTCTCTCTCTCTCTCTGTGTGTGTGTGTGTGTGGGTGTGGGTGTCTGTGTGGGGAGGGGAGGGCTGTTGTCTGTGTTTATGTGTGTGTGTGTGTGTGGCTGGCTGCGATTTTTTCCTACAAGTCCTTGTCTCTAAGTCCTTGTCTTTTTGCATAACAATATTTTAAATGACAAAATAGGCATATAACCCCCATCTTTTAAATGTATAGTTTGCTTTAAATAAAAGTAAGATTGTATTTGTAATTGAAGTTGAATGAATTTAAAATTCATGTGCTATATTTCAATATATTTGTTTTCCTTAAGATTTTAAAACACTAACTTCATTCTTATCTGAATTACAAATATTTGTTTCTGTATAAAATAATACTCTGACTAAAAACACATTTGATGTTTGTTTTTTGTTTGTTTTTTTATTTACATGTATTTGTGTGTGTGTGTGTGTGTGTGTGTGTGTGTGTGTGTGTGTGTATAAAGTGCAGGGTTTTTTTTAGATAAAGTAGAATTTCTATAACTATGTGTTGAACTAATAAATCACTCTTGTGTGTGTTAAACACAATCTACTTAATACAGACAACTTCATTATAAAGATAAATAACAAATCCAAAATATAGCTGCGAGCAGCGATGGCGGGCCCAAGCCGGTGGCACCGCAACCCCGGTTCCTTTAGTTACCTAAATGCACCCGGGTGGCGGTGCCGAAGGCTTTGGCCCTTTTATGATTAAATGTTAAAACGGCTTGCCATACTCTGTCATTTCGACTAGTCACAATTATGTTACAGATATCTTAAATGATAATACAAACTATCCAAAATGTAATTACGAATAGACAGAAAGACGTTGTTGATATCTACAATGTTAATTCCGGACAGGCAAACTTAGCTTTTAAATGTTAAAAGGGCTTGCCATACAGGGACGTAGGCTCAGAGAGAGGCTCACCATATTCAGACCAAAATATCTGACTTCCTCTTGGTCCGAGCTAATGACTATGTATTAGAAAGTTGTACGGCTTGAGGAGTACAATGTATATACCGATTTTTGTAACTGTAGATAAAACTAACAACCAATGTAGTAGCACTTCTCTTTTTTTGATTGGCTGATGCGTAGCAGGGTCGACTGCTGAACTCCAGGCGAGACGCGCTTGATTCTCACGTGAGAGCGGCGCGGCCAGAGAAATTCCCTATATTAAATATATTATTAATAGTTTTTCCGCATGAGAAATACATTGTTTGACGGGAGTGTGAGACAAAAGACTGAAACGAGTGACTGTCATGCTCAATGCGTGACACACTATAAAAAAATATTTCACACTGACTCCACATTTAGGGGGCCACAAGGGGGTCCAAGCTTGTTGTCGCAGGGGCACTGGCCCCCCCAGGCCCCGCCTAGAACCGCCATTGCTCACACACACACACACACTTTCTCTCTCTCTCAAGAAGCAAAAACATGACTGCTAAAGGTTGTATCAGCGATGGCGGGGTAACATCACTTAACATCACGAGTGCTATTCCCTTAGGCCACGCCCCCTTGTCTCCCCAAAGTATTATAAGCAATCATGCGCATCCCGTGTGCAGAATGATGCACTTGAAGCAACACCAAGTCACAGCACGCAACGCTTCACATTGAAAAGAACATAGCGAAGGGATGGTATCTATAATCTATGCTTAGTAGGGCTGCACGATTTGGGAAAATGTCATATTGCCATTATTGAGCCAATATTGCAATTGCGATTTGCGACTCCGATATAATAAAATGGTTTCATGAGTCCAACTTGCTTGGTTCTAAAGTAAAATGCACACACAGATTAATGTTTATTTCTCAACTCAAACTAAAAACAACAACAACAATAAATGATTGATAACACCTATAATGATCAATAAACCATCAACCAAACCAACATTACAGTGATTCCATCAATTGAAAGCCATCAACTTTTTAAAAAATTATTACGCTTAAAAAAAATATATAACAGCTTTTAAATTAAGTGAACTTCAAACAATCCCCACATAAACCCATAATAAAAAACATATTTACCTGTGCCCTTCCTGTCTTAACAGGTACAGAAATTGAATAAAGTTATCAAACAGTCTGCGCTGCCTGAATCATAAATTATATATATAATAATCCTTATTAAAGCTACAAAAGTTCTTTACTCAAGATCAGTGAGTAATTTTCTAATTTCCCTTTGTTCTTTTAACTTTACTGAAAGAACGCTTTATTCGCTGCTGGCCCTTTAAGAGCACCCGTTGCCGAGACGCGGATCTCACACGCGCCTCATAGCACAACTCTTTTCGTCCATAGACTTTTCTTATGTTATGAAGATACTAGACAAAATCACATTTTGGCATAATTGTGTGTGCTATTGTTCGTTCAAGCTCGAAAGAGAACTGTTTATTCTGGGCTGGCACACGGTCAGTGCATGCGCATTATGCGAGTCTCATCTATTCTAATCTAGGGCACTCACAGGCAGCTTTTCACTTCTTGTCGTGCAAAATGCGAAAAGGCATTTGAACCAATAAGAGGGGGATCTTGTAACACTAGTCAAAGGATGACAAAAAAGAAGAGATGCTGCGCTAATAGCCCTACTTTGTTTATTTCATATAAAATCGCGGCATTTTGCGTTATATAATTGCATAGGTTTGAGATCGCTATTACGACTGCGATATAATTAATCGTGCAGCACTAATGCTTAGTGTATTCTAAAGGGCAATAAACTCCACTCCAGCAAGATAGTCATTTTATGCAAATCATAGACCTTTATGCCTTATCTACAAATAAAGTATAATATTGGGAACATTGATCTTGAAGAGAGTGTCGTCGTGTTACTGTCGCAACCGAACGCGACGCGCTAATGCTGATGCATGGAGAATGACTGAGGCGAGATGACTTTCCGTTAACTTTAACTTAGAGACTAAAATATTAATTTTACCACACATTAAGCTATTGAATGACTTTAGAAGTCTTGGAATATAGTGTGAAAACTTGATTGTGCTTTACAGTTTTTTATGCCTTTAGTGGGGCTTAACAAAATAACACAATATGCAGAATGTCGGACGTCACTTATAGGCTAAACTGTTTTTATAGATAAAACTATTTACATTCGGCAGTCATGAAAACAAATCTCAGATAACGGTTGACTAGGTAACAATGTGTAATTTTGCGCCGGAGTTCTCCTTTAACTTACATTAGCTAGCTAACTACGAACGAGCTAACCAGATAACATTAACAAATTGACAAGCACTTACTGGGCACAGTGGGCAGAATGGCTCTTCAAATGACGGACGAAATTGGAGGTTGTCATCTGACTGTCCGCGATCTTAACGTTGCATGTCTTGCAAAGCGCTGTTCTTTTGCCATCTTGTTGTAAGAAATTCTTGAATCCAAAAGCGACGACGACCCTCGTTATCCCTCCGGCTGACATGTTGATGTGATCTGATGTAAGTGGGCGTGGTGTGCGCGTAAGGTATGAGAGGGCATGACTGATGATCTCGTGATCCAGTCATGACAGCGCTATTCTCAGCCTGCGCTCCAGCTGGATCAACTTTATTTTTTTTTACATAATTTATATATTTTAAATTCAAACTGAAAACATGATGTGATTAACACTCAAGTCATATTATTACATGCAAGTGTGTTTGATTTATGGACCAAATTTTCAGATCAAGTTTATGGACCAAGTTAATTTAATTAATAAACTAATTATATAAAACTATTAATGCACTACAATTAAACTGGTTATATGCCTTTACTTATAAAAAATAAAAAACTTATTTAAAAAAATACCAGGCTTAAGGCATTTATTTTTTATGCAGGCCATACACACAGGAGTGAAATGGTTAAGACCCCTCCCCCTACAAACACACACACATACACAGACAGGCAAAAACAGAGATGTAGGCTCAGATTAAGCAAGACCACATTCAAACAAACATATCTGACTTTCTGTGGGTCCTAGCTAATGAGTGTCAATTAGAAAGTTGTCCGGCTCGAGGAGTACAATATACATACCGATTTTTGTAACTGTAGATAAAACTAACAACCCTACTTTTGTCAAAAGGTGGCGCTACTGAGCCCTCACCACGCCCGTTTCTGAAACATTGCACGTGTCTACTGGCTAATAAATGTGATGTGTCTGTCGAGTTTCATGCATTTTGAAGCATGCTAAGGGTCTCAAAAGCATCCTAAAAGCATCCTAAAAGAAGGGTAAAGTTTGATGCGTCGCCACGGCAACATCTTCAAAGATATCAAGAATCCATTCACAGGTCTACATCTGCCGTATGTTTACATTATACATATGAAGTTTGAAGCAAATCGGGTAAAAATAAAAGGGTGATATCAAAGCATTTTGAAAGTGACACACTTCCTGCTGCCAGTTGGTGGCGCTATAACTTTGACTCACAATAGTCACATCCATGTGATCGTCCTCTTACAGCGAACATACTGCTGAAGTTTCATCAAGATCAGTTAATGTATGCTGAAGTTATAACAAACTTCCTGTTTCACGTTTCTCGCCATGATTTCGTTTCCTCGCCACGGCCAAACCGTTCGAGATATCAAAAATCCCCTCGCAAACTTTCATCCTCAATGTCTTGACTTCACGCTGACCGAGTTTCGTCGAATGTGGATCAAAGCTCTAGGAGGAGTATTTCAAATACCATTGCGAGCGTTTTACAAACAAACCTCAATAGCCGACTTCCTGTTGGGCTGGGGTAAAAAGTAAGAGCGCGAGGTATAGATGAAACGATGAGATCAACATGTGTACCGAGTTTCATATTATTACATGCAAGCGTGTTTGAGTTATGGACCGAGTGTTCGGACCCCGTTCCAGGGGGCGCTGACGAGCCCCCCTGCCACGCCCAGGTACCAGCTTCAGCCCGGCTCTGATGGCCGCGGGTTCTGACCCGTGTGCAAAGTTTCAAGAGTTTTCGAGCACGTTAAGGGCCCCAAAAGTGCCCAAAAGGTAGTAAAATAATAATTATTATAATAATAGAGAAGAAAAATAATCGCAAGGAAAACAATAGGGCCTTCGCCCTTTCAGGGCTTGGGCCCTAAAAATATATGATTATAATCTATGACAAAAAAGCCATTACAAACTATATTAGTGGTAAATACACATTGCTCTTTGTATTGTTGTAAAATATTCATGAAAAACAAGATAACAAAAATCAAAAAGATAAATTATTTTAGATATAGCCATGTTTTAAATGTATAGCAGAGATGTTAATTGAGGCAGCAACATACAAACTTTCTAGAACAACATGGACCTGGATAGCTGGTTTTTATGGAGGACAGTGAATAGGAAGAGGGTGCAAATCAAACAGCTCATTCTCAGACTACACAGCAAACAGCTTAAGTTTTTAGTGCTTTGTTTGAGGTTTTTAGTGCTCTGTCCTATCTATTATCAACATATAATAGATGGAACAGAACAAGAAAGGCAATTAATAATCTGTCATTGCATCACTGCATTATGATATGAAAGGCTCAGTACAGTGTGGCACAAAACGCTTATGCGCATCCCGAGTGGAGAATGATGCGCTTAAAGCCACATGGAGTTACAGCGCACAGCGCATCGAGTCCGCATTGATACAAGCTCTACAATACACTTCTTTTTGATAGTCAAAGCGGGGGTTACGTTTTTACACGTCGTACAGAATAACCCTAAAGGCACCAAGGTGGCGGTGCCACCGGCTTTATATTAAATATAAATATAGCTGTGAGCAGCGATAAAGGGCCAAAGCCGGCGGTACCACCATCCCGGTGCCTTTGGGTAACTAAAGGCATCGGGGTTGCGGTGCCACCGGCTTGGGCCCGCAATCGCTGCTCGCAGCTATATTTTTATTTTAGTTTTCGTGTTCGCATTTATGAGGAAAAAACAATGTTACAGACGCGACCGCTCTGAACTGGCACTAAAAGACTGCTTTAAAACTTTCACATAGTCTGTTGCCTTTAAGAAGTAAAAGCAGACAATACACTGTAATACAACTGTAATACAAGCCTCACTGAACATGTAACGAGTAAAATATTGCTGAAAATTGATTAGTAATGCCTTACACTACTGCGTTACAGCAAAAAGTAATATGTTACTGTAATGTATTACTTTTGTAATGTGTTACTCCCAACACTGGTCTTGATAGCACGCCAAAAATGGAAATACGAATTGGCGTGGCATACTGTACACACGCTACTTCATGAGATCAGTCTGCCAGCTGAGTCTACTGCGCATGCAACCTCTAATTTATTGGTATCCCCAAATGTTTCTGATTGTGACCACGCCCTCTTGTTATCTTGTTTAGCTTGTTAGTCTTTATATTTAAACCCTGTGTCTTGTTCCAGTGTTTGTGAGTTCTTAAAGAGCACCTATCATAGCATTTGAAATGTTCCTATTTTTGTTTTAGAAGTTCCCAAAAACAGTTTAATATGCGTGCAAGGATAAAAAACACTTTATTTGTCTTATAATATGCATTTATTTTTAACTGATTTGCTCAACGACTCCCAAATGATTAGTTCGACGATTCATTTTCCCAAACACCTCCTTTGAGTGACGCGAATCTGCGGCGATTGGTCAAATGACCCAGTCAGTTGTTATTGATAAATGTAGGCAGAGACTGTCGGCAACGGAATGCCCATAACCAGGATTATAGCTTGTCAAGTGTTGAAAATTGTATATAGTGTTTGAACAAATCTGTCAGAAAAAGTGCACTTTCCATACGGTCCCTTACTCGCGTCTCCGTCAAGAGCAAGCTTTCCTCGCGAAACTCGCATTGCGGCGGCTTTTGAGGGACAGTGCTTATTATATAGAGAGAAGTCAGATTTGGCTAAGTCGGTTAGGAGGTAATTGCCATTTTTCAATGAATGTCTGGTGAAAATCAAAAACAAAACTAACTTTACCCCGCTTAGAAGCTGCGCGGAGTGTACACAACACACACACAACACAATATAACTAAGTTATATTGTACATGCTACAGAAAACATAACAGCAAATATTATTAATATTACTTACAGATTGTGATTCGGAGGAAGACGAACCTGATCCATATACACTGGATTGCAAATATTACTCGTTGCAAATATGAACTCTGACCACTGATTCTTCACATGCTCGTCCCTGGACAATGGAAACAAGTGGCTGAACTGTCTTTGCAATGTAGAACACAGCGTCTTCTCGACATGATGCGATTCAGCTGAAGTATTTGAATGTGTTCTAGACGTCACTTCAAGTTTACACTTCCGTATGCGCGCGCAGTTGTTGGGAGCGGCCAATGACCTCTCTACGTCACGATGTAACAGCTAATGACTCGTTTCAAAAACAATTCATTTCATAGACTCAGAGTCGACTCTCTCTTTTGAAAGACAATAACTTTATATACGGTGCACTTTCAGATATAAATCTTTGCATGATGTTTTCATTCCCTTAGAGCTATATTACACACTATATGAACAGTCATTTTCAAAAATCCATGATAGGGGCTCTTTAATGTTGTAATGGTTGCTGTTAGCTGTTTCCTTGTTCCTGGTCTGAGTTTTTTTGTTTTTCATTTACCCTGGACTACCTGTTTGTTTTGTTAATAAATGTGCTTGCATTTGGATTCACTTTTTTGCTTCATTCCTTCCGCATCGTTACACTTACAGTATAAATATATATATATATATTTATTCTCCTGGTTGTTAGCCCTTTATTCCCCAAATTTACATATTGTTCCCTTATATTTACATGCAAGTACTTTATAGATACACTTACCAAAAGTTACATTTAAATTTGTTTTAATACGCAGTACTTTTCAGGCTTTAATATAAAGCTTTACCATATTTTGTTATGGCACATAGTTTCAAACACACAGATCAAGGAAAAGCGATATTCCAGACAATGCAACCCAAGTACACAACCTTGTGAAAAAAACTCAAGAAAAGTAACACAACATTTTCAGTGGACAGATTAAATGTTAAATATAAAAGATTTGAGTACTAAACTGATCATCAGTCTCAGCTCTGTTAAGTTTCTTTTAGGGAAAGTGTGATCTTTTAGATGTAATTAATGATCTGTGAACTACAAAAAGAAGTGAGGCACCATACTTTTTATGTATAAGCTCTGGAAAAAAATTCAGTTCAACTGGTTTAACCAGATGAATGCAACAAGTGCAGACATACTTTACGGTATTGAGAGCTGTGACACATTTTAAGGTGAGTGCATTATCATTTTGTCTGTTCATTCGCTATGCATTCTGTACAGTATATTACATATTTAAGTTAAATTGTATCACTCATGTAGTTCATGAGGGGTTTTTTTTTTTGTTTGTTTCACCAAAGGCATTTTATAGATGATAACATGTTAACAATTGAGAGAACCACAGAAATGTGCTTTTATTAACTAACTACAGGGTTACAGCTTTTGATTGTGTTGTTTTGTTTGTTACTATGTGTCAGACATAGCTAAATCACTTTTTTCAACAAAATTGTAGCATTTACTGTATATTACTGTAAGAATTTACTGTATTTTCATACATTTCATGTTAAATCTGTACTTTTCAAATTCCCTTTCAATAATATAATGTGATATTGCCATAGTTTCTGCTTTAAATAGAAAGCAGTTTTTGGTTGTGTAAAGTATAACTATTGATGGAGTTGGAATGCTAGGAAAACCTTAACTGATTGTTGTTGTGTAACTAGTTCTTGTTTCTTTTCTGGCTTCTTCTCAAAAATGAGGAAAGAGGAAATTGAGACAAAATTGAAACATTTTAAATTCTTTTATCAGTGTATACTGTATGCTGCAGATTTGCAGGTGTTTTTTGTTAGATTTTTTCTGTTTTCACTACATATGTTCAGAGTTAATGTGCTCATGTGGTTTGTCTTTGAACGTTTCAGTAACTTTACTATATAATTATAAACAGTAACTTTCTGACAAAGTCTAAGTTTTATAAATGTGACTGTCACGGGTGTGGGTTCAGGCTGAAGGACGAACAGGCAGAGTCCAGAAAAGCTCCAATACAAAAGGTTTATTCTCACATTAACAGGAAACAGGCAGGCGAAACACAGGGTGACATTAACATCGACCGACAAGGACAGACTGAATGGGAAGGAACTAAATACACACAGGAATCAAACTAAACGAGGTGAAAACAGGTGAAACAGATGAATACAGGACGCTGAACGGGAGGCTGATGAGGGAGTGAGTTCAGGTGTGGAGACAAGAGGATCCTGGGAAGTGTAGTGCTGGAGACGCAGACAGGATGGTGCAGACGAAGACTGTGACAGAACTCCCCCCTCCCGGGAGGCGTGACCTCACGCCGCATAACAGAGGAAGGAGGGGGGACGAACTGGGGGCTGGGCGGGGCGTGTCCAGGGCGGAGCAGGCTGAGGGCGTGGCCAGGGTGGAGCAGGCTGAGGGCGTGGCCAGGGCGGAGCAGGCTGAGGGCGTCCCCAGGGCGGAGCAGGCTGAGGGCGAGACCAGGGCGGAGCATGATGAGGGCGAGACCAGGGCGGAGCAGCTGGAGGGAGGACCCCTGGTGGAGCCGATGGTAGTGGGGCTGACAACACCAGGGGGCCGACTGACAGGGGCGGAGCGGATGGGAGAGGAGACCAGGGTGTAGCTGAGGGACAGACGACGATGGGTGCTGAGGAGGGACCGAGGGAGCAAGGGGACACCGCAGGCTCTGGTGACAGAAGTGCTGACAGGGGCACAGAGGGACACGGTGAGGTCAGAGTGCGTGAGGGCTGACGGGTGACTGGAGGGAGTGAGGAGTCCAACTGAACCGAAGGGGTGACAAAACGGGGCGGAGCCAAAGTAAGGAAGTCCATAGGTGAGGGGAGGATGACGAGGGAGTGCAGGGAGTTCGGAGGGACGAGGGAGCCTGGCCGAGCTGGTGGACTGTGGGACCATGGAGGAGCTGAGGGAGGTAGCAGCCACGGGGGAGCCGATGGGACCGGGGGCCGAGGAAGTGTCTCAGAGGAGGAGGTGTGAGGCGAAGACTGGGGATACACAGACCAGGCTGGTTTCGGGAAGCTGAAGGGCAGGAGAGCAGAGGGAGGACAGATGAGAGGAGGTGGGAGAGGGAGGCTGGGTGGGATCCCGGTCTCTGGCGCTGGCTGGACGGTCCCTGGCGCTGGCTGGACGGTCCCTGGCGCTGGCTGGACGGTCCCTGGCGCTGGCTGGACGGTCCCTGGCGCTGGCTGGACGGTCTCTGGCGCTGTCTGGACGGTCTCTGGCGCTGTCTGGACGGTCTCTGGCGCTGTCTGGACGGTCTCTGGCGCAGGCTGGACGGTCTCTGGCGCTGGCTGGACGGTCTCTGGCGCTGGCTGGACGGTCTCTGGAGAGCTGGACAGAACCAGCAGTGAAGAGCATACAGTCTCTGGAGGGCTGGACGGAACCAGCTGTGAAGAGCATACAGTCTCTGGAGGGCTGGACGGAACCAGCTGTGAAGAGCATACAGTCTCTGGAGGGCTGGACGGAACCAGCAGTGAAGAGCATACAGTCTCTGGAGTGCTGGACGGAACCAGCGGTGAAGAGCCTTCAATCTCTGGAGAGCTGGACGGAACCAGCGATGAAGAGCATTCAATCTCTGCAGAGCTGGACGGAACCAGCGATGAAGAGCATTCAATCTCTGGAAAGCTGGACGGAACCAGCGGTGAAGAGCATTCAGTCTCTGGAGAGCTGGACGGAACCAGCGGTGAAGAGCATTCAGTCTCTGGAGAGCTGGACGGAACCAGCGGTGAAGAGCATTCAATCTCTGGAGAGCTGGACGGAACCAGCGGTGAAGAGCATTCAGTCTCTGGAGAGCTGGACGGAACCAGCGGTGAAGAGCATTCAGTCTCTGGAGGGCTGGACGGAACCAGCGGTGAAGAGCATTCAGTCTCTGGAGAGCTGGACGGAACCAGCGGTGAAGAGCATTCAATCTCTGGAGAGCTGGACGGAACCAGCGATGAAGAGCATTCAATCTCTGGAGAGCTGGACGGAACCAGCGGTGAAGAGCATTCAATCTCTGGAGAGCTGGACGGAACCAGCGGTGAAGAGCATTCAATCTCTGGAGAGCTGGACGGAACCAGCGGTGAAGAGCATTCAGTCTCTGGAGAGCATTCGAGCGATGGAGTGGGGCTGGTGACGTCATACAGGGTAAAGGGAGATCCACATGACACCAGCACCCACTCCACATAGGCCGCAAAGTCCCCTCGAGGCCCCTCTCCGGGCAGGCGTGCCTGGGTTTCAGCATTTAGGCCTGCCCGGAAGAACACACAGAGGCTGGTAACATCATAGTGAACATGAGGTACCAAATCCAAATACCTCTGTGTGTGGGCCTCGAGGGATTGATCCTCCTGCTCCAGGAGGAGAAGCTGTACAGCGGCTAATTCCATTTTAATCCCTTTTTTGGGGGTCGGTCGATCTGTCACGGGTGTGGGTTCAGGCTGAAGGACGAACAGGCAGAGTCCAGAAAAGCTCCAATACAAAAGGTTTATTCTCACAATAACAGGAAACAGGCAGGCGAAACACAGGGTGACATTAACATCGACCGACAAGGACAGACTGAATGGGAAGGAACTAAATACACACAGGAATCAAACTAAACGAGGTGAAAACAGGTGAAACAGATGAATACAGGACGCTGAACGGGAGGCTGATGAGGGAGTGAGTTCAGGTGTGGAGACAAGAGGATCCTGGGAAGTGTAGTGCTGGAGACGCAGACAGGATGGTGCAGACGAAGACTGTGACAGTGACATTATGTGCCAGGAACAAACACGCTCTGGCTCAGACGCAGCAATCCAGCCCAGTGTAAAAGCCCCCTTATTAATATTCATATTTATTATATAATTTATTGCTCTGAATGCTAATGTTTTACCCCAGACATAGCAATCCTCAATCCTCCCTCTATGTGTGTTCATGTTATGGAGGCTGTAAAGGGCCATCGGGGTTTACATTTCCTGTTGCTTTTCCCTGGTGAGTCGCTTGACTCATTGCTTTTTCTCACAGTCACAGATCGCGGTCTAACTATGTTTTTTAGTAGCGATGTGTGTGTGAAGTGACGAGTGCAGGTAGCATAAAGCTCATTATAGCCTAAGAATTTCCTCTACGAGGTAAGAAACATTTTTGTGGGTTTTCTCTTTTTAGTAGGGGTGAAATCGATTGAATTAATGCAATATTTGTGCTTCTATTGCCGGTGCGGCCCCAGAGCCCATGTTTTTTTATACATGTACCAGTTTGTGTCACTGTTTCATCGTCCAGTACATATGGCTGACTGCAGTGGACGGTATTGCTTCGAACTGCTGTATTCGCCCCTCTCTTCATCCAAGACACACGGCCGCAGGTCAGATGAAACGACCACAAAGTCGATCATCGACCTATGGCTTAGGGTGACCTGGTGCCACGTGCGCTGATGGACACCCTTATGCTTGAACATGGTGAAACTGTGACTAGCACAGAAGTCCAATAACTGAACACCACTCGGGTTCAGGTCAGGGGGGCCGTTCCTCCCAATCATGCCCCTGTCACTGCCCATGTGAGCGTTGAAGTTCCCCAGTATAACGATGGAGTCCCCAGTCAGAGCACTTTCCATCACCCCTCCCAGAGACCCAAGTGTGGCCCGTAGGCAGTGGTGGAGGAAGTACTGAATCTCATTACTTAAGTAAAAGTACAAATAACCAGATAAATATTTACTTTAGTAAAAGTAGAAGTAACACAATGACAACCATACTTTAGTAAAAAGTAAAAATTACCTGATTTTAAATGTACTTTAAGTATTAAATGTAAAAGTACTTGCATAACAATTTAGTCTCTTAATGTCTATTTTCTAATGATTAATAAAACATTTAATTCTAACTCATTCAACTTAATACTCCTATAGTGATGTTCAATAATGATGGAAAAAAATAGTTGTCACCATTTCTGAAACAAGCTTGCAATTAGGCAATGTACACATCATGCTTCTCCTTACTATATGTTAATAACTATGTTTGGCAATAAACGCGATTAATTTATGGTGTAATTCTGAACCTCTTGGCTTGCCATAATCCTAACCAAACGTATATTACACATGGTGCGTTTCTTATGCACGTAAAAACTAATTTTCGCGTATAAATTGCACGATAAACGCACTGCGTGGGAGACGCATTTAGTGTGACCGGGTTGATATATCAATGGCAGCCAAACATCACTGGTGAGAAAAATGTGCAACGGACGGACGGTCAGATTACGTTTTGGTAGGGGAAAACTGATCAGAAAATGTAACAGAAGTTGTAGAAATGTAGTGGAGGAGAAAGTATAATAATTCCTGCAAAATGTAAAGAAGTAAAAGTAAAAAGTATGCGCTATTTATTCTACTTAAGTAAAGTAAAGATACTTGAAAAATGTACTTAAGTAAAGTAACAAAGTATTTGTTCTTCGTTACATTCCACCACTGCCCGTAGGCACACACCACAACAGTGAGAGACCTATCCCCAACCCGTAGGCGCAGGGAAACGGCCCTCTCGTTTACCGGGGTAAACTCGAACACATGGCAGCTGAGCTGGGGGGCTATAAGCAAACCCACACCTGCCCGTCGCCTCTCACCATGGACAACTCCAGAGTGGTGAAGAGTCCATCCTCTCTCAGGGAGTGTGGTTTCAGAGCCCAAGCCATGCGTAGAGGAGATCCCGACTATCTCTAGTTGGAACCTCTCAATCTCACACACAATCTCTACTCCCTAGAGCTAGTTTCCGTGTCCAGGGATCGGGTTGTCCAGGCCCCCGCCTTCGACTGCTGCCCGATCATCTCAGCCCCTTACGGTTCCTCCTGCAGGTGGTGAGCCCACAGGAAGGCGGTCCCACGCCGCTCCTTCGGGCTGAGCCATTGAGGCCCCGGCTGTGCCATACCGTGCGACGTCACGGTCCTTGTTTTTTCTTCACTCATAAGGTTTTTTGAACCGCTCTTAGTCTGACCCATGGCCTAGGACCGTCTTGGGAGACCCAACGTACCAGGGATTTAAATCTTTAAATGCCTTTTTCTCAAAATGAGTTTTTTTTGTCATGCTTCAGTACATATATCTCAGCCTATGTAGCACCATAGCCTACTGTATATGTAGAGCAAACTTTCCAGTTATACACTTATTCCAGATATTTTCAGAGGGATTTGTTAATAAATCATTACTGGCCTGATTTATGTGACATTTTACAAAAAAAATCTGGCAAAAATCTATTTTTTTAAGGGTATGGACAGTAAATTTAGATTTTCTAGGTAATTAAAGCATTTATCCTGAAATACCTCTGAACTTTTTTTTCATCTTGTGTGTAAACAAAATAAAAATAATTTTGTACCTAACTTTATCATATGTTCAGAACTATCTCCCCAAAAATATATGCAAAATTGTGCATGTTTAATGACATAATGCCTAATTTGCATAATTAAATATACAAATTTCAAAGACGTATAATACATTTTTTTATATACTTGTGTAAGAAATCAACTGAGGAAGTTTCATGGTGATCTATTATTTAAAAATCTTATCCTATTCACCTAGTGTCTCACCTTAAAAGTTGGTATTTTGCAAATATATATACATAAATATATCTTATAATATACCAATATATCTTTGCTCTGACCCTTTTGCTCTGATGAGGAAAAATTAATTTCCTCATCTTGATTGCCTAATTACAAAAAAAAAAAATAGGGGAAATTGGTCCAACAACTGAGCAAGATTGGCGACCATTTTGATATGCAAATTAGAAGGTAAAAAACTCAAAATTTCACTTGGGTACCATTTTTTTTTGGGGGGGGGGGGACTCAGCACCCTTGAAATATGTAAGATAGGCCTATTCCCGACTTGTACCCATAAATGCTCCTCACTTTCACTTTTTGGGTACATCCCATCTAGACTATATCGAGTGCTTTAAAGACTTTTGCCCTAATCGGTCTGTATGAAATGTGTTGAAGTATTGGACATGCATGCGTATCTTTTGGGCTATTATATTAAACTAACACAATGGTCCATTTAAGCTGCTTGAACGATTTTAAATATTATTAGTTGTGATGTTAAATTTTGTGTAATTTCAATTGTCTATGTAATATTTTGCTTTTTTGCTTTTCTTTCTTTTTGTTTCTATTTCTTTGGTATTGAAATGTATTTGCCAGTGTATAGGCTATCCATATGTGACAATACACTCTAAACTTTGTATAGGCCTACTTTTGAAAAGTCACGTCTCTGTCTTTGATGCAATCTGAACCAGCAGGGTCATTTATATTGTTGTTAGGGGCCAAGCACTAAAGGTACGGAGGCACCTACTGTGTCTGTTCCGGTTCTTATTATTATTATTATTATTCTGCCGTTTCTTCTTCTTCTTCTGACTAGGCATCTATGGCAGCCCATAAAACCATTTGTGGGAAAGTTGTTATGATTTGACATTCTGATAGAGGACAGTCCCAACATTAAATAAACCAAATTTTGGTGTGTCTAACTCCCTCTAGCGCCACAACCTGTCCAAAGTTTCACTCATATTATGCTAATAACTTTTGAACCGTAAGGCCTTTGAACAAAATTCCCTTTTCCTCTGATTCCTGAGCTCATGACGATTCGATTGCATTTTGTCATTTTCCTTCATAAAAATATGTCCGCCATTTTGACTTGTCTGAAAAAACTACTTTTTCTAACTCGATTTTCACCAAAATTCCACCAGATCATCTCCAGGCAGTGCTGAAAAAAATTATAGAAGTCAAGTTGATTCATCAAACCGTTTTCGATAAACACACAAACTAATTTTACGTAGCGCTTGCGAAAACAGACGTAAGGCTGTATCTCCTCAACGCTTAATCGTATTCAGACCAAACCTGGTACATGTCATCACAAGCATGACCTGAAGCTACATGCTGCGTTTCGGTGCAGTGCCACCTACTGGTCCGGAGATATGAAAAATTAATTTTAATTTTTAATTAAATTTAATTGAATTTAAATTCAGAAGGTTAATTAACCATTCAAAAGGTTCATTTTTTCTTGTGACTTCTGAATGATTTGTCCAAAAATTAATAAATGCTATTGTTAGATTCAGGGCGTCATGCCGAGTCAACTGATATCCAATTTTCCCAGATCGGCCATTTTGGCTGTTGGCCATTTTGAATTATGTACCAAAGAGCTGTATTTTCTGAACGCATTAACATATCGTTACAAAACTCGGTATGGGTCATCAGTACAATGCCCTGAAGGAGCCTGATAAGTTTTGAAAATTTAATTTTCAAATGCTTATAACTCTGGCTGTGGTTGACTTATTTTAACGGGAGTCATGTCATTAGACTCATGAATCCTTCCCGAGTCCAACAATACCAGATTTACCAGGTTTCGGCAAATGGTTTGTGCAGCATTGTAATTTAGCACTTAAAAAACATTTGCGGATTTCTTCGAAAATGCTAGTTGCTAGAGCTGCTTTAACCATGTGACTATCAGCATCAACTGAGTAAACAAGATGGCTGCATTTATAGGGTTAGTTCACCCAAAAATGAAAATTAAGTCATTAATTACTCACCCCCATGCTGTACCAACCCCGTAAGACCTTCGTTCATCTTCGGAACACAAATGAAGATATTTTTGATTAAATTTGAGAGCTGTCTCACTACCACATTGGCTGTCAAAGGGGACTGGCTCTTGACGGCCCAGAAAGTCAATGAAGAAAATGTTTAAATATTCCAGGTGACTTTCGTGGCTCAACTATAAGTTTATCAAGCGACGAGAATACTTTTTGTGCGAAAAAACAAACAAAAATAACGACTTTATTCGACTATTCCTTTTCTTCCTTGTTGGCCTAAAACGAGACTTCCTTAGATTTCCACGATGCATGCGCGAGAACTGAACTGAAGTAGTTGAAGCAGAGATCGCAATTCTCGCGCATGCGTCGTGGAAATATAAGGAAGTCTCGTTTCAGGATTGGCTTGGGCGACTGTCACTCTCTCGCAACCATGGCAACTGCCCTTTTGCCACACATGACCTGCCCACTTGCGCGTATCCAGATCGTACCTGTTTGAAATGCCCTTGTTTGAGCTTGAAGATGCAAAACTCGACGCAGGTCCTCTTGTCTAAAAAGTGCTCCTTGCCCTGCACTTCGACTACCCCGTCCTCGGCCTCTACTTCCTCGGATCCTAATAGCACGGCCTCTTGCACGACCTCCTCTGCTTCGCCCTCGACCACGGATGTGTCCTCGAGCTGACGATGCGGTACTTGCTTATACGGGTAACTTACTTGTCTCGGGAGTGTAGTCCTCATCAGAATCAACAATGCTTTCATCAAGCAAACTCTTACATGCAGTCAGAACACCATATATATGTTATGAATCTTACACGAAATTCATCTTCATCACAGTGTAAATGATGGCAATGGAAAAACGTGTATCATGCAACCTGTTTTTAGCTTTGCCTTATAGATAACTAGCTCGTTAACGAATCAATAAATATATATTGTAAACTTTACCAATATCAATATACTAGCTTGATAGTGAGTAAAAAAATACAACTTATTTGTTTATCTTCATAATGATAGTTAGATGTTTTTATTTACATGTGTTTCTGACCAGTGGTGGAGGAAGTACTGAATATCATTACGTAAGTAAAAGTACAAATACCCAGATAAATATTTACTTTAGTAAAAGTAGAAGTAACACAATGACAACCATACTTAAGTAAAAGTACTTTATTTTAAATGTACTTTAAGTATTAAAAGTAAAAGTACTTGCATAACAATTTATTATCTTAATGTCTATTTTCTAATGATTAATAAAACATTTAATTCTAACTCATTCAACCTAATAGCCTACTCCTATAATGATGTTCAATAATGATGGAAAAAATGTCACCATTTCTAAAACAAGCTTGCAATTAGGCAATATACACATCATGCTTATCCTTACTATATGTTAATAACTATGTTTGGCAGTAAATGAGATTAATTTATGGTGTAATTCTGAACATCTTGGCTTGACATAATCCTAACCAAACCAAACATATATTACACACGGTGCGTTTCCTATGCACGTAAAAACAAATTTTCGCGTATGAGTTGCACGATAAACACACTGCGTGTGAGACGCATTTAGTGTGACCAGGTTGATATACTGTATCTATGGCAACCAAACGTCACTGGTGAAACAAACGTGCAACGAACGGACGGTCAGATTACGTTTTGGCAGGGGAAAAACTGATCAGAAAATGTAACGAAAATGTAACAGAAGTTGTAGAAATGTAGTGGAGGAGAAAGTATAATAATTGCTGCAAAATGTAACGAAGTAAAAGTAAAAAGTAGGCACTATTTATTGTACTTAAGTAAAGTAAAGATACATGAAAAATGTACTTAAGTAAAGTAAAGAAGTATTTGTACTTCGTTACATTCCACCACTGTTTCTGACATGATGTCACTACATGCACTCCTTCCTCTCCTCTCCACTCATCTCAGGTAAATAATGCGTCTTCAGCTCAGCTGAAGTCGCAGGTTCATGTGTTTTGGGGGCGTGGCTTTGGAAGGAGCCCAGAAGGGAGGGGGTGAAGTGAATGGAAATAATGAGCTGTCTTTAATACAGTCGTGAGAGGTCTACAGACACTCAATTTTTATACTTTCTTTTTTTGAGAGTACTTTTAATTATGCATTGATATATACAGAAAGTTTAAAGAAATTTGGGAAAAAAAGTTTTTTTTTTTTAAATTCTGACCTACACTACCTTTAATTGGGTGCTTCAGGTGTGTTTGATTGTTGTTGAAGATGAACTCTGCAGGACAGTTGATCAGCAGTAGCAGGGTTGGGCACACCTGAACTACACTAAGAACTGTACAGTGCAATAGGGGAGAGGGGGGATCTGTGGCGAGTGCACAAACTGTGATTAACATTCAGATCTCACACAGCCCTGCGCTGATTGGACCAGAAGAAGGTAGAGGCACAGGTATTTTTCTAAAACCGGCTGATTTATGTTGTTCTGTCAGAGCGTAGTGTCGGTTTCAGTGAATATGATCAAAAAAATATAAGCTTTTAAGGCGTATCAGGATCTACGGTATATACTATGGAACAGGGGTATTCAATTAAAGTTCCAAGAGGTCAGGGCCCGTATTCATAAAGATTCTAAGAATCCTCTCAGAAAACTCTTAATTTAGCTTAAAAACTTTTATGTAAGAGTCTTAGCTTAAGAGCGATTCGGGACCGATCTGAGAGTAACTCTGAGAAAGGAAAAGACAAAAACTTTCATCATAGTGAGGAGGCAGGATTGACCCCGTTGCTATGTATGACACACTCTTTTGAAGCCTGAGATTGATTGTGTATCGATGAAGCAAGGACGAATCCAAATGCAAGCACTTTTAATTAAATGAAAAGGTAATACATGATAAACTAGAAACAAGAACTCAAAAAGGTTATCAAGGGGTAAACAAAGAAACTCAGAACAAGAACTCAGAACAGGGCTACAAGCAACAACGACCGACAAACAACAACTGGAGAACAGAGGTATAAATACACAGACAAACAAGCTAAACAATGTAACAAGGGGGCGTGGCTAATCAGAAACACCTGGGGAGACTAATCACCAAAAAGGGGAACAGAGACATGAAAAGACAGGGAACACATGACAAACAGGGAATCACATGATATGCAAAACACAACAAAAACCTACATGTAACATAGCCCCCTCCCTATGGGCAGCTCCTGACGCCCCAAGTGTAACACCAAAACAACAACAAAAAAAAAAAAAAATCAAGTTCAGGAGGGTGGTGACGCGGGGGTGGTCTTGGGGGAGGGAAGGAGGGTCAAGTCTGTGCAGGGGAATGGGACCAGGGCATTGCAGGGGCGCACAGGCGGTCAGGGCGGAGCAGGAACAGCAGGCGACCAGGGTGGAGCAGGAACTGCAGTCGACCAGGGCAGAGCAGGGTGCGCAGCCAGCCAGGGTGGAGCAGACCCCTCGGGTGGCCATGATGGTAAAGACCCCTCAGGCGGCCAAGGTGGGGAAGACACTTCGGGCGACACCGGCTCGGGAACAGCAGACACTACAACAGTAACGGGCACAAGGCACAAGGACAGACACAAACTCTGGCTCGGGAACAGACAACACACACACTGGTTCAGGGGCAGACACACACACTGGCTCAGGAACAGACAACACGCACACTGGCTCAGGCTCGGGAACACAACACACACTCTGGTTCATGGGGCAGACACACACTGGCTCAGGCTCGGGAACAGACAACACGCACACTGGCTCAGGCTCGGGAACAGACAACACACACTCTGGCTCGGGAACAGACAACACACACTCTGGCTCGGGAACAGGAACAGACTCTGGATTGGCCATCTCGTCCGAAGACACTGGCTCGAAGGAAGTGACATGAACAGACTCTGGATCGGCAGAAGTAACGTAAACGGTCTCTGAATCGGCCATCTTGTCCGTAGACACTGGCTCGGAGGAAGTGATGTGAACAGACTCTGGATCGGCAGAAGTAATGTGAACAGTCTCTGAATCGTCCATCTTGTCTGTAGACACTGGCTTGGAGGAAGTGATGTGAACAGTCTTTGGATCATCAGAAGTAACGTGAACAGTCTCTGAATCGGCCATCTTGTCCGTAGACACTGGGTCAGAGGAAGTGATGTGAACAGACTCTGATGGGGCAGAAGTGACGTGAATGGTCTCTGATGGGGCAGAAGTGACTTGAACGGTCTCTGACAGGGCAGAAGTGACTTGAACGGTCTCCGACGGGGCAGAAGTGACGTGAAAGGTCTCCGACGGGGCAGAAGTGACGTGAACGGTCTCCGACGGGGCAGACGTGCCGTGAACGGTCTCTGACGGGGCAGACGTGCCGTGAACGGTCTCTGACGGGGCTGACGTGGAGCGCAGGCCCGGCAGGGTTGACGTGGAGCGCTGGCTCGGCAGGAATAAGCTCCGGTAGGTCGGTCTCGGCGGTGGCCATCTTGTCCGGACACACCGGCTTGGCGGCAGCCATCCTTGGAATGAGGGTCATGCGATGCCTACTTGACTGGAGTTTCCACTTCAGTGCTACTGGATTCATGTTTGGTCGGTCGTTCTGTAACGATGAAGCAAGGATGAATCCAAATGCAAGCACTTTTAATTAAACGAAAAGGTAATACAGGATAAACAAAGGAACTAGAAACAAGAACTCAAAAAGGTTATCAAGGGGTAAACAAAGAAACTCAGAACAGGGCTACAAGCAACAACGACCGACAAACAACAACTGGAGAACAGAGGTATAAATACACAGACAAACAAGCCACACAACGTAATAAGGGGGCGTGGCTTATCAGAAACACCTGGGGAGACTAATCACCAAAAAGGGGAACCGTGACATGAAAAGACGGGAACACATGACAAACAGGGAATCACATGATATACAAAACACAACAAAAACCTACATGCAACAGGTTGGTTGTCCAAGAAGGGAAAAAAGGAGTGATTTTAACTATAGGGTCTACACACACACACACACACACACACACACACACACACACACACACACATTATATATGTCTATATAAATCCTTTTTTTTATTTTTTTATTTACCATGCTGTTAATTTCCCAAGGTATTTGATTGGCTTAGAATGATAAAAATTGTTCCATTCTTTCCAATTACACGATTGCTGGCAAGTCTATTTAAGTGGTGGTTTGAATGTTGGTTTTAAGGTAACAAACATGGAATCAAAACCAAGAGGGACGAGAAAGCCCGACTGGACTGAGGAATAGTGTTTATTGTTAGCCCAGTGAATGGATGAACTTTAAGGCCATCCTTAAAGGATTAGTTCACTTTTGAAAAAACTTTTGCTGATAAATTACTCACCCCCATGTCATCCAAGATGTCCATGTCTTTCTTTCCTCAGTCGAAAAGAAATTTAGGTTTTTGATGAAAACATTCCAGGATTTTTCTCCTTATAATGGACTTCAATGGGAACCAGGTCCAACCGAGGTCCAAACGACAGTTAATAACAGTTTCAGATGCAGCTTCAAATGTCTTTAAACGACATCAAACGATGAATAAGGGTCTTATCATGCGAAACGACCGGCTATTTCAAAGCTTATTCCAAAAATGTAACTTTTCTAAGGACAAATGCTAGCCTTGTAATAAATTGTGAGGCGCGTTTGCAACGTCATGTAATACGTAATTACGTTCAAAAGGTCACGGGCGACGTAGCCGGAAGTACGGAATCAAAATCGTCCGACATCGTTGTTTTACCTTTTAATTCCTTTTTTGTAAACAGCGTTTGAGTTAGTTTTCACGTTCAACCTATGCGTTCAACTTGTAAACACTCTGACTCTGTACTTCTGGCTACGTCGCCCATGACCTTTTGAACGTAATTACGTATTACGTGACGTTGCAAACGCGCCTCACAGAATGGAGAAAGGCTAGCATTTGTCCTTAGAAAAGTTACATTTTTGGAATAAGCTTTGAAATAACCGATCGTTTCGCATGATAAGACCTTATTCATCGTCTTGTGTCGTTTAAAGACATTTGAAGCTGCATCTGTAACTGTTATAACTGTCGTTTGGACCTCGGATGGACCTGGTTCCCATGGAAGTCCATTATAAGAAGAAAAATCCTGGAATGTTTTCATCAAAAACCTTAATTTCTTTTCGACTGAGGAAAGAAAGACATGGACATCTTGGATGACATGGGGGTGAGTAAATTATCAGCAAAAGTTTTTTCAAAAGTGAACTAATCCTTTAAACAAAAATTCGGGCCAGTGTCAGTCTATAAAGTCTATGCGTCTTATTAACTCAGTCATCTATTGTCTGCAACACATTCTTTCTCCCTCTTCGTCATTCTGCCATTTTCTCCTCTGCTAAAGAAACTTTTAAGTCTTTTAAAAGTCCTCATCCGTACTCCTAGCAATTTTGACCTTAAGACCTCTTTTAAGGGTTAAGATCCTCTCTGAATTACTTTTTTTCTTTACTAGGATTTTTTCTTTAATTTTAAAAGTAAACACCCACATTTCTAAGAATTTTCTTAGAATTTTGACACTAGTAGGAGCTAAAAGTCTTTATGAATGCGGGCCCTGGTCTCTGTATTTCCTTCCCAGCAGAGTTCCGGACAAATTTGTTTTTTGTAACAGTTATACATTTCCATCAGGGCAGCATTAGTAATATAGTTGTACAATCAAAATAGTCAATATTGGGTCCCAGAAGCCAAAGGAGTGATGTCTAAGAAATTTTAACAAATTTTAACAAAATTATAATTTGTTTGTTTGTTTGTTTGTTTTTTTACATACGTGTATGGCACATAGAAGGCATTGGGACTGAGAAAACATACTGGGGGTGCAGGGTTTACCTCTCAAGAAAAGTATGTTTTATATTTGTCTCACAGAGGGGATATAATATGAAATGTAATATAATATGACAGGGGGATTAGTGAGAATGGTAGGGAAAAAACATAGTGTCATAATAAGGAAATTACCATGGCTTATTTTCCTTATTTTTTTCCTCTCTTTTTTATTTAGATGTGATTCCACCCAAGTATTATAATAACAGTAACATACAGAGTCAAGACTGCACCCAAAATGAATCTACATGAGAAGAAAGAAGAGGGGGGTGCTGTCAGCGGTGTCTCTATGAAGAGCAACTGTTCTATTAAACAACCTATTGAATTTAATGACAAATCAGTATTCAGTAAACCAAGGTAAGCATTGTTGAATTGTTTTTGAGTAACACATTATAATAAATATAGTGCAGTAAAGTGTTTACAAATTATTTACAATTAGTTCATTAATAGTTTATGAACTGTAGTTAATACATTAATAGACTATACAAATAGTGAGTTCTTCAATTATTGTCACTGTAATTAACAAAGTGATATGTGATATTTGTATTGATATTGTAAATAATGCTATGTTAACGTATTCACTGTAAATAGTTATCACTATCAAAGTTATTTAGATTAGGTCACGGAAAATGGAAAAATTGTATTAATCTTGGACATTAATTGCATTATTATTAAGAATTGATTTAAATGTTTACAAATACATTAAAGACACGGCAAGTTTATTTATATAGCACATTTCATACACAATGGTAATTCAAATAAATATTAAAAACGAATAAAAAAACAAATTAAAATACAGTACAAACTGTTGGACGCACAGAGGCACAGGACTCATTCAGTAAATGCACAGCTAAACTGCATGTGTTTTGAGTCTGGATTTGAATGTGACTACTGTAAGAGCACATCTGATCCAGCCCGATCTCATGAAAGTTCGTATCTATGGCACGAATGTAATTTCTCGTGGCATTTATACGGCAAAAACAGTTTTTGCGTGTATATGGCCCGTGATTTTCGCGTACATATGATACGCACTTTTTTGCGTATAATACGGACGAACTCCCCACCCCCCTCCCCCCTAAACCTAACCCAGGGTTTTTTAGTGCGTACCATATACACGAAAAAAACACTTTTGGCGTATAAATGCCACGAGAAATGACACTCGTGGTATAGATACGCATCTTCATGAGACTGTGTTGTCTGATCTCCTCTGGAAGCTGGTTCCTGCTACGCTGGCATAAAAGCTAAAAGCAGACTTTCCATGCTTTGAGTGAACCCTTGGTATTTCTAACTGTTGTAATCCTAATGATCTGAGTGATCTGTTTATATTCTCAGTGAGCACATCTGCAATGCATTGAGGTCAGGAAATCTGGTCCACACATATTTGTCACGGTTCTGTCACTACAGTTCTGGTTATTCTTGGTTTTGTGACAGAGCTGTGACATGCCTGGTCTTGTGTTTGTTATGGTCTTGATGGTTGTGAGCACATGGCTATCATGTGATTTCTGTGTGCCATGTGCTCTTGTTAATGTTCTAGCCCCTCCCATCTTGTTACCTCGTTATTGGTTTATTTGTCCCACCTGCTTTCCTTCAATTACCTCCTTGTTTGCCTTCCTATTTAGTCTCCCTGTGTTTGTTGTCTGGTGCTCGTTCGTTGTTAAATGTTACCTGAGTTTTGAGTTGTGTTTGCTCTGTTTCTGCCGTGTTCTTGGATTTTTGTAGTTAGTTCATGAGACCTGGATTTCTTTGTTTTGTTTGTTTGATTTATGTTTTATTTAATTAAAACATTACTTCTCCTCTGCATTTGAGTCCTCGCTCCATTTCCCACAACCCACACGTAACAATATTAGAATTAAAAGATAAGCATTTCCAGACTTCGTTCTGGGCAATGGACCAACAACGTCAATCAGAATTCGTCAGAATCGGCACAATCAGCGTTTGTTGCAAAATGCTGTCTCTACTGTTGCTAGACTGTCAATTATACATAAAAATGTCAAAATTACCAGCTCTGAGATTCACTTAAGCACAATTATGTCTTAAATGGACGTAAATAATAGGGAGAAAATGATGGTGCTTCAGTTACCGATTAGATTTGCTCTCGGTCTTAAAGGGGCAGCAGTCTAATAAACCTGCTGACGATTCAGCCATTAATGCAAATCAAACAACAAAAGGCAGAGAAAATCATTCACCGCTCTTGAATGAGTAACTTTAGATTTAATAAGCATTAATCTATCTTTGATAAACTATACAGTGCTATTTTACATTTGATTACTAAATTGGATTTATTTTCAGACAGAAAATATTACCTAAAAAGTAATGTTAGTAGACCTTCCTGAAATTAAAGCACTGTGTGTGTAATTTGTATCTTTGATTAATTGTATTTTTGTGTTAGTATACTTGTGTCCTATCTGTTGTATAAAAAACAATAAAATCCTGCACATTGCTGCATAACAAATAGATTTTTTTCTTCGTTTTGTTAAAGCATTACTTTTTTACATTTCAAAATGTAAAATTAATTATGTTCTTAATTCTTAAAAAAAAAAAAAAAAAACCCAAAAAGAACCGATAAGAATACCGTTAAAGTACCGGATCGATAAGCAGTATCGGTAAGAGTAGTAATACCGATAAAACCTTAACGATACCCATCCCTAGTCACCACACACGTACCAAACGCATCAGGAAATTCATCCTTCAACAAATCTTCTTTATTCACATTAGGAATGTCTATTACCTCAGGTAGACAGAAAACTTTTTTTTCCCCTTGGGAAGCAGTGCACCATTTTTCAAAAAATTAGCTTCTTCACTCGCAAATTCGACAAATGTTGGACAAATTAGGTTTTTACATGACTACGGAATTTTTGCCAGTATGCTTCAGGGACCAACCCGAGTGTGCAAAACAGCATTTTTCATCACATCATACTCCAAACTCTGTTCAAGTGTTAACGCTTGACAGGATCTTTGCTGACCAGCTCCTCAGATTTGGGTTTCTCACCCTCACCTGCGGAAACCGGCAACCGAAATGCAACACCCGTCGACTCTCTTTTTGTCTCTTTTCTGACAAAACTCTGTGCTCCACCAAGTGTTTATAAATCACCTCCTTAATCTCCCATTTCACTGCACCAAGAGGAACTGTGGTTTGATATAAATCCACAATCGAAAGCAGATCATCTCTGTGGCAGATGTTTAACTGTTGCGACGTTGGTTGAATCGCAAATTTCTCTAGTTCAAATTTAGAGGCCATTCCAAATTCCCTTTCCCTTAAAGTGAAAACCAGTAGCCAAACAACAACAACCAACAAAGCAAATTTCTTAGTCACGTGATGACTTTCATTTATATTTTGACATATAAATACAGTGTATATATATATATATATATATATATATATCAACGCGTTCTCATCCCAAAGCGCCATATAGGACGCTTTTGCAAAAGCGTAAATATCCAACGCACATGGCACCCTTTAACGTCTAATGAGACGCTTCGGTTAATGGTCAAGTTTAGGTATGGTGTGGGGTAAGGGTTAGACCACTAGGGGGCGCCATCTGCCCAAATATATCTGCGTCTCATTTCACGTTAAAGGGTGCCATGTGCGTTGGATATTTACGCTTTTGCAAAAGCGTCCTATATGGCGCTTTGGGATGAGAACGGGCTCTATATATATATATATATATATATATATTTGTTGTCCTTTAAATTATTTCTTGTCTGACTCACCTGAATGAAAGGCTTATTATTATGTGTGTCTTTGTCTCTCTCATGTGAGAATCACCTAATTATACATGATGAGGGCTGGCCTGTTCACGTCCATTCAGATATTGCCTTGGCAAACAAAAAATGTTTTTTTCACAATATAATCCAATTCCCAGTTTTATGTAAAAGATTAGGCAGGATGATTTTCAGATCATTGTGAAGAAAAAACTCTAGGCCACAACATCCATTAGTCAAAAGTCTTGTGGACGCATATTTCATATGTTTTGTGGCCATATTTCAGAAACTTTAATTTTTAGTTTTTTCAATAACCACGCATAAACAATATTCTCTCAAAAATACAAACATGTACATACATGTTGCTCATATATTATGGTAGCCCTGCTTGTGCTAAATAGAGTGTAATTTCACCTGTGCCATTAATATGTTTATAAGCAACTGAAAAAAGTACAAATGTCAGGGCATGTCAGAACATCTCAACGACCCCAAATACACCTTGGTCCCCAGGGGGTTAACTAGGATAAACAAAGGTTCAAAATCATTTTTACAATCTCCAAATATCACTAACAGCACAAATGATCACAATCTCAACACTCACATACTCTCTGATACAACACTCTAGGATAGACTATGATACAAAACAAAAGCAAAGTGGTAACAATCAACGATGGCCTCCTGTGTTTTGGGCGGTCCTTATATGTGGATCAGGTTGGAGGAGAACCAATTGGAGCCTCCAGCGACACCAGCGTCGTCTCCTCTCCCAGACTCCCCAAAAGATGGGTCAATTCATCAAAAATATGCACCCCAGGGAACATTATAAAATAATAAAACAATGCAGTTCTTGACTGCTTTTGCCTATCCCCAAATCTAAACATAACCACTTAAAAAGAAATGAATAAATAAAATAATGTTGTTAATGTGAATAACTTACAAAAATTCATAAGAACACTATGTTAAAATACATCAGTAAGGATTAGTTGAGTTAAACTTTATTGACCATTCTGTTTGACACAGAACGGAAATGAATCTTTGACACTGGTGACGTAAATACATTCACATTACGGTTTAACACCGTTTCGTAGCGGGAAATGCTACATGCTATAACAGGCGTTCTAATGTATCACTTTAAGCCAAGTTATCACCACAGGATTTTAAGCCCGATTTATGCCCGATTTGCAAATCGTTGAGTCGCCGACAGGTCAGGGTGTTATCGCATGCAAATCGCGGGGCGTTAGCGGACAATGAGCGCTTGCCAATCTGTTAGTATGAAAGAGCCAACAACGCAGCGAAAACGCTCGCAGAAGCGTTGTTGAGCTCAGAAAAACATCTAGCCTGCTAGTTATCCAGAGCCGTCGCGCAACTCAAACTCAGTGATGTCATGAGTACAGCAAATCATAGCAAAGCATGGGTTGAGGACACCAGGTAAATCTTAGTTTTTCTCTTTTTCTTTTGCTTTTTTTTCCTCAGAGCAGATCGTCGCGCAAACAGTGTGCAGCACTAGTTTCTGTCTGACGTCCATTTTCACGTGTTGTGTTCTCTTCTTCGCTGGGTATTGGCGCAATATTTATTTATTTATTTATTTATTTATTGCTTGTTTTTTTTGTGACAAAACGTGGTTTGTAGACAAGATAGAATCGTTGGGTGACAGAGTTGTTGAACTCGTTATTTATTTGATTATTATCAGGATTTAGAACGTAACATAGTACTGAAACAGCTCTCATTGAGTCACAAATGATTTGCTCTTATCATCCGATTGTGGTTATATCTCTATGTAGTGCGTTGTCAACTCGTGTAGTGAGTTACCTCCTGTTGTGGATAAATCATGTTGTGTTGTGTGGTGTGAACAGCTAAATACTTAAACACTCCTGATTTCACTGAGAGCAAGTCATGTAGTGTGAACCGCACAGTTCAGCCCGACGTTTTAAAATCGTCGTGTGAACAAGGCTTTAGAAGACTGTATGATTTGAAGATAATCACTGCCATTGGGAGAAAAGATTTTTTATACACATTTATGCTGGCCAAAGGAATTTTGAGTCTAAGCCCAGATGGTAGCAATTCAAAAGTAGAATGAAGTGGGTGAGTGTGATCTTTAAAAATCACAATTGCTGTTTTTATTTTTATTTTTATTTATTTATTTTTTTTTTCATAAAATAATCCAACAAGGTCTGGAGGCTGTTGTTTATGTCCAGTAATCTCATTTGCTTGATTAATTATTTGTGAGAGTTTGTTCTTTTGTTTTAAAAAATATCCGTACCATGAAACAATATTATATGTGAGAATACTCTCAATCATTGATCGATATAAGATAGTAAGAGTGTGCGTGCTAATGTTAAAAAAATCTCAATTTCCTAAGAAGGCCCAAACGTTGCTTTGCTTTTTTATGAATGTACTCTACTTTACTTTGAAACTTAAGTTTCTCATCAATAATTGCTTCCAAATATTTAAAATTCAAGACATGCTCTGCAGTTTTTCGTTTTATGACAACTGGTTTGTATACAGAAGCAATACCTACTCTTCTCAATTGATTCCTCAGACATAGCTATTTTGTCTTTTCAATATTAAGATGTAAAAACTACTCTCAAACCAAAAAAATAATACTGTCAATATACTCAAAGTACGAGGAGCAATTCATTTCTTTCTTACAAGAGACCAATGCCATGTCATTGGCATACTTTATAAGGGAAAGGATATCATTGTCCGCAGTCACAGCAGTACATCATCATTGAAAAATGAGTCACATTCAGTACATTCTAAAGAGCCTCTTAGCTCTTCTGTTGAGTCCCTGGACCACGTTTGGATCTGCTGAACGGCAGGCTTAATCCTTTTTAACAGCTGCCTATACACAAATCCGCCGCGAACTCTATGGGCGCCGCCATCTTGCCTGCCACCATTACTGCGGGCCTGCAAAGTGTGACGGTGACGGCCCTCTAAATATTTCAATGAAAGCGGATCCTGCTTATGAAATAAAATGTCTGGTTTACATTGGGTTTATGATGTCAGGCAGTGGCCAAAACTTACAGATAAAGGTTATTTATTGTAAAAATGCGTGAGCCTAATGTAATGTAATTAAGACGTGTATTAATTTATGACAACAATAAAACCGAACACTGTCATAGATGTGTTAATATGCTCACATGCCAACTGTCCCGATTAAATAGACTGCTACTGATCTAACCACTGACTACACCAGCAACACGGCATTTGAGAATGATCACGACACCGGTCATAATCAATCACAGCCCGTGCGTCAGACCATACAAACTCAACATCCAGCCGATATAAAACGATATAAATACAGTTAGTTTTCTCACACAAACCGCTCGTTTCGTGTCTTAGGCCATCAATGTGTACTTACATTTACGAGCCATTAAATCATGTTTCATTTTGACTTCTCTGTGCATGCTTTTTGGTGGACCCCCTTAGCCTCCAGTGTATGACTGATAGACAACAACGGTCTGACTGAAAAATGTCAAAATTGAAAATACTGTGGAAACAAAGACACCTACATCTTGGATGCCCTTGAGGTAAGCTAAAACATATATATAAAAAAAAATAATTTCAAAGTGAACTATCCCTTTAATCATCTGGCATGCGATGAGCTTCAGAACCTAAACTACAGGGCATTGATTGAAGGTCAGAATTACACGAGCTCCGGATGGATTGGCCAGATACTGCATACCATTGCAGATGAGCTCATCACATTAAAAGGTGTTGTGAGGTTTTCACAGGCAGTGAACTCGTACCATAATGTGTCAGTAACAATACAGAGAAAATTGTTAAAACAGCCAACCACACAACACGCTCTTCCCAGTATCACTGGACATACGTAAAAATAACTAAATAAAAACATCTAATATCTGCTATAGCCGCCTACGAGAACAACACGCTACTTCCGCAGCAGCAAGGCCCGCAGTAATGGCGGCGCTGCTTTACTTCCGTGTTTCGCCGGATTTGTGTATATTTTGGTAAATAGGTGAATAACGTCGTGATCCGAACGTCCCATAGGTAGATGTAACCTTGGCAAATATGCATCTTCCACATAACCAAAGCATTTATATAGAGTCTTAACCAGTCTTGTCAGACAGGTTTCATATTGCTCAAGATTTGGCAACAGCGTAGATACATTGCATTTATTAAAATCTCCAAGCAAACAGTCCTCCAATGGTTTTGCTTGACTTGACACTGTCACGGTCCAGGCAGATTAATGATTATCCATCCAAGTTTATGTTGTCAATCGCCAATGCTGATCAGGTTACTTCTTTTGAAGTATCGGTTATATTTCACAAATGCTGTGAGTTTGGTCATTTTATTTTGGAGTGAACAAACATTAGTTAAAGTTATTATGGGAAGCGGAAACCGACTGCCGTGATGATTAAGTCTGTTTCGGATTCCGCCTCTACGGCCCCTCCGTTTCACTTTCTTCTTTCTATTTGTTGTACGAGTAGGACCGATTATTTCAGGAGGTCCAAGAAGGAACTTTGGTGGAGTTTTAGAGTTAAATCGGAATCTCAGCAGATCTTTGCGGCTGTAAAACATTGTCCTCATTTGTCCGTTGCTCCTTAGATTTCCCGAATCCGCTCCATCTCCAGCACACGAACACAGTCGATAGCGCATTTTAGAATCCAAAACAGAACGATGAGCTGTGTAAAAAATTTTGCTATTAAAACTTGCTAATAGACTTAGACAATTTTAAAACAAACAAACACACAAGGTTTAGGGGAAATAATGTACAGTTTGCTCAATATAAAACTCATTATATCCTTGAAAAGTCCCTGTAAAACATGGAAACCCACTGTGTGTGTGTGTGTGTGTGTGTGTGTGTTTAATGCATTTGTTAACCATTTAAGGAACACTGAATATGAATGCAATTAATGTCTTATAAAGGTTGGTTTAAAGCACTTAATTAATATAATTTTCCAATTCGACGGACAATCTGCATGAATAGACACAATTTTAGGTCATATTGGCCCACAGCTGCTTAGCAGAAATATTTCAGTGAGACTAAGATAAATTAGCTGGTTACCTGGAAACGTACAAAATATAAAACACAAAACAGTATTTTGAACACCAGGTAGAAAATATATACAACAATAATTATTCATACATACAGGTTGTGCTTCATGAGGAGCAAACTGTTCCAAATAAACTGGGTACTGACCCATATTTCAAGAAAAAGCATTTTGCAAATCTCATGTTGATCTCCCACGAGATTTGAGAAGTAGTCATCAGTAAAATGACGCGAGCGTACAATGTACAACATGGGCAGGCATTATGCAAATCTAGTGACATTATGTAACCCCTCCACCCGGGTCCTACTCGACTCACTCCGAGCGGTCTTCGAACCCGGGAGCACCTATTGAGATCAGAAGGAGTGAGGTTTACTCGCACAGCGACTAGCTGGCCTCTGTTACATATAGAACCGTAAAGCAGTGAGATTCTAAACAAAAAAGACTGTCCTGAGTCGATTCTTTCTTTTGAGAGACATGAACTTTTATTTAACTTTTCAGAACGTTTACATGCACAGCTATATTACACAATGCAATGAAAGGGAATATTCAAAAAAAACATAATAATAAAGGGGCACTTGAACTACAGTACTTTATTACACTATAGTCATTAAAGTGTTACCATTTTTGGATTGCATACAACAATTGTGTAAAATCATTTTCCTGGGTTTCTGCAGTGGGGAAGATCTAATCCAGTGTCAGTCCAGATGTGGAGACTGTAAGCAAGTTCTGACAGATGCAGTCCATTTGGAGGGATTAAGCAAACTGTGTTTCAGCTGCTACTCAGACAGAAACAGATCTAGAACATGCCCCGTCATGGAACAAGCCCTGATTGAGGAGACTGGAGATCTGCAGCAGGATTCTCACAAATCAAATGATGTTCTTCAGAAAGTGAAATTCCAACACAAAACCATCATGAAGAACAAGTATGAGAGCTTATCTGAAGGAATCAAACTGCAAGAGAATCGAACCCCCCTGAACAGAATCTACACACAGCTCTACATGTTACAGGGAGAGAGTAAAGGGGTGAACGAAGAACATGAGGTTTTACACATGGAGAAAACAGACGGAAAACCAGCACAAACAGACATTCCAATCAACTGCAGTGACATCTTCAAAGCCTCATCTGAACCAGGATGTGAGGAGAAAGAGAAAATCAAAACCGTTCTTACTAAAGGCATAGCAGGAATTGGAAAAACTGTGTCTGTGCAGAAGTTCATTCTGGACTGGGCAGAAGGTAAAGCCAATCAGGATGTTGATTTCATGCTTGTGCTTCCATTTCGAGAGCTGAACTTCATTAAAGATGAGCAGTACACTCTTCACAGACTTCTGCTGGACTTTCATCCTGAACTTAAAGATCTGGACTCAAAGATGTATGATGAGTGTAAAGTTGTGTTCATCCTTGATGGTCTGGATGAAAACAGAATTCCACTGACGTTATCGGACAGTGAGAAAGTTTCTGATGTGACTGAGATTTTATCAGTGGGTGTGTTGATGTCAAAGCTCATGAAAGGAGAGTTGCTTCCATCTGCTCTCATCTGGATCACCTCAAGACCAGCAGCAGCCAGTCAGATCCCTTCCAAATACATCAACCGTCTGACAGAAATTCAGGGATTCAATGAGCCACAGAAGGAGGAATATTTCAGGAAGAGAATCAGTGATGACCAAAAAGCCAGTAGAATCATCTCACATATCAGAAGCACAAGAAGCCTCCACATCATGTGCCACATACCCGTCTTCTGCTGGATCTCATCCACCGTGCTTCAAAAGCTCCTGAAAGAAGAACTGAGTGCAGAAATCCCTCAAACTCTGACTGAAATGTACATCCACTTCTTGCTCATTCAGATCCATGCGAGTCAGAAATATGAAGGGAGTGATCGAGAGAAACCCCTGTATTCCAGCCGAGAATTGATTGTGAAACTTGCTGAAGTGGCTTTCAAACAGCTGATGAAGGGCAATGTGATGTTCTATGAGGAGGACCTGAAAGAAAGTGGTATAGATGTCACTGATGCTTCAGTGTGTTCTGGGATATGTACTGAGATCTTTAAGGAGGAATCTGTGGTCCATCAGAGCAAAGTCTATTCCTTTATTCATCTCAGCTTTCAAGAGTTTCTTGCTGCTTTTTATGTGGTTTACTGCTATTTATGTAGCCCGAGAGAAGCACTTTTTGATTCACTACATAATTTGCATACACGTGTATTCATAAAGGTTCGAGAGAGAGAAAATGGACAATTGGATCTTTTCCTGCGTTTCCTGCTGGGCATCTCACTGGAGTCCAATCAGAGAATCTTACATGATCTTCTGACACACACAGAGAACAGCTCAGAGAGCATCAAGAAAACTTCACTGTATATTAAAAATGCAATTAAGAACAACAATCTCTCCACGGAAAGAACCATCAATCTGTTCCTCTGTCTGCTGGAAATGAAAGATCTGTCTCTGTGCAAGGAGATTCAGAATTTTCTGACATCAGATACACACTCAGAGAAACTCTCTCCTGCTCAATGCTCATCAATCGCTTACATGCTTCAGATGTCAGAGCGGGTGCTGGATGAGCTGGACCTGAAAAAGTACAACACATCAGAGGAGGGTAGAAGACGACTGATACCAGCTGTGATGAATTGCAAAAAAGCTTTGTGAGTGTTCATTTTATATTACCAAGAGCCTGTAGGGAGACCTAACCCTCCCTGAAAGGTTTAATTATTTTCAAATGTATCTGCTAGCAGCACTGCTGAATTTAAATCAGCAAAGGCACAATTGTAAGACTAGATGAGGCAGGGTTTGAACACCTAAATTCTGGTGTTGTGGTTCAGAGTCCAGTTGCCACAGATCCATTAAGATAATAAACCCTTAATTTCAACTTAATGTCACTGTTGTTTGCGACCAAATTATGAGTAAAAGTTCCTAATCTAAACGCAACAGTTTTAGTTGAGTTTAAAAAAAAGAACTCCGGGAATTATAAAATATGAACGGATCAAGCAAACATAACGCATCGAAAACCGACAAAGTACTGAAAAAAAAACAGGGCTTACACAACCAAACCAATAGATGGAATGATACACAGATGATTCAACTAATTAGTCAATGAAAAACCTTCGAAACCAATTAACTCAGTCAAAGGAAACTGATCTAGAAACAGTAAACACCATCTAAAAGTATAATTCAAGCAAATACAGGGCAAACAAGACATAACCCTGACACTTTAAACTAACTTATTAATATTAACTTATCAGCACTAGTTTTTCTTACTTTAAGGGTACTCTTGAAACCTTATAGAGCTTTATACAATGTGTCACAGAATTGAAAAATTGTTTAGACCCCAACAAGGCAAACCAAAAGGAATGAACAGATTGACAACATTTTAAAATTAGGCTTTGTTAGAAATTAAAGCAGCACTTGGCAACTTTTTCAACTTAATAAATCCATTTAGAAATCATTTGGATGTTTAAAGGGGTTTGAACTGGCTTTTTAAATTTTAACATATTGTTGTCTGAGGTGAACTTATGACGTTCGCTTGGTTTTTGCATTCAAAAACATCAAAATGAATAAATAATAGGCTATTTTCTACCCTAGTTTTGAGCCCATCTCAGAAACGGTCGGTTTTTATGGGCGTCTCACACTGAAGACTTGGAAGTAAACGCCCACTGCTGTGAGTGGATAACAGTTTTACATATTATAATGAGTTTCAACTCACCTCGTCAGTGTACGTAGGGAAAATTGTTTTAACGTCCAAAATGGTAACCTACCGCAATGATTCGCCCATACATGTTCGACCCAGAATCCGTGTGTTGCGCCATTCCTGTCAGATCCAATATAGATGGCACAGCACTGTTGTTCTTTACTCTTATATCTGTCTGCAAATCCAGTCTTGTTTACAAAACAATCCTCAGTGAAACAGGGTTTTGTCAGACGGTTTTACCCTCATCAGCTGGAACGTCATGAAAAATAAAGTTTTGCAGTACTATTGGAATGCAGCGACTGTCTTCCACAACCAGGCACTGCACAATATTTTTTATTGCTCGGTAGGTCGATCCGGTTTGCCATCACAAGGTAGGCATCTATGCTACTTAGCTATGCGGAATCGGTGGCCGGGGCTAAACCGGCTGTGTTGAAGTAGTTAGTTTCAAGTTAGTTTAAAGGGTTAGTTCACCCAAAAATGAAAATTAAGTCATTAATTACTCACCCCCATGCTGTACCAACCCCGTAAGACCTTCGTTCATCTTCGGAACACAAATGAAGATATTTTTTATTAAATTTGAGAGCTGGATCACTGCTACAGAGACTTCCTAAGGGACTAGCACTTGACGGCCCATAAAGTCATTAAAGAAAAGGTTGAAATATTCCATGTGCCTACAGCGGCTCAATTATAAGTTTATCAAGCGACGAGAATACTTTTTATGCGGAAAAAAAGCATAAATAACGACTTTATTCAACTATTCCATTACTTCCTTATGGGCCTTGAGACGAGAATTGAAGAGATTTCCAGAACGCATGCGCGAGAACTGAGATGAGGACGTTCTTCTTCGACTACTTCTTGTTACCGGCTGCTCACCGCTAGTATTACCGCCCCCTACCGTATAAGATGACATGCTGTTATAGCTGGAAGTGCAAAACTTTCTGTTTACAAGCAGAGGAAGACGCACGCTGTACATACGCGTTTCAATTACCATATTTTCTGCACTATAAGGTGCACTTAAAATCCTTTAATCTTCTCAAATACGACAGTGCTGTGCAGGGTTATGTTTGCCCTGTATTTGCTTGAATTAGACTTTTAGATGGTGTTTACTGTTTCTATATCAGTTTCCTTTGTCTGAGTTCATTGGTTTCGAAGGTTTTTCATTGACTAATTAGTTGTATCACCTGTGTATCATTCCATCTATTGGTTTGGTTGTGTAAGCCCTGTTTTTTTTTCAGTACTTTGTCGGTTTTCGATGAGACGGCTGAAGTTTCGCGCAGTACAAGAGTGATGGCGGAAAAGTTTCCAATTCCATGGTTAACTTCAAGAGCGAGGAGGTCAAAAAACAAACCTTATGGTCAAAAACAAAACCTTATTTGGTTAACCTGTTTTATGGAACAGACTTTTCGATTATGTCAAATGTCAACAGTAAAATCCAGAAAGCCGAGTATGAAGATGTACGAAGAATGGGCTCCTGAAGTGGATGTGCCAAATCAGAAAGACAATAAAATGTGTGCTTTGTGCCAAATCAGAAAGACAATAAAATATGTACTGTTGATGTGCTACCAGGCAACCATTTGTAAACACTTCTGTAGAGGCTTTGGGATGGGGATCATGGAATGACCTGGATCTTAGTTTAACTTAGAACACTAGTGTTTGTAAAGAGAAATCAAAAAGGCAAAAGCCAGCAAATGACAAAGTCGAGACGCACACACAGAAAGCTTTTCACGTTGTCCTTCTTCATCTGATCTGAACATTCCAATATGCCTTTGATATTTGTTTCATGTGTGGGCTAGCAACCTTGTGCATTTGTTCCAAGCTTGTCAGTTAATTAGTTATATGTGGAAATCAATACAATAACAAGACAGATAATAACAATATTTGCACAAAAAATATTTCTTTAAGTAAAATGAGCAGTCCTCAAATTTGCATTCGTGTGAAGTTTACACAAAAAAGAAAAAGAAAATCTAAAATTGGCTAATATTGAACATGATGGATAAAGCAATAAAAAAAATCCCATGAATACTGACCAACAGGTTGCATCATAAACTATGTGTTTAAGAAATAGTAGTAAAGAAACACTAACAAATACAGTAAGCAACTCTAATTATTGTAAATATCATATTATTAATTATACTTTAAATATCAATAAAATTCCAGAGTTCCATAGTCAGGAATATGATTTTTTTCTGTCTTTCAGTCTAACCTACTCCAACATCACTAGTCAATGCTGTGAAAACGTAACTTCAGCTCTGCAATCTTCGAAGTCCCTCCTAAGAGTGCTGGACCTGAGTAACAATGACCTACGTGATTCAGGAGTGAAGCTGATCTCTGATGCACTGAAGACTACAAACTGTCCCCTGGAGATACTGAGGTAATTAAAAGTATTAACAAACTTTATTTTTTGGACTGTGTCCCAAATGTTGCTGCTTAATTCAAAATCAAATTAATTTGGTTTTGTAGATTATCTGGCTGTATGGTGACAGAGGTCGGATGTAGTTATCTGGCTTCAGCTCTGACGTCAACTTCACAACTGAAAGAGCTGGATCTGAGCTACAATCACCCTGGACAATTAGGAGTCAAGTTACTCTCTGAGAGACTGAAAGATCCAATTTGCACACTGGAAAAGCTCAAGTATGTTAAACATAAATGAAATAATTTACAGTATAAGGACAATGGTAGACACATGTGCCCTGCCTGTGAAACCCTGGCTAGAATCTAATTATAAGTTAAAGAGTGTCAAAGTAGTCATAGCCATAAAAATGACAAAAATAGGCCATAAGTGTTTATTTCTGTTAATGTAAAGGTTAACAAATGAGATGGGGTGGGGGTGGTGATGGCGCAGTGGATAAGACACATGCCACATAAGACACATAGATGACGTTATGGGATCCTAACCCTACCCCAGACCTAAACCTACCCCTAAACCTACCCCGTCACCTAACTGATGTTAAAGGTAAAGTGTCAGTTGTATGACGTCCCAGGATCGTCATGTAACTGACATTAAAGGGTACCCTAAAACGGCGGATGTTGACGTATGGTCAAAATACGTCCCAAGACGTCAGTTATATGACTAATAAAGTTATACAAATCATTCCACTGAATTGACTTGATAATTGTTCCTACAATCAAGCACTTGTGGTCCCCCATTCGTTTAAATATTTTTATGCTTTTAGCTTTCTTGACATGTGCATCATAATAAATAAGCCTGTTTTACAAAACTTAAAGAATTTTCTCATAAATGTGTTATACATATCACTGAAAATGGCATAATATCAGCTTGCACATATATGCAGAATAATTATGGATCAAATGTTTTGCTGTTATAAAGGTAAGCTTTTTTTAAGATTGGAGTTTCTCAAAAACATGATTTTCTGAGCCTGAAATTCAGCAAATCTTTGACATCTTTGACTTACTCAAAAAAATTAAATATCAAGGTTATATATTTCAAAGAATGTTCTTTACATTGTGTAGGATGATTTTATGTAAAAAAAAAAAAAAAACAGTGAATCACAAAAACATGACTTTAGGTTTGCACAGGCAGGGTCACATATTAGTCACAATAGTTACAAAGCCATATGAAATGTAGGGGGTTAGTTCACCCAAAAATGAAAAGTATGTCATTAATGTCTTTCCAAGCTCGTAAGACCTCCATTCATCTTCGGAACACAGTTTCAGATATTTTAGATTTAGTCCGAGAGTTTTCTGTCCCTCCATTGAAAATATACACACAATATACTGCCCTTATCTAGAAAGGAAATAAAGACATCACCAAAGTAGTTCATGTGACATCAGTGGGTTAGTTAGAATTTTTTCGGAGGTCTTACGGGCTTGGACCGACATGAGGGCGAGTCATAAATTACATAATTTTAATTTTTGTGTGAACTAACCCTGTAAGTCTGCTCTTGCTTTTTTATGCAGTTTTCCAAACTAGCAATATCTCTGCAAAATGTTTGCATGTGTGGATGGATGGATGGATAGACTCAATTGGCTTTATGCACAGCTTCACTACTTCCTGAATTTCAGCCAGCTCCTTGTTTCCTGTCTGCCATTATTGGACACATTGATTAATTCAGGTGTGCTTGACCTCAGTAGTCACGGCAACAATAATCAGACACACCTAAAATTAATCAATTTTGCCCAATAATGGCAGACAGGAAACAAGGAGCTGGCTGAAATTCAGGAAGTAGTCCAGCTGTGCATAAAGCCCATTAACTAATCATAACCCATTTCTTTCTTTTATGTGTGTTCCTTTAGTCTGGACTACAATGATCACCTTAGAATCACACCAGGGCTGCAGAAATGTAGGTACTCCTTATTTCTTTCTTTTTTACAGACACCCATCCACATGTAGTTTTAGGTTCTAATTGCTGTTCTTGTGTTCAGATGCCTGTGATCTCACACTGGATCCAAACACAGCAGATACTCGTTTCTTCTTGTCTGAAGAGAACACAAAGGTGACATATAAAAAAGAAAACCAACCATATCCTGATCATTCAGAGAGATTTGATAGATGTTCTCAGGTTCTGTGTAAGGAGTGTCTAACTGGACGCTGTTACTGGGAGGCTGAATTGAGTGGGAAGGGTGCTTTTATATCAGTAGCATATAAAGGAATCAGCAGAAAAGGCGAAAATGATGACTGTGTGTTTGGATGCAACGAGAAGTCTTGGAGTCTGGACTACTCCTATGACAGATTTAGTGCCTGGCACAACAATAAGAACACTTACATACCTCGCCCCTCACCTTCCTCTAATAGAGTAGGAGTATATATGGACTGGTCAGCTGGCACTTTGTCCTTTTACAGCGTTTCTGACACACACACTCTCACACACTTACACACATTCAACACCACATTCACTGAACCCCTCTATGGTGGACTTGGTGTCTATCCTGATTCTTCAGTTTCTCTCGTCAGACTGAACAAAAACAAATGAGAAACTGACTTATGATATGTCCAGTTTCTTCTGTGCAGCAGTGTCCTTTTAAAGCTGTAGTGTTCTATGTTTTAACCTTGTTTTAAAATGTGTGGACTTGAGGACAGTGTATAATAATTGCAAAATATATATATTTTATATAGCACATTTCTGTCAAGCTCCTGCAGTTTACAGATGACACTGCACTATACACTGATACACATTTTGAGATTGTGAGGCAATAATTACAAACATTGCCAAAGGTGGAAAAAAAAAATCAGAAATGATGAGGAAGAGGGTAATTGAAATACATCAGTCTGTGAAGGGTTACAAAGCTATTTTAAAGGCTTTTGGACTCCAAAGAACCATAGTGGAGCCATTTTCTCCAAATGTAAAAAATAGAAAAAGAAAAAAAAAACTTGGCACAGTAGCAAGCCTTCCTAGAAGTGGCTGATCATCCAAAATTTCTCCAAAAGCAAATGATGACTCTTCCAAAAATTTACAAAACACAGGGGAACAACATCGAAGTAACTGCAAGCCACTCTTGCATCAATAAATGTCAGTGCTTATGAGTCAACTATTTGAAATACACTAGCCAGAAATGGCATCTATTGATCTGTGCTGTGACAAAAAACATTACTAACCAAGAAGAACATTAAGGCTCCTAATTTTATCTTGTCACTTGCGCATGCACAACTCTTAGGGTGTATTCACACCAGGAAAGTCCGATAGTTCACTTGCTTTGGTCCGGACCAAATTTTTTTTTGGTACGGTTCGCTTTCACACTGCTCTTTTTGCAAGTGAACCAAAATTTGTATACAAAACCACACGTGTGCTAAAGAAGAACTGAAGCGAACAATGAACCTTTCGTCTAATAAAACATCGGTACCTAGTCAACCGTTCTCTGAGATTTGTTTTCATGATAATCGAATGTAAAGAGTTTTATCTCTAAAAACTGTTTAGCGTATAATGCTAGTACTGGGGGCATTGACTAAGTAAAAAGAAATCGCTAGTTTATACCACTAACAAGGCTCAAAATAGCCCCACACAAACGCAGTAACATAATGAGGGTCCATACATGCAAAACGAAGCATTGAGAACTTTGTAAGTGTACAGACCGTTTAATGAGAAGATACGTTATAAAGACAGTTCACTTCGTGTATACAGACAGGAGCCATCTTAGAAAATAGTCTCGATAAGTCAAACCACGAACGTCGTGCTGAGTGAGCTGAACTGTATAAAGTTCTGCGAACTTCGGAACTGTATGAACGGCGTTCGGAGATCGACTTATCGAGACTATTTTCTAAGATGGCTCCTGCTGTGTATACATGAAGTGAACTGTCTTTATAACATATCTTCTTATTAAACGGTCTGACTATTAAACACAAAATACTCCCACTTAGCATCTTTTGGACAAAAATGGCCCCGTTGAAACCCATTAAAACTGCTATTTTTAATCCAATTGCCATAACTATAAAATTATGCAATCTTGGTTAACAGGCTTTCATTATGGTGGCTTCAAAATTTACATTTTTAATATTTTTTACCAGATCGTGCCATTTTTTCCAGATTTGGCATATAAAGCAAATCATCACTTCATTGTCTTTTTCTGCTGTTTTCGGCTTATGCATATTAGCCAATTAGATACATTATGAAGCTATAATTGTGGGTGTGTTGGTATGGATGTCAGAGTGTGGTTTGTATGCGTGTACTGAAAATTATATGTGTGTGTGTGTGTGTGCGCGTGTGTGTGAACAGTTTGAAATAAATAAATTATATTGTACTGGAAATCACAAATCCCACCCCATGTAAATGAGTCATATCCTTGGTAGTCACAGACCCTGCCATTTGAAAACTGATTAAGCTCAAAAAGTTACTGAGCTTATGAATAATTTTTTATTTAAAAACATTTCTTATTACTTGTTTGCACATTTTCAGTTGTTGTTTCTTTTGTACAAAGATAAAAGGTGAGCTTGATTTAGATGTTCAGAAGCCCCTCAACACCTAGTTATTGTTTTCAACACGAGAAAATGATGATTGTTTTGTCTGGTACATTTTAGTTGTGCTCTCACAGCCAAACCTATAAATATGTGCTTGAGGACCTTGTCATTTCATAGTTTGCAAGATGAAGAGACGTTTCATAGCAAGGTAAGCTCTGGAGCTAGTTGTGCCCACCAACAGTGAGCACCCAGATACACATGAAAGTAAGGATGAAGAGTTGACTTCAGAGGATGAAGTCGAGTTTGCATTGGAGTCTGACTCTGATAGCTCTTGTTTCTTTGATGCCAGCACTGAGAGGGAGAACACAGAAAAGACAGCAGATCCTCAGTGGAATTGAAAAAATGGGCAGATTCTCTGGTCTTCCACTCACACTGAGGCACAGCACTACAAAACTGCCAAGGGTATGTCCCACACAATATGCCCGCATCACAACTTTGCACTTCATCACCAAAGAAATCATTCAGATTCTTCTGGAGAACACCAATTTACAGGGGAGGTGTTTTGTGACAGATTGGATTGATTTCAATTCCACAGACACTCAGGCATAGATCGGGCTGCTGATTCTGGCCGGCGTGTACATGTCCCGAAATGAATCGACAAGAAGCCTGTGGGATGTGGAAAACGAACGTTCCATTTTCCGAACCACTGTGTCCCACCGTAAATTCAAACTTCTAAGTTCCACCCGGAGGTTCAATGACAGGATGACACGACCTGCACGTTACATGCACGACAAGCTAGCTGCATTTCAGACCGTTTGGGAGAAGTGGACACATCGCCTTCCCCTGCTGTTCAAACCCAGGTCAGGATGTCTGTGTGGATGAGCAGCTCGTCCCTTTCAAAGGCAGATGCGGATTTCGCCAGTACATACCCAGAAGCCTGCCAAGCATGGCATAAAGATTGGGATCACCTGTGACGTCACCACATACTATGCATGGAAGTTGCAAATATACACGGGGAAGTCTCCTGGAAGTCCTGGGGAGGTGAACCAAGGAAATAGGGTCGACGGAGGGGCTCCTAGGGGGAACACTGTGACCTGCGACAATTTTTTCACCTCCTATGGACTGGTGGAGGAGCTTCTAAAGAGGAAGATGTCGGCCCTAGTCGGTACAATTCGCAAAAAAAGCCAGAACTTTTGCCCCCAAAGCTTCTGCAGACAAAGCATAGGGCACTCCTGTCCTTCTTCTTTGCTTTTACTTATTTATAATGATTGCTTGCTAATATAAATGTGAAATGTCTTTAATCACCAATTAGAAAGCACAAAAAATGTGCACATGAATAAAATATTGTAAATCAATCATTATTGTTATTACAGTGATATTGGCTTTGATATCATCCACCCATATTCAAACACAGGCACACCAGCTCATTAATGATGTCAAATAGCATTGGTCCTCACAACTGTCATGACTGATCTCTTCAAACACTCATTACTTGTTGAATGGTTAAACTATATAGTGTGTAAAAATAAAATCCACAATGAGTAAATAATATAAGGTGGCTACATTCTAGGAGAAAATGTGGAACCTTCAACTTCTTGACTCACTTTTAAAGGGATACTCCACCGTTTTCACATATGAAACTATGTTATTTCCTTAGCTAAGACGAGTCGAGCAAGTACTTGGGAGCACTTCAACTCAGAGCATGTATCTATGGACTCGGCACAGTATTATCATCACTCCGGAGAGTGAGAGGGAGAAGAGGACTTTTCACAAGTGATGATATTACTGCGCCGAGAGTCGAAGTGCTCCCAAGCACTTGCTGTGGTATTCCGCCATACAATATAGTTATCCATTTTACACGATTAGAAAAACGCAACATTTTATCTTGTGTCACCGTCCTAGGTTGAGTTACACTGCTCGAGTAACTGTATTTAAATAGGGAAAACGTGGAGGTGTTTGGTCGCTTCTCTGCTTGGCCCATAGCCTATTGAATGAACTGGGCTAGTTAAGTGCGATCAGAGTGTCTCGCGATTGAGTGCACCCAATGAGACGAGAGAGGTGTGTAACAACTCGTTTTAGTTAAGGGAATAACATGGGAAAAAATGGTGGACTATCCCTTTAAATAACCATTTATGCCAAGAGGAGAATTGTCCGACATGATTGCATAATACTTTCATGTTTAGTGGGTTAGCCTATTAATATTTTTTTTTCTGATGAAGTTTTATGAGCTGTTTAATTCATAACATGTCATCGAATTGTTTATCAACATTTTTAAAAATGAAAATGATGGAAGTTAATGACATAATTGTCTTTTTTGGGGAAACAATCCTTTTATTGTCATCAAGCTGAGATTCCAGTGCTCCTGTTTGATACATGTATTAATAAGGCATCTTTGAGTAAAATCCGAGTATCATTTGATTATCTGTTTGCTGGCCCGAGTGTTTGGTAATCAAAATATGGTCACCCTACAGTGCTTGCAAAAAATGTTAGTCATTTGGGACCATTAACTGTTTGGTTAAAGACATTCTTCAAATTATCTTCTTTTGTATTCATCAGAAATACAGGTTTGAAACTACTTGAGTTTGAGTACATGATGACAGAATTTTTATTTTTGGGTGAGCTATTCCTTTAAAGAACCCTGTCGCGCGTGTCTGACGCAAGGCGGAAATCTTTTCGTGGTCGCACGATTGTGACGTTTCACGGAAAACAGTGACGTTGGTTCATATCTGTATTTACGTTGACTGCTGTTATTTTTAATAGTATCATGTTTATGATTTCAACCATGTTTGTCAGGCAATGAAAGTTCTGTTTATGGCCACTTCCTTTTAAAGACATCAAAGAGCGGAGCGCGAGCGGCTGTTAGATCATCAGAATACCAGGTAACGTTAACTGAATGTTACACAAAAGATGATCACTTGGTTGATCATCATGTCATTAGATCATTTAATCTAATTCACAGTCATTTCTTATCTGACTAATCTCATGCTGGAAATGATACTCTATGATTTCTCATCGTTTTGATTTCCTAATATTTAGCCCGATGATTGACGGCAGCTCTCACTGTAGTTCGGTTACTAACTTTAGCTGAAAAAAAAAAAAAAAAAACACTTTTTCACATATGACATTTGAAATTTACACATGCATATCATTACCTATGACCGATCGATTTTAAGTCAGATAAACTAAAAGCTCACGAAGGCAAATGTTACACGTTAATGTAACAAAATGAAATCGCACTGTAATGTTCTCTAATGAATTCATATACGTTACTGCACTACTGCAAGCAAATGTCAGAACACATTCAGAATAACTAGACTTTCCATCACGAAGACAAGCTTGAACAGTAAAATATGATTCTATGTAAACACAGAGGGGAAAAGACAAAGATGGCATAATGTTTGGCATAATGTTTTATTTGTCTATTTTCTCTGTAATTTTCTTTCAGTATTCATGATTTAGAATATCAAACTGCCAAATATGATTGTCAAGTCCTGCATGAATTTAGTGTTCCATGTATTATATGTCTTACATAAAGATTTAAACCATCAGTTTTCTATTCCACCTCTCAACACTGCTGTACTCAAGCATGTGACTGGCCGAGCACAATTGGACATTTACACATAAATTTGACATTTAAGTGGATGTATAAAAAGTATCTCCCAAAATGATACAATTATTTGGTAAGTAGTCTTGTGGTGACAAACCTTTTGTTGCCATCAGCCACCATGGATTCAAAATAATGATTTTTCACCCAAAGGCCACAAATTTACAGTAATGATCATATTTAATTTAACCTACAAAAATCTTGGAATTTTTTTAAAGGAAATTTGCATTCAAAATCCACGTTTCTCTTCAGACTGAGTGGGCACAGCACTTGACAGGTGGTGACCAAAAATTCCCACTGGGATAATGGGCTTTGTTTATTATTGGTTCTTTGATGCTTACACTTCCTATATAAGGAGGTATACCGTATTATAAAGTGTAAACATTGATTAAATGTGTAGTATTGAAACAGAAGCACTCTCAGAAATGCCTTTTCTAATCTCATGTGAGTTGTCTCACATGTGTTTGTTTGTGAACCGTTCAGTGTTGGATCAGGTTTATTTGCGGTGATGGCTATCCTGTTTGCGGTGGTGGCTCGAGGATCGACCGTTTTGGCTAAACATGCGTGCTTCTCTGGCAACTTTCTGGAGGTGACGGAACAGATTCTGGCCAAGATCCCATCGGAAAACAACAAGCTCACGTATTCTCACGGCAGGTACGACTGACATTGTGCTGTTCGGCTAATGTTCGGTGACGTTTGTCAGTTCTGATGTTCTGATGCGCTTCTGTTGTTTCCCAGCTATCTCTTCCACTACATCTGCCACGAGAGGATCATCTATCTGTGCATCACTGATGACGTAAGTGCCTGCCTCGTGAGCTCCGTTTCTCTGCGGCTCCGCTCATATACTGAGCTGTACGTCTCTCTTGCAGGAGTTTGAGCGCTCCCGTGCGTTCGGCTTCCTCAATGAGGTGAAGAAGAGATTTCAGACCACCTACGGCTCGCGAGCTCAGACCGCGCTGCCCTACGCCATGAACAGTGAGTTTTCCAGCACGCTGGCTGCACAAATGGTACGTGCGTCTGCCGTATTTCTAAACATAACTGCCTCTTCATACTTTCTTAAGTTTGTCTGTGTGGTAAGACACAAAATGTGGTTTAGCTGAGGTTTAGCTGATCAACAGTGTTGCCAAACTCTTCCCTCTGAAAAGCTCTAAGAACAAACCTCAAAAGTGTCAGTATTTCACAAAAACATCCTACAGATACAGTAGTAGACAGATAAACAGAGCCATACTTGAAATGTGTACTTTAAATGTACAGTTTGAGAACTGTTACCTCTAATGTAATTTCTTAGTAGAAAGAATGTATTTGCTAAAAGCTTTTATCGCCATTCTCATGGTGACCTTGTACACAGCTTCTGTCAATCAGCTTACTCAGAAAATGAATTCAATGACAGCTGTTTTATTCAATCAAACCTTTATTACATGCAGGGTCCAGTTTTTAAATACATAAACAAAAAAATATATATATATACAGGACTCCAGACATTTTGCGACCAAAAATTGAGAGTGTGCGACTGAATTTTACATCCAGTCGCACATGTGCGACCAGTAAATTTGCCACACGTTAAACGCATGGTAAAGCGTGGAAGAGGCGCGTCAATGAATCCGTGACAAGAATAGCGCGCGTAAACGTTTGTGGGAAGGAGACGGAAACAAATATCACAAACTGATGTGCGTCTGAGCAATCAGCGATCTATCGACTCTTTAGTCGTTACCTAGCAACGAATGCAAACAAAATGAATGTGGAACGAAAATACGCCACTCATGTATGATTAGGACCGTGGAGCTGCAGCAGCGATCTGAACCATTGACAAAATAAAGCCCCGAACTTGCCAGTCGCGGGCCGATCTCGCAACACTGTTACTAGGAGAGCCAGTGAAGAAATCAATTGAATTCGCCTCAGAATTAACCCTTTAAGACCGACGGGAGCGTCGGCGCTCCGGTTTGCGTGTGTCTGTTTAACAGCCTATAGAAACTGAAACCAAGTGGCTAGCTCAATCATTCTTTTTGCATACAAAACCAGAGATGTAAAATTGTCAGATCAAGCCTCCAACATGCGCATGTTGCGTTGTTTTCACCCTCTAATGAGTCTGTACAAAATGCGCAAAATGCGTTTCTCAAAAAAATCACAAAAATGCATTGCACGTCTTTGCACACATGATCTGTAGATCTGCGATTGATAGTAACGCCTTCCGATGGCGCATTGAGGTATCACGTTCGGTGCACATGGCAGATCAAGCCTCAACATGCTCATGTTGCGCGGTTTCCACCATCTAATGGGTCTGTAATAATGCGCGTTTCCAAAAAAACACACAAAAATGCATTGCACGTCTTTGCACACATGTGCTATAGATCCGCAATTGGTAGTTGCGTCTTCCGATGACGGATCCATGGACTGATCACGACATCACTTCCTGTGCACTTTGACCCCAGCTTGTGTCGCATGTAGTGACGTCAGAAGCAGCGTCTTTTGGCCATGCGTTTGACTGAATATATAATAGGTTTGACTCGCACTTGACTCCCATCTGCTATATGTTCCTTCTTATCATTATTGTCTTTTCACCATTGCTTCATTCTATCATTTCTTTCTCGTTTATACACTCGCAAATACAAGCACATTCACACACACACGCACCCCCCCCCCACACACACACACACACGTGTGCGCATGCGCGCAACGTTATGTCAAAATGAAAGTACACGGACGCACCGAATTCCTTCTGCTCATTGCCTTTATTTATTTATTTTATATTTATTTTATTATTAATTGTTCTGACAGGGTCTATTTAATTTATATTCTAACCAATTCAATGTTTAATCAATGTTCAAAAGCAAAATGTTATCTGTTTGACCACAAATGTAATTGAATATTTTACATATGGCATTTTACTCCCCTTTTTTAAATGAGTGTATCTTAAAAACTAAGTGATGTAAACAGTTCAAATCAATTCTGTATAGTTTTAAACTGTTTTATGCACATTTTTCTCATTGACAAGTTTGAGGTTTACATTTATCATTTTTTTGTATTGAATAAAATATGGAGATTTTTTTTCAAAAAAATTGTTTTTCTTTTTGTTTATTGCATTTTTGAGATATTTATCTAGGTACTATTGATTTATTACAAACATAGCCTTCAAGTAGAGAAAGTAAGGATTATTTTGATGTATGGCATGTGAAAATGCTCAAAAGAATGACAGCACAGCATGTAAAAATAGAAAGATATACTCTGGTGGAACTGTTCTATGGCAGGTCATAAAGGGTTAATAACATCAACACCACGAGATCCAGTGAGAAACACTCCGATTCGGCGCAGAGTTCTGTTAAAAACCATATCAGATCAAACAGCGCTGACGTGGAAACCAGGAAAAACACTTATAGAAGGCTTTCAGTCCACAAATCAGCCTAACAGAACCATGAATTTAGGCAAGTTAACTCTTACCATAAATATGATAATGTGTAAGTAGCCTACTACACATCCTTTCCCAGCACTTCAATAATATCATATATAAATGTTTTATTTTTTTGTATTTTTTATGTGATTACCATACCAACACATTTTTTGTTCATCCTTTAAAGATTGTCCTTAAACGAAACATTTTAAGATGTTGGAAAACTCTTATTTAAACACTTAAAATAATAATAATAATACCATTGTAAACAGTAGGATGTTTATTGGCTATTTTCACTCCATATACATATTTTCACTACTTTTATTAATTAATATTAAGACATTATAAATGATAAAAACTAAAGTTAATTTCATCTACACCTACACCCTAAATTAAGCTTAGTGATTTATTGTTAGCCCCAGTGCTACCAGATTTTTTTTTTTTTTTATAGAACTGTGAGTTCTCATTTGAGGTGATGCTGCCCTCAACTTTGGGTCTGGAGCCCTGTGAAGTTAAAATAAAACAGCATATCATAATGTTAAGTCTATTTATTATTAAAGAATGTCAGTATTGCAGTTATTTTGTGGGAAATTTGAATAATTGCATTGCGAGCTTATTTAAGGCGTGCCCCTAAATTTTTTGCTTGCGCTCCTAAAATTTTCAGTCAGGGGCAACAGCGCTCCTAGTAAAAAAAGTTAGTCTGGAGCCCTGATATATATTAGGGCTGGGTAATAAATATCGATTTCTCGATATTAATCGATTCTCATTTTTACGAACCGATATCGATTCTTAAGTCTCAAGAATCGATTAGTCATCCTGTTTCATTTGAATGAATGGAACATTTTATCGCGGCTGTGCGCATTCAAAAAATCGCAATAATCTTTGTCCTTTGTTACTATTAATATAAAACAAAGTCTCAATTTTCAAATTACGTCCATTTTCTTTAGAAATTCAAAAACATAAATAGAGTTTTGGCGCTGTGGCGTGAGATGGCTCTGGCGCAGCTCAAGAGAAGCAGCAGCGCTGATCTCTCTTCCGGCTTAATAAACCAGTCACAGTGCGAAATAAACATGAAGGAGCATCTGAAAGTGTGTTAAAAGATAGAGTACAACTTATCGAAATCCGTATCATGTCACATTGATTCGCTCAATCAGCGTTTCAACCGTGGAAAGACGTCAGTTAAACAGCTTGTAATCAATGTCTTGTCATGTATCGTCATATTTACCTCAGAAGACCCACATCAACTCGTTAGTCTGATAGAAAAAAATGACTCCAGAGACGAGCATTTTGCTAAATATATACACTATATTACATATGCATTATAATCTTAATGTTCTTCAATAATTAATGCATATTTGAATAAATCTAGCAAGTTTTTATGACAGCCACCATTTAAATGTTTATATTTCATATAATCTTCTTATTATAAAAATAAATAAAAGTGTAATTTAAGTGATTCATTCATTATTACCTTCATATTTGAATAAATCTGGCAAGTTTTTATGACAGCCACCATTTAAATGTTTATATTTCATATAATCTTCTTATTATAAAAATAATAAAAGTGTAATTTAAGTGATTCATTCATTATTACCTTCATATTAGGCTAATGAAGCCTAGTAGGCTACAACTAGTCTCCCATAGTTTACAACATTAGTTAAGAGATTTAATTCCCTTGAGAAAAATTGCCATTTATTGTAACTGATATCCAAAATAATCGATATCGAATCGAATCGTAATCGAATCGAATTGAAAGCTTGTGAATCAAAATCGAATCGAATTGTGAAATTTGTCTCAATACCCAGCCCTAATATATATATACACCAATACATTACAAAAATACAAAAGTACCAGTGTTTCCACAACTTACACTGATAACGTGTAGTGTTAAACCTTATATTTGATAGGCCCATGATTATCTAATTTTTACAAGCAATAAGTCGGCAGACAAATCTGTATATAAGATTCCGTAACACAGCTTTAAATGTGTTATCTCCCACTAACCCTAAGTTACAAACCCTTCACTCGCACTATGCCATCTAGGTCTCCTTAATAAAATTCTTTGCATCATTGTAAGCTACTTGAAGCCTCTGTAAAGTAGATTTTTTATAACTTGTCCGCAACTGGGCAGTATAAAGTGGTGTAGTATGCTTTAAACAGTGATGTCTTAACTTTATCTGAACAAGAACCAAACTTACGCAAAATTATATTAGCCTGCATATTCAATATGCGACATTGCCGTTCAATGTCCTCATCATCTGTCATGTGCTCAGTTATAAAATGACCTAGATATTTCACTTTCGCACACACAGCAAGATCCTTATCAGTCAATTTAAAAAAGGGAAGATTTAAATTCCTGTCCTCCTTCGTTCTACAAATCAACACAACACTCTTATATAGCATTATATAAAATATCTTTCTCAAGACCTTAAAGGCAGACTGATCTCATGAAGTAGCGTGTGTATGACACGCCAATTTGTATTTCCATTTTTGGCGTGCTATCAAGACGCATAATCGCTTTTCAGCGTGTTTATGAACGCCGTTGACGTAACATTATATAAATATATGACTTACCTCAACCCCGTCCCTAAACCTAACCGTCACTGGGGTTAAAGGCATTTATGACTGTTCCCTTACCATCCTAGGAAAGAAAAAGATATGACTTACCTCAACCCCATCCCTAAACTTAACCGTCACTGGGGTTAATGGCATTTATGACTGGAGATTTGACGTTGTGTACGGACACGCGGAATGACGCGGACGTTAATGGCGTAGACAAGCACGCAAACACGCGGATACATGCGGATAGCTCAAAATGTGTAGAGATAACACGGCACTTGGCTCGAAAGTGGCGTGTATGTTTACGCAAAAGTCATGATGTCATGTTGTTAAAGGAGTCATAACCTGCAATTTTCACTTTTCCACGAGAATCAATGTATGTTATGGTTGCCTAACGATTATACATTGGCCCGGGAAGCCGATATTCAAAACTGAAGCGTTTGTTTACCCCAGGGTTCGTAAACCAGCCCACGTGCACGCGCACTCAAATACGAGATTTTAATTTCTCCCCCGACTTGACGTCAAGACGGGGCAGGATATACCATATATGGACACCGCAGACATACTGTATGCTGCAGGAAGCCCACGCTATCCCTTTCCCCCTCATATTCAGTCAATAAAGATGCAGAAATGTAGTGCACACGTGAGTTGCTCTGTGGTTGACTGCCAGAATCAACATTCAAATGTGTTTTCTCTACCAAAAACGGACCAAACCACCAGGAACCAGTGGATGAAATTAATTTTTAATGACGCTGTTCCAACAACCCTATCAACTTTAGGTGTCTGCGCTAAACATTTTACACAGGAATCCTTTACAACGTTCATTTCGAGTCGGACAATAATGCCTACAGAGTCAGAGTGCTGTATAGAGATGGAACAGGTATAGTTTAGCAGTTTAATTACGGTTATTATAACGTATTTGTCATCTGCTTGTATGTATCCATTATTTATTAATAGCCTACAAGTGTGCTGTTTCGGACCAGATCCGAATGATGATCAAACCATAGCTGTCAACATTGAACATTGAAAATAAGGGAGTTTTCCCGGAATCCATCCCCAAAATAAGGGATTAAAGCACTAATCCTTAAAAGTCTAAAGAGTTCATAACTAACGTAAGCCTATGTGTGAGAGAGAAAGAGACAGTGTCATTTAAAGAAAAAAAAAATCTACATTTGGATTAGCAGTGTGTTGCTCTTGCATTTGGACAACAATTTCTACTGTTAGCCTATCACACATCTTCTAAAATCCGCAAAATAGGGAAGTGGGCTGTCTGTTTACTTCAATTACATTTACACATTTTGTGCAGCTTTAAAGAGCCTATTTAGCCTGATGGTGGACCATCACTCAGAAGACACACTATCCTATCTTTATATCCTCATGAGGCCCAGAACGGTTTTTTTTTTTCTAGTTTTTTTTTCTTCTTCATGTAATCACATTGTTAAGAGCATAAGAAACAAATGGAAAAAAATAAAATATATTTTATTCATATATTTGAAAATCGATTTATGATAATTATTATTTGTTTAAATTACATTGATATCTGAATTTATGTAAAAACCTAGACTTTCAAACATCAAAATGTAATTTATTAATATGTATTCGAGTACAAAATGACATACAGCTAGTCTAAACATAGTTTCCTATTTTTTATTTATTTTTTTGCCTGGAAACGCAAAGAAATTCCAGGCAAAAAACACGCTTGCCTGTCGCGTGAAAAATAGGCGTCAGTTCTATTTCTAGCATGCACGCGTTTTCTGGAGACGCGCGTGTCACGCAGGCAGCGTGCAAGCTCTAATCTAATGGGAGCCGAAATAAAAACGTACACGCCACGCAGCCAGTGTGTCTCCGGCCAGTGCGCGCGGCACCGCATCCGAGGTTAAACGACTTCAAGCCGAATCTGTCCGAGCTCGTACGTCTCACACAAAAATACGGGATATTTTACGGGAAAATTCTAAAACGGGAAGACAGCGGGAAAAGAGCTAAAATACGTGAGAAACCCGGAAAAAACGGGAGGGTTGACAGCTATGGATCAAACACATACTGATGAGTTTAATAAAGTTTATTGTACATCACACAAAAGATGAAGCGTCAGTTTTACCTCAGAAAATCACCGTAAGAGCTGAGTAAACACAGTAAGTTATAAGAAGTGCGTGAACGTGAAACAAGGCAAAAACAACACATGATAGCAAACGTTGATCTCTATAACAAAAAAGTAGACTACATCTCCGTTAATGTAATCTACATTAAATAAAAGGTAAACTTATGTGGGAGAAAATAGCAACAAACGTTTTAGCTTGTTACTGATGTTAATGTAGCCTATGTCTCAGTCAAAATTATTTTCTTTACTATTCAGAGACATGTTGATGTAGACGTCCTTCCATTGACTCAATATCTTCCGTTTCCAGCTCTGGTTCAGAGTCTGGCTCAAACATATATGGTTGAATTCCGTAGGTCGCGGCCAGGTCGGGTTCATTCATTCACAACTTGCGCCATGATGTTATTTTGGAATGATATGCTGAAGTTACCTGCGGTGTCAAGCCCCCTCCTTCCTGCAACCAATCAACACGCCCCTCATTTGCATTATTAAAATGACCGTCCACGACAGCCAAAATATCGCATCAGATCTCGCGAGACAAGAATGCATTCAGAAATAAGGGTCAGAGGAGCTCTGTGTTTATTTTTTTTCCACTTTTCTTTTTTAGAAGGGCCTGAAAAACTATAATAGAGCGTGGGTATCCAAGGTAATACTTGGTTATATGACTCCTTTAAGGCGAGACACGGCAGGCAAAAACATCGTTTTTTTTCCACTGGTCAATTTTGAGATTTTGGGATATTTGACTTCAATAACATGTATTCTTTCAGACTTGAAAAAAAGTCCGAAATACATATTTAGGTCTTTATTTTACTACACTTTGTCAGTTTGCGCCAGTAGATTTCTCATAAATTCAACAAAAGTTGCGTTCTAAATGATCGCGCTGCTCCGCGATCGCTGCATACACCCTGTCATCACATACAAAGCACATCTCTCTCCTTTCCAATGCTGTCAGGTCCAAATATGGTCATTTCCTTTTAATCAACATCCATTCGTGGAAGCAAAAGTGGGGATTTGTTTACCTCGGAGATTAACGTGATTCGTCAATCGTCACATGGTATGCTTTGACGCTTGCTGATTTGGTTTAGCTTTCCGCGGGACTTTCTGAATGAATGAATGAAAATGACTTCACGTCAGTCATCGAAAAGATTACAGCAGTTGTCACTTGCTAGGGGGAAAAGGAAAATTAGTGATGTATTACCCTGTGAAATGCCCTCGGGAAGCGCATCTGAACGCAAGCTGTCGATGGGAAGCCAATCTATAAATAAAGATGAAGCGCACGCAACACAACAGTGGCTGCTTATTTGGCAATGTTGTTTTATTCAGTTGTCATTTTTCATGTAAATTGTTATAAACGATAACTTGGCCAGTTATTTTGCTTGTTAGCAATGTTTTCATGTAGAAATGTGTGGAATTTTAGAATATAAATTTTTAAAGCCCGTTTTCTCAAAATGACTTTTTTCTCATACTCAAAGTCTGAAATCTCCACTTCAGTAGCACCTATATACACCAAACTTTCCAGTCTTGTACCTAGTTATATTATGAAGACATTTACAGAGGGATTTGTAAATATATTATTCCTAGGCTGATTTATGTAACATTTTATCCCAAAAAACATGGCGAAAATCATTTTTTTAAAACTATTGATGGTATATTCTGATTTACAGGATAACAAAAGTAGATATCCATAAATCCTTCTGTAATTTTTCCCCATCTATTATATGAACACAATGAAAAAAAAATTTGAACCTGGCTTTATGCAATAGTCAGATTTCGTTGTTTTAAAGATATGCAAATTAGTGCATATTTAATCAGATAATGCCTCATTTGAATATTTAAACATTAAATTACAGAAAACTTGTAATACATTTTTTTCTCATCTTAATGTAGGTAATCAACTGGGAAAGTTTCATGGTGATATCTGCATTATCTAATTATATATGCGCTAATTTGCATATATTAAAAAAAAACTAAATCTTAGTATTGGAAAAAAAAAGCCAGGTTCAAAATTCTTTTTTCATTGTGTTCACATATTAGATAAGAAAAAAATTACAGAGGGATTTATGGATATCTACTTTTGTTATCTTGTAAATCAGAATATACTGCCAATTGCCTTAAAAATATTTATGCCATGTTTTGTGGAATAAAATGTTCAATAAATCAGGCTAAGAATAATATATTTACAAATCCCTCTGTAAATGTCTTCATAATATAACCAGGTACAAGACTGCAAAGTTTGGTGTATATAGGTGCTATTGAAGTGGAGATTTCGGACTTGGAGTATGAGAGAAAAGTCATTTTGATAAAACTGGCCTTAAAGATTTAGCATCAGCCAACGAGATTGCGCATTTAGAGTTAAATCCCCCCTTTTACTTTCGCTATTGGTTGCTGATAAAAAGGAAATGACCATATTTGGATCCAAAAGCGTTGTACAGGAGAAAGAGAGCTTTCTAACTGTGTGTGTAATGACAGGGTGCAGATCGCGATCGCTGAGCAGCAGGATGATTTAAAACGACAACTTTTGAAGAATTCATGAGAAATCTACAGACGCAAACAGACAAAGTGTAGTAAAATAAAGACCTAAATGTGTATTTCGGACTTTTGACCACAAGTCTGAAAGAAAATATGTTATTGAAGACAAATATCCAAAAATCTCAAAATTGACCAGTGAAAAAAAAACGATGCAATGTTTTGTCGTGTCTCGCCTTAAACAGAACAAATGGTTAACAGCTGTTGGAGACCAGCACTACTAGGGCTAAGATCCACAAGATCATCTGCATTCAAAATGTGGTTCACCAACATGTTCCTAACCATACAACCAGTTTCACACGCATTCAAGCATTTAGATAAGTCGTCTATGCAAAGATTAAAAAAGATTCCTCCTTGTCGCACACCATTACTAACCCCAAAAGGTGCAGAAACTTTAATGCCCCATTTTACGAGATGGTAATCCATGAAATCCAGGGGGAGGAGTTGGATCCAGATCATAATTAATGCTTGTCCTGATGGGAAATCTTTATTCTTATACCCCAGCTGACACCTCAGGTAACCACACCCCCGGTATCCTACCTCTAATACCGGTACCACTTTCTGTTGTGGGTTCACCAACACCATGAAAATTGACATTAAAACAGTTTTTCGAACTCTTGCACAGCTAAAAATGTCTTTTAACCCCATCACTCTGACCGACACTCAAACCACGACAGTTGTATGACACGACCCAAATGTCCATGGGGGTCACTAATGAATGATCATACTACCCGAAAGCACACACACATATCCCCAGCAAGGGATATGATTTTTCACACAGGTATATATAAAAATAAATGTATTATACGTTTTTGAAAATGTTATGTTAAATTATGCAAATTAGGCATTATCTCATTAAATATGCGCAATTTGGGCATTCTGAACATATGATAAAGCCAGGTGCAAAATGATTTTTTTCATTTTGCTTACACACAAGATGAAAAAAAAAAAAGTTCAGGGGGATATCAGGATACATTCTTTCATTACCTAGGAAATCAAAATAAACAGTTTGTAACTGTTTGTAGTTTTTTATAAAAAAAAATATCACATAAATCAGTTAAATGTCACATAAATCAGGCCAGGAATGATTTATTTAAAAAATCCCTCTGAAAATATCTTCAGATACTGGTAAGTGTATAACTGGAAAGTTTGGTTTACATGGGTGTTACATAGGCTGAGATATTTGTACTGGAGAATGACAAAACTCATTTTGAGAAAAAGGCATCTAAAGATTTAAGTAGGGAATTTAATATATTTCTATTGGACAAAAATTCTCAAAAATAGAATAAATGCTCAGGTACTTAGTAATAATAATATACAATATCTCAATGAAATGAAAATTTCAAAGCTCATTAGAACTGATTATTTGATAACCTGGCAGGCATAAAGCCTATAACTGCTGTAACTCAATGAATTAACATTGGCAGAGTACACCACATGATGTGCCTGAGCGAATCACAATAGCAGAAACCAGCAGTAGCCAGTGAGATTTCGTCATTAGGTTTAAATCACTCTTTGGACATTCACGATTGGTTATTGATAGAAAGGAAATGCCCATATTTGTGTTACAAAGCGTTGTGCACGAGATTCAGAGCTTTACAATGATACCGCTCATGACAGACTTCAGTAAACACACAGACCGCGGCTTGACGCGTTGAAATGCTAACTTCTTGGTAAATTCAGGAGAATTTTACTGCTGCAAGTAAACTAAATGTAATAAAATAAACATTTTAAATAGATTTTTTCAAGGTTTTCTATATAGCAGCTTGAAAGAACACATATTGAAGTAGTAAATGGTATCCCAAAATCTTAAAACTGATCACTGCATGAAAAATCGATTATTTTGGCTGCCATGTCTCGCCTTAAATGTAAATAGTTTTTCTCTGTTTATCAACTTTAACTTACCATTGTGAAAGGTGATTTTCCTTTTTGATCACGTTTTCTTGCTTGGTTGGTTGTTGGGCTCATGAACAATAATCAGTTGATACACAGAATCCTTTTAAAAGTAGACGGTCATACGCTATAATTCTGCGTAAACCCTAACCCAGTGGTTCTCAACTGGTTTGACCACGGGACACACATTTTCCCATGGTCATTAAGGCTCAACACAAATTTTTAGGAATTTGACTGGTGACGATCTGCTTCATTAGCATAGAGCCACACATAGTCCGCCATGTGTATATAAACTAAGTCTCCATAGGCTCCCGGCACTGAGGACAGGAAGTTTATTTATGAAGGAAATGTTGTTGCCGGAGAATCCAAAGCACAAACTGTAAAGGCTCCACCCCTCTTCTGGAAAGGAGGTGGAGAGCAGCAGCTCATTTGCATTTAAATTTACACACACAAAAACTGCGTATTTTTGCTAACACCCAAATAGGGGCAAATTGGACAAGCTATAATAAATGATCTGTGGGGTAATTTGAGTTGAAACTTCAGACACATTCTGTGATGATAATATGTCCCCTTTAAGGCTACAGAAAGTAAAGTAACCCTGGTAAATACATAATCCCAACATGAACTGTTTATTAAACAAATTCATCCTGATTTCCATAAAACATCCAAATGAATAGGATGGCCTGCAAACCCGTGACATACCAGCTACATAATATATTGATACTTTTTGGTAATTTCATGACTTAGTAATTGACAATGTAATTAAGACATTGCATGTTCGAAATTTAGCTATTTATATAGTGAATTGATATACAGCGTGCGCAGTATTACGTTTGACAAGACAGGAAAGTTCGTATTTCTGAGGTGAGAGACTTTTTATTTTGTAACAAATAACATTAGCATAATGACACTGACATATAGCCGGACAACATGTCATCTCATCTGAGTGCAGATACTGAATAAGTACAATGCATTTCTTCACTTAAACTACGTCTGACAGAAGAGTCAACAACTTTGTCATGATCGTCTTTCAAAATAAACGTTTCGCGTCAGAAAAGCATTTAGAATAAAGTTTTTTGTTTGGTTGTTGTTTTCTTCGACTACACACTCCTCGAGCCGCTCAGAAAGGTCTTGCAACCAGTTGAGAAACCCTGCTCTGAACTACACTACTGTTGATATGGGTCGTATAGCTTTAGAATTAAGAAGCATGTGATGGTGTTGAGCTTTAGTTTAGATCTTATTCAATACTTTTCACATGATTGTGTTAAGTAATAATTAGAGAAAAGTGTATCCTGTGAAAAAAATTCCAAGTATGCATTTAGCAGACACTTTGAATTTTCAGTAATCCGAAGAAACCTGGAGTAACCCGGCTTCAGTGACTCTAATACAAGTGGAAACAAAGTGACTCTTCACCCACAATCAAAGAACTATATTCCTATTTGAAATTGGAAATTTCTACAACATAACAGGCATTGACCAATGAGTCAGGTCCAGTTGTGCTCTGGGAAATACACTTCGCTGTTTTTCTATTTGATTTCTAACACCCTCGAAATGCATTTTACTCATTCCTATTTATCAAACAATAAATTAAAATATTCTCTCTCTCTCTCTCTCTCTCTCTATATATATATATATATATATATATATATATATATATATATATATATATATATACACTCACCTAAAGGATTATTAGGAACACCATACTAATATGTGACATGATGTGTTTGACCGCCTTTCGCCTTCAGAATTGCCTTAATTCTACGTGGCATTGATTCAACAAGGTGCTGAAAGCATTCTTTAGAAATGTTGGCCCATATTGATAGGATAGCATCATGCAGTTAATGGAGATTTGTGGGATGCACATCCAGGGCATGAAGCTCCTGTTCCACCACATTCCAAAGATGCTCTATTGGGTTGAGATCTGGTGACTGTGGGGGCCATTTTAGTACAGTCAACTCATTGGCATTTTCAAGAAACCAGTTTGAAATTTTTCGAGCTTTGTGACCTGGTGCATCATCCTGCTGGAAGTACCTATCAGAGGATGGGTACCTATCTGGCGCGTTATGCGCGAATGATTTAGTTAGTGCCATTTGTGCATTCATGCGTTTGACGCGAATTCGCGTCTGCCGCCCGAGTTGAAAAATCCGAACTTTGCCGTGAATTCGCGCCGCATTAACCAATCAGGAGCCTAGCTGCTTGCTCACGTGGTGAAGTGTATGGATGCTTCAATACATTATTTTGTAATATGACTAAATGCATGGTGGGATTATGCACAACAAAGCAAATATTTTATCACTTAAAACATTATTTCTATATACGAGACATGTTCATTTTGTTATTCATTCCATGTTATTCATTCCATATCTAGATTATATGAAATAGTATTATGATGTAAAGACAATCCACACATGTGCATAAATTCGTGTCTAGACGTGAGAGAGAGAAAAAAATCACAGGACAGGTTAATAACTTTTGGAAGCTGGCTCTATTTATTATCAAAACAAAAATTAATGACAGCTAGATTAGGTGGATGAGGGTGAGTGTGATCCTCGCTCCGATGCGGGACAACAGGTCATCAAACTGGGCGCGGGACAGACGGAAGTACCGCGGCCGTCATCCAGGCGCAACTCCTGGAGCGAGCAAATGGTGAAACTAGCCAAACGGTTTGCCTCCGAAAGGTCCGGTGGACACAAATACGGCGACAATGATCCCCACGCCGCTGTTCTAGCTCTCCAGAGCAAATACAGTGCGGTGAATCTCTTCGATGAATGCTCGATCAACATAAACAAAGATGGCCGTCAACGGGTTTCAGTTTTAAATTTCGCTTCAAACTTTTTATTTTACCCGCGTCAGTCTTCGCTCGAATTTAACACAAAGTGGTCAAGGGTCAAACTAGGCGCGGTAGATGCGAATTTGACTCGCTATTCGCATCCGGTGTGAACGTAGTTTAATACTACTCTTATCAAATCTTCTCCCTCCTACTATCAACCGTGAAAATGGGGGAGGTATAGCTAATATTTTTAAAATTTCTTTTCAGTGTCAACAGTCATCCTATGGTGACTAAGCTTCTTTTGAATATCTTTGTGCTGTCCCTAAAAGTTGTCCAAAAATCCTGCTGCTGACTGCATTTAGATGTCCTATTTTATCAGTTGCAGTCTTCATTGAATTTTTCTATGAATTGCTCTCTGAAATCTGTGTTCACTTTGACAGCATTGTTATGTCAGGTGATTTCAACATCCATGTAGATAACCCTGAAAACCCGCATGCAAGAGAATTTCTGGTGCTGATCGATGCCTTCAATCTGACACAACATATACAAGGCTCCACTCAATCTCAGGGCCATACACTCGATCTTGTCATCACAAAGGATGTAACTGTCTCCACATCTGTTGCGGATTTAACTTCATCTGATCACTGTTGTATTTTCTTTGAAGCCTGCTTGTTCCCCTATCGTCAGAATAACTCTATTACAGACTGATCTCATGAAGTAGCGTGTGTATGCCACGCCAATTCGTATTTCCATTTTTGCCGTGCTATCAAGACGCATAATCGCTTTTCAGCGTGTTTATGAACGGCGTTGACTTAACGTTATATAAATATATGACTTACCTCAACCCCGTCCCTAAACCTAACCATCACTGGGGTTAATGGCATTTATGACTGTTCCCTTACCATCCTAGGAAAGAAAAAGATATGACTTACCTCAACCCCATCCCTAAACTTAACCGTCACTGGGGTTAATGGCATTTATGACTGGAGATTTGACTGTGTGTACGGACACGCGGAATGACGCGGACATTAATGGCGTAGACATACACGCATAGACGCGTATACACGCGGATAGCTCAAAATGCGTAGAGATAACACGCCACGTGACTCGAAAGTGGCGTGTATGTTTACGCAAAAGTCATGATGTCATGTTGTCAATTATGATCAAAAAGAGAGCTATAAATGACAAAACTTGTGTTCTTTTTAAGCAATCACTCTTTCAGTCCAAAAGTTTATTCCCAAAGACTGCTGATGACTTGTTGGAGGATTTTAATTTAAGAATGACAAATATAATGGATGACATTGCTCCTTGAAAACTGAAAGAAATGTTATAAATCCAAACTTAATTCAGACTATCTGATCCATAACGGGACACTTTACGAATAGCGAATACAATTCTGTAATTTGTAAAGCAAGACAATTTAATTTCTCCACTTCTATTAATAGTAAAGCAAATAACTCCCGTGCACTATTCTCCACCATTGAGAACTGAAAAAATGGTCATATAATGCCATTTTTGTACAAGTTAATACAGGCTATATCAATAACCTGAAGTTGCCCTCAGCCTAGAGACTGTTCTCAACTGCTGTGTCAAATACAAATAACTCCTAAAAAATAAATTCATCATTTACTCACCCTCATGTCATTGTATGCATTTCTGTCTTCTGTAGAACTCAAAATAATTCTCATTTTTGAGTAGGTATGAACAGAATATTTGTTGCCATGTATTGACATGCATGTGTTTTGCTGTTATCGTTAGAAACATCACTCAGATCCCAAAGGCTCAGAAAGACTGACGGAAACACAGATGCAGGTAGACGACCTGAAAGGCATTATGGTCCGGAACATTGGTGAGACTGAGTCACTTGGAACACTTTTATAAATGTCAGTGAACGTTTGAGTGAATATGTGCTGCACTGTGCTACTGTAGATCTCGTAGCTCAGAGAGGAGAGCGGCTTGAACTGCTCATCGATAAAACCGAGAACTTGATGGATTCTGTGAGTTTTGGTTTTGTCTCGTTTGAAACATATTTGTTTGTCACTGTATAATATGTATGCTGATTTAAGTTTCTCTTGTCTGTGCAGTCTGTCACCTTTAAAACAACAAGCCGTAACCTGGCCCACGCCATGTGTATGAAGAACATGAAGTTAACAATCATCGTTGTAATAGTCGTGCTGGTAAGTTCTGGAGCGGACTGTAGGTTTATTGTCAGTACGTCTCACTGCAGTAATGGACAAGCCCAAGAGCGACACATCACTATATAGCAAAACACTATATAGTCAGATTTACTAAACCCTCTTTTGGCATTGAAAAACTAATGTCAGGATTTACTAAAGACAAAAGGTGTAAAATTAGCACTAAAAATGTGTGGACACAGTTATTTTTTGCGGCTGACCTTATTGCACATGCATTTGTTGTTATGGGAGGAGAATATCAGGGCTCCAGACTAACTTTTTTTACTAGGAGCGCTGTTGCCCCTGACTGAAAATTTTAGGAGCGCAAGCAGAAAATTTAGGGGCACACCTTAAATCAGCTTGCAGTGCAATTATTCAAATTTCCCCCAAAATAACTGTAATACTGACAAATTCTTTAATAATAAATAGACTTAACATTATGATATGCTGTTTTATTTCAAGTTCACAGGGCTCCAGACTCAAAGTTGAGGGCAGCACCACCTCAAATGAGAACTCACAGCGAGTTCTACTTAAAAAAAAAAAAAAAATTCCATATTCTGGTAGCACTGGGGCTGACAATAAATCACTAAGCTTAATTTAGGGTGTAGATGAAATTAACTTTAGTTATTATCATTTATAATGTCTTAATATTAATTAATAAAAGTAGTGAAAATATGTAGGCTATATGGATTATGGAGTGAAAATAGCCAATAAACATCCTACCGATAGCCTAATATTATTATTTTTTAAGTGTTTAAATAAGAGTTTTCCAACATCTTAAAATTTTTCTTTTTAGGACAATCTTTAAACATTCCCACAGACGTTAACGCGCGCTATTCTTGTCACGGATTCATTGACGCGCCTCTTCCACGCTTTACCATGCGTTTAACGTGTGGCAAATTTACTGGTCGCACATGTGCGACTGGATGTAAAATTCAGTCGCACACTCTCAAATTTTGGTTGCAAAATGCGACCATTTGGTCGCAGTCTGGAGCCCTGAATATATAAATGAAGCAAGGTGATTTACTAAGGTTTACGCTTGTCTGTTTTTTTTGCGCCATTATTTACCACACCACAAAAGCTTGTCTTAAACCGGACGCTATTTTGCGCTGCTCTTGGTAAATTCTATTGGTCATTATGTAATTGGTCCGGCTACTTCTGTTCTTTAATTTTTCCATCAGTAGATCACAAGCAGAACTTTACACTCCCATCTGTGCTTTTGCCCTGTTTAGTAAAGCTGGACCTATATCTCAATTTTTTTTTTTAGAAGACTGATTTTCTCCCCATTTAAACCTTATAAAATGTTTAGTGCAATAAATCAAAATAAAAAATCATGTTAAAAATATTCAAGACATGTTCTCCTCACTATTTCATAAATCAGGGGTAGGCAAGTTCTGTCCTATAGAGTTTAGCTCCAACCCTAATCAAACACACCTGAACAAGCTAATTAATGTCTTCAGGATCACGAACCCCTTAGACCCCGTTTACATGACAACGAAAACGTTTTACGTGAAAACGTAAAAATATTTTATCAGATCGTTACCTTTCGTTTACACGGCGACGGCATTTTTGAGGCTTAAAAACGCAAAAAAGTGAAACCACCCTACAGAGTGGAAATCTTAAAAACGCTCCACCGCCGTGTTCCCGTGTAAACGGTAAAAACGCAAAAGTCTGCTTGACAGTGAAGGTTGTACGCAGGCGCGTGGACTTGGTGTTGTTGTAGTATGCACTCCTCGCCACCTTAAGGGCATACTACATTGAATTTTACACACTTTTGCGTCACCATTTGCACGGATTTCCCACACTAAAAAAAGGCTCGTCTAAACGCAGAATAAAAAGTGATGACGCAACGCCAATTATGCGTTTTCTCTTCAGAATCGTTTCCGTGTAAACATAGCCTTATTTACACTGCGCATTACAGCTGTGACACGGCTACCGGAGTTGATCGCGCCCACTCTAGTCGATGCTTGTGTTTACACCAGCGGCGCATTTCTGAAGCGACCCAAAAGCGGCTCTCTGCGCCATTTCACTAAACGTAGGCGCAGAGTTTATTTGCAACAGACGCCGCGTCCAACCCGCTTCGCCCAGTAAATACAAAATAGAAGTTAAAAAACACTGTAAATTTCAAAATGAGCACTCTGTGCAGACTATATTGTATTGCACACCAATATATCCTTGGTAGAAACCGTAGACTGTAAGGCAGAAACCAAAAAATCAGGAAAAAACACGTCGGACAGGCAAATCACATGGTCAGTCGCTTCTGAAATGCTCCTGGTGTGAGTTGGCACCGCGTGGAGGACAGAACAAAACCTCATCGGAGCCATAACGTGCCGCAGACGTGTAAATAAGGTTCTGCAACTTAAATCGTAAAACCTTTTGCGTTTTGGACGTTCGTTTGCATGACAACAGCATTTTGGGTGCAAGTTTTTTAAAAACGGTCTCCGTGTAAACAAAAACGTGAATCTCTGAAGACGATGACGTCATGCATGATCCACACATATTACGTGTTCAGTCTATAGTGTTTACTGTATTCTGTTGCAGAAAACAGTTTGTTTTTTTTGGTTTGTTTTCACGGATCTGTGTTAATGGCGATAGTATTGACAATGATGTCGTCTGTACGTGAAAACCTCAAAGGAAAAACTTCTCTGTTTTAAACAAATCGTTGTCGTGTAAATGTACCCTGAGGCTACAGGCAGGTGAGGGTTTATCAGCTAAACTCTGCAGGAAAGCGGCTCTCCAGGACCCAACTTGCCCAGCCCTGCACTATATGATTCTTAGAAAGACTGATATGCAATGATACTTCTGTCAACATTTTTCACTTTTTCTTCTGCCACTGTTTGAGCTTTTGTTATGATCTTGCTCTGTCATGCTGGTCAAATTACACAAGAACAGCAATGTTTAATATTGCCAAGAAGCTGCAATGCATTCATTTTAATGGACAGAGATAACTATAAACAAGCTATACATTCAAAACAGATTATAATACCAAAAAAGTACATATAACTGTATTACATTTTTTGCGACAACTTGTCCCTAAACTGTGTAAATGAATGAATGTCCAGTACAAAGAGTTATTTTATTACAAACTGTATGGTCATATACAGTGGAGGCTTAAATTTTGAATATACTTTTTCCAAGTAATCCACTATAAACAGTTTCTTCCAGAACTGCTAAATAAAACTATTAAATTAGAGCACAGGCATCTGTAGCTATAGTTCTACTGCAATTGAAAGATTGCAATTAATTCTGTCCTCAGTATTAATACCTGTCCTCAGTATTAAAACCTGTCCTCAGTATTAATACCTACCCTGAGTATTAATACCTTTCCTCAGTATTAAAACCTGTCCTCAGTATTATAACCTTTCCTCAGTATTAAAACCTGTCCTCAGTATTAATACCTTTCCTCAGTATTAATACCTGTCCTCAGTATTAATACCTGTCCTCAGTATTAAAACCTGTCCTGAGTATAAATACCGGCCCTGAGTATTAAAACCTGTCCTCAGTATTAATACCTTTCCTCAGTAGTGCTCATTGGCTTTTAGCGAATATCTGTGGAATCATTCGTGCCACTTTTTGACATCCTGTGGGGAAAATGTTGTAACATTCTTAATAAAATGCTTTAACTGCATGTGAGGAGGTCAGACGTACAGTAGACATTGATTCCAGTTAATAGTGTTCTTCTGGTTTTGTCTTATCGTCTCAGGTAGTGCTGTATTTTATCGTGACAGCTGCCTGTGGAGGACTCAGCTGGCCCAGCTGTCGGAAGCAGTAGAAACCTTTAGTATGCAAGTCCACTCACCTCAGAGACTTACACAGGACCGCACTAAACTCCTGCAGTGTTTCCTGTGCGCTTACAAACCACACATCATTGTCTTTTCACGTTGATGTTAACCGTCTAGTTTTGATTCTTTGAGTTTTTTTCACGGTGTTTTAATGCAGTTCTAAAGGATGGGGAGTTTAAAGGAGAAGTCCACCAATAAATGAAAATTCTGTTGTAATTCTTTTTTCTGCAAAACACAGGAGGTGTTAATTCACACTGCTCATCATCATTACTATATTACGAAAATAGAAGGGGATTTATTCTGTTAAGTTAAAAAAAGAAAGTGCCATAAAAGTTGTCCACATTATTCATGCAGTATAGACAGTGTTTTCTGAAGCCATATAATCGTTTTGTGTGAGGACCAAAATTGAAGTCGTTATTGACAGATCTCCTCCTTCGTAGTGCTTAATTCGGTAACACTTTAGAATACGGTTCCTTCGTTAATGAATAACTACACAAGAACTAATGAGTAACACAATATTAACAATCTAGTAACTATTATTAACTAACAAGAAACTCCGATTAACGAACTAGTAAGTAATAGCGCACAGACGAAAGTGGTAGTTCACTATTAAGTAATCAATAACTACTATTTTTAATACTTCCCAGAGAGCTACTGAAAAAGTGTATTAACAATCTAGTAACTACTATTAACTAAAAGAAATTCGTATTAACTAATTAGTAAGTAATAGCTCACAGATGAAAGTGTTACTAGATACTTCTGTGGGAGTTACTAATTATTTGGATTCGTATTATAAAGTGAAGATTATTGGAACTAACTAGTAATTACTCAAGTGTTACTAAAGACATTTTCTAAAAGTATACTAAAGTTCACCAAAAATCTCAAACGTTTGCACAAATCATGACTAAATCATATAGTAACACTTGAGTAATTACTAGTTAGTTCCAATGATCTTCACTTTATAATACGGATCCACATAATTAGTAAGTAATAGCTCACAGATGAAAGTGTTACTAGATACTTCTGTGGGAATTACTAATTATTTGGATTCGTATTATAAAGTGAAGATCATTGGAACTAACTAGTAATTACTCAAGTTACTACATGATCTAGTCATGATTTGTGCAACCGTTTGAGATTTTTGGTGAACTTTAGTATACTTTTAGAAAATGTCTTTAGTAACACTTGAGTAATTACTAGTTAGTTCCAATGATCTTCACTTTATAATACGAATCCAAATAATTAGTAATTCCCACAGAAGTATCTAGTAACACTTTCATCTGTGAGCTATTACTTACTAATTAGTTAATAAGAATTTCTTTTAGTTAATAGTAGTTACTAGATTGTTAATAAACTTTTTCAGTAGCTCTCTGGGAAGTATTAAAAAAATAGTAGTTATTGATTACTTAATAGTGAACTACCACTTTCGTCTGTGCGCTATTACTTACTAGTTCGTTAATCAGAGTTTCTTGTTAGTTAATAATAGTTACTAGATTGTTAATATTGTGTTACTCATTAGTTCTTGTGTAGTTATTCATTAACGAAGGAACCGTATTCTAAAGTGTTACCCTTAATTCTCATTTGCTGTTGCATCTTAAAGATTCTTCACATCCCAGTAAAGGCAGTCAGTTTTGATGTTTTTTTTTTTTTTTGAGGGGGGGGGTAAAATTTGTCACAGTTGGGTTTGTTCCTCACACAAAGCTATTGTATGGGATGCTTGTGTTATCGACTATCTTTATGGTACACCAGTTATATGATCTTATTTTGCAAGGCGGGAAAGCAAGGTAAATCATCATTTTCTGTGTTTCATGGAAGAAAGTAAGACAAATTGAATATGAGGGTGAGTTGTTTCTATTTTTTGATGGTTATCAACCCCATTCATTTCTTGAAGGAGAAAAAAAGCATAACTGTAATGAAATAGATTTTTTTTTTATCAATGATTTAGCACATCTGTTTGATCTTTGTTTTAATTAGATTTTATATATATGCTGCTTACAATATCAGGATTTGTACTGTATGTTAATCTTTCACATTTATAGTTATCATACTAAAGGGAACTCCATGGTCCCTTACTCTTACCAAGTTTATATTCTACAGACTTAACTAATGTCCATCACCAAGATGGCTTGTGTTTGATTGATTGAGTAGCATATTTGTTTTTAAAGTCATCTGTATTAAACAGTATACATGTGTGATATTGTTCATGCAGCAAAGAGTTAGTCTAATTAACAACTTACATGTTTTTGGGTGAATTTCACAAAACCTGTCAATAACATGTTTCACCCCAAGATGAAATAAAAAAGAAACTATATTGTTGCATAAAGAAAATGAAGACGATTTTAGGACCATTATTATTATTTTGCACTGTGACATTTTCTTAAAATTACCGCAAGAAAAAAAAACACGTTGAAACTTCCAATACTCACATAAAATACAACAGCTACACAGAATAGTAACATGTATAGAACACAGAATAACATGTACAGAATACCTGCTATATACAGATTATTGCGAGTATTGAATGTAATGTGCAGAAGTGGTAAGAGTATGTACAGGCAGTGTGAAATTTGAATTTACATATTGTATTAAAGATTGAAGTACTGTGAATGTTTGTACACACCATAAAAAGTGGATTTGTTTTTCCCCAACATATTAGGACTTACAAATTACTTCGAATGTACATTTTGTAATAATGTGTACAGCGTAAATAAACAGAAATGCCCATATCTTGTATGGAAAAGTTAGTACATCCTACATTTACCAATTAATTAATTATTTGTGTAGCACTTTTTACAATCCATGTTGTCTCCAAGCACTTTTCTGGAATGTAATCCTTTAAATCTTAAAGGGTTAGTTCACCCAAAAATGAAAATTCTGTCAGTATTTACTCACCCTCATGTTGTTCCAAACCTCTATGTGTTTATTTGTTCTGCTGAACACAAAGGAAGATAATTGGAAGAATGTTTTAATCAAAAAGATCTCAATCCCCATTGAATACCATAGTAGGAAAAAATACATACTATGGTAGTCAATGGGGATTGAGATCTGTTTGATGAACTAACCCTTTAAGTCAATGGTGAGTGGCAAGGAAACAACTCCATAACATGTTTAAGTAAAAGGGGGAAACAGTGAGAGGAAGCATGTCTGAGTATGTGTAACGTCTTGGTTACGGATTTAACCAATACTTTCCGTTGGATGACGACGAATGGGGTTTCGCTTAGAAAGCCTGTCAACTTCGATCAATATAAAACGAGCCAATGGCAAAAAAATGCCATGGGCCTGCGGAATTTGCCTAGCGTATCTCTGCCTTACCTCGTGAGTATAAAAGGAGGATGCCGGCAGAATACAGACATGTTTTTTTGCTTAGGAGCTGAGACTGAACTCAAGCGATCTCCGCAGTACAGCGGAAAGTAGCAGGAAAACGGAACTGTTGGAGTTCCATCGGATGACGACGAATGGGGATACCAGTCTAATCATGCCACCTTCTCAGCTGTCTTCCAGTGCCCTGCGTAAATCTGAGATCACTGTCGTGAGACTGGCATGGACGAAGCACTCTTATTTAGCAAAGGAATACCAAGGTACATTGGGGAGCATATCCCATAGCTTAGAGAAAATGTTGGGGTTGGGGGGGGGGGACTTGGAGAATACACATGACCCGAAGGGTGCATATGGAGAACACTGGAATATTTCAGCCCCATGGGTGGCAAGGTGGAACAACCTTGAACACAAAGAAGACACCTTACACTTCCACTCTTACAGTGGAAATACATGTGGGGGTCGCTCAGGAGAGGGACCATGCACATGTGATGCACCTAGCCAAAGCACAGGAAATAGATATTGGCACCAATGTCAGGAGTACTGCAGGAACTCAGGGCTTATGAGGCTTACCTGAGGAGAATATCGCACGTAACCAGTCTGTAGACTGGAATGTCGAGCAAGCGAAGACACCTGAGCGGGTCCAGTACTAGCTGGTTGAAGCGAGTACATGAGATGACAGGCTCCACTCAGAGATTGTAGAATCTGGTGAATGTGTTGGGGGTCAAGGCTGGGTCTGCCTCCTCCAAGGGCAACGCTCGCTACCAGAATTAGGGCTGGGACAGTTACTGCAAAACCGCAGTCACGTGACGCCTACCACATTGGCCTGCCATGTGTGCACGTTGTGTCTAATGACATGGATTCATTGATTCTAATGACATGAATTATGTATAATGACATTGTGTCTTACATGGATTCAAGGTTGTCTAACCAAAACTTATCAAAAGATGGAGCAGATCCGACCTTTCGCGAGTAATATTCCATTTGTATTAGAGATGCGCGAATGGGCTATTATTTAAACCGCAACCCCATCACAAAACTCATCATCCGTACTAACGTTTTTTTTGACAAATTTTCAAAACTGCCATCCGCTTATTACTGAATCCCCTCGGCATTCACCAATCACATGCCCTCGGACAGGAAGTAATACAGGGCACAATGAGTCGAGTTGTGAGAGGCAAACAGATCTATCTGTGTGCATCCCCGAACTGGTCCAAAATCAGCTGAACCGACTGGGGATGGAGTCACCATTCTCCAGGGAGGGGCTGAAGCCATGACAGCTCGTCGGCTGCACAGTTCAGGGCTCCGGGAATATAAATGGCATGAAGCGACCTCAGATGCTTCTGACTCCATATGAGGAGGTGGCGGGCGAGTTGCGACAATCGGCGGGAGCGCAGACCACCTTGATGGTGGATGTACACTACAGTCGCGGTACTGTCTGATCGGACTAATACATGCTGGCTCTCATGCTGCGCAGGGTGAGCTGTACAGCCAACAACTCGAGGCAATTGACGTGCCATAGGCGCTGGGGTCCTGTCCGAGAGCCTGCGGCAGCACGTCCATTGCACATGGCACCCCAGCCCGTGGTGGAGGCATCTTTCGTCAAGACAACATGCCGGGAAGCTCGTCCCAGGGGCACTCCGGCCCGTAGAAAACTGAGGTTCGACCACGGGGTGAAGGTCTGACGGCAAGTCGGAGTAACTGGTACTCGGAGAGTGCTGTGTTGCCATGCCCACCACTGCAGGTGCCATATGCCCCAAGAGCCTCTGAAAAAGTTTCAGTCGAACCGCACTCTTGCCCTCGAACTGTTCCCGATGCCATACTCCTGGGCCAGTTGTGGAAATGGTTTAAATGTGTTGGATTTGAAAATATGCTTAATGTTGGTGATACCTTTTTCTGCCCATGTGTGAAAATTCAATGTTTTTTAATTGCTTATAAAGTCACGGTTGTTCCATAGTGGGGTGTGGTTAGATGGAGCTAATGTAGAATTTGTGACTTGGTGAAATTTCCACCAGGCTGTCAGAGTGGTGGCTATAGTTACTGCATTAAAACGTGTGTTGTTTGATTGATTTGGTGAGGAACGGTATGTCAGCTATATTTAATTCTTTGCATAGTGATTGTTCTATATCTAGCCATATAATATCAGATTGGGTGGGGTGAATCCATTTGTATATGTATTGCAGTTGGTTAGCCATTCCAAGTCCTAGCCAAGCCAAGTCCTCCTTGAACCTTACTCTTTTGTAGTGTAGTGAGTTTTATCCTTGGCGTTTTTATTTTTCCAGTAGAAGCGAGTTATAATGGAGTCTAGTGATTTAAACAAGGTGAGTGTGGGGTGAGTTGGAATCATTGAGAATAGGTAATTAATTTTTGGTAAAATCGTCATTTTTATTGCTGCTATCCTGCCGATTATGGAGATTGGGAGGTTGAGCCACCTGAGCAAATCGTCTTCTTTTTTTTTTAACATTGGTGTGAAGTTGAGTGTTACCAACTCTGACAGTCTGGAGAAAATCTTAATGCCTAAGTAAGTGATGTGATCTTGACAAATAGGTATTGGTGATTGATGGGGTGCCACATCCCATTTGGTTTTATGTAAAGGGAGTATGGAAGATTTATTGCATAATCGGATATTTTTGAGAAGGACTGGATTGTTTTAATTATTTCTTGAGTAGATGCTAGGGGTTCTTGTATATATAGTAGGATATCATCTGCATAGAGTGAGATTTTATGTGTTTGTTGTGGTGTTTCAATACCTTTGATTGCTGGGTTTTGACAGATAGCTGCTGCTAAAGGTTCAATAAAAATCGTGAATAGGGATGGAGAGAGTGGACATCCCTGCCTCGTCCCCCTGTGCAGTGTGAAGCTTTGTGATGTTAGTCCGTTCGTTGTGACTGTGGCCGATGGTGATGTGTATAAAATCTTGATCCAGTTAATAAATGACTCTCCAAAGCCGAATTTTTGTAACGCGGTGAATACAAATTTCCAGTTGACCCTATCAAAAGCTTTTTCGGCGTCTAATGTGGCAATGAGAGTATCTTTCTGTTCTATTGATGAGTAGTGCATTAAATTAATCTGCGGGTGTTATTAGATGCATGTCTACCTTTTATGAAGCCGGTCTGATCAGGATGGATTATATACAGTATAATTTGTTCAATTCTATGGGCTAATGCCTTGCTAATAATTTTTATGTCGAAATTTGTAAGTGAGACAGGACGATAGTTCGATGTGAAGGTGAACAAAAGGTCTTTGTTAGGTTAGGAAGGAGTTATATAAGTGTGTTTTATTTAACTTGTGTTTTATTTCTGTTATTGTTCAGCTAAATAGTGGGTATAAGGTTGACCAAAAATGTTCGTAGAACTCAGCAGGGAAGCCACCTGGACTTGGTGCTTTATTATTTTGCATGCTTTTCAATGCGGAGTTAAGTTCTTTTTTTGTGATTGGTAATTCTAGTGTGTTTATTTGTTCCATGTTGAGTTTTGGTAGAATGGTGTCATCGAGGAATTGGGTTATGTCTTCTTAGTTTGGGTCCAGATCAGATGAGTATAATTTTGTATAGTAATCTTGTTTATCTCCACTGGTGAATTGGTTAGCTTCCCTGCCGAGTTTCTGATGGAGGTTATTGTGACGATCTGCGGCTTGTGCCTCTGGGGGGCACTCCTTCCTAGTTTATTTTTTCCATTATGTTTTTCCCCTGGACTGGTTATGGTTGATTTTATGCACCTGTGTTCTATTATCTTGTTTAGCGCACCTGTCTTAAGCCTGAGTGGCCCTTTGTACTATTGCTCAGTATTGTTAGTATTGTATGACTGCTTCGAGCGTTTTCCTGGTTTCTTGTTTCCGAGTGTTTTCACTTTCACGGTTTCTGGACTCCCTGTCTGTATCTGGTCTTCCCGTTTGACTTATCCCTGCATTGTTTTATTGCAGCCCGTTCTCATCCTTTAATGTCATATACACTCACCGGCCACTTTATTAGGTACTCCATGCTAGTAACGGGTTGGACCCCCTTTTGCCTTCAGAACTGCCTCAATTCTTCGTGGCATAGATTCAACAAGGTGCTGGAAGCATTCCTTAGGGAGTTTGCTCCATATTGACATGATGGCATCACACAGTTGCCGCAGATTTGTCGGCTGCACATCCATGATGCGAATCTCTCGTTCCACCACATCCCAAAGATGCTCTATTGGATTAAGATCTGGTGACTGTGGAGGCCATTTGAGTACAGCGAACTCATTGTCATGTTCAAGAAACCAGTCTGAGATGATTCCAGCTTTATGACATGGCGCATTATCCTGCTGAAAGTAGCCATCAGAAGTTGGGTACATTGTGGTCATAAAGGGATGGACATGGTCAGCAACAATACTCAGGTAGGCTGTGGCGTTGCAACGATGCTCAATTGGTACCAAGGGGCCCAAAGAGTGCCAAGAAAATATTCCCCACACCATGACACCACCACCACCAGCCTGAACCGTTGATACAAGGCAGGATGGATCCATGCTTTCATGTTGTAGACGCCAAATCCTGACCCTACCATCCGAATGTCGCAGCAGAAATCGAGACTCATCAGACCAGGCAACGTTTTTCCAATCTTCTATTGTCCAATTTCGATGAGCTTGTGCAAATTGTAGCCTCAGTTTCCTGTTCTTAGCTGAAAGGAGTGGCACCCGGTGTGGTCTTCTGCTGCTGTAGCCCATCTGCCTCAAAGTTCGACGTACTGTGCGTTCAGAGATGCTCTTCTGCCCACCTTGGTTGTAACGGGTGGTTATTTGAGTCACTGTTGCCCTTCTATCAGCTCGAACCAGTCTGGCCATTCTCCTCTGACCTCTGGCATCAACAAGGCATTTCCGCCCACAGAACTGGAACTGGATGTTTTTTCTTTTTCGGACCATTCTCTGTAAACCCTAGAGATGGTTGTGCGTGAAAATCCCAGTAGATTAACAGTTTCTGAAATACTCAGACCAGCCCTTCTGGCACCAACAATCATGCCACGTTCAAAGTGTAGAACGCTATATGCAAAAACGGCGCTATACTACGCACATGGCACCCTTTATCGTTAATATAACACGCGAACCCAAGACGTCATAAATCCTTTAGCGTGAATATGACACGCACACCCTACCCCACACTTAAACTTAGCCCTCACAGTGCGTTGTATTAACGATAACGGGTGCCATGTGCGTATATAGCGCCGTTTTTGCATATAGCGTTCTATATGACGTTAAAGGATGAGAATACGTTGTTTATTGCTGATCTGGACTGCATACCTGGTTTTGACCCCTGCCTGTTTCTCTGTACCTGTCCCTGGATTCTCCTCTTAATAAAGCCTGCGTTTGGATCACCTCTGTCCATGTTCCATAGTGTGCAGTTTCATGACAGTTATAGCTGTTCTTTCTTTATTTCTTTTAATTTGACTGGCTAAGTATTTTCCGGATTTATTGCTATGGTGAAAAGTTTCTTGACGGAGCCTGTGAATCAGAAATTGGTTTCTTTTGTTTATTATGTCATTAAGCAATTTTTTTTCTCTAATTTCTTTATAGATGCTTCCTGATTGATTATTTGCATGTAAAATTTCTAATTCTTTTATTCTTTCTTCCAGTTGGGCTTCCTTTTCTCTGTCCTTTTTTTAATGTACTGAATATGATATAATTTTCCCCCATCAAACTACTTTCCATGTTTCCCAGAGCAGTGATGCTGAATGACTTTGGAGAGTCATTAATTTCAAGGAAAGATGTCCACTCTCTCTTGAAGTAGCTGTCAAATTCTGGATCTTTCAACAGTGACATATTAAAACGCCATCTGGTGGGGTGCTTCTGTATTGCAGATGGGTTCCATGTGGGTTCCATCCCAAAATTTTCTAGTCAAGTCCCTTTCAAATGCCAGTTGCACTAAATGTGCTTTTCGCTGATGTAACATGCTCCTTCGATTGTCCGTGAACACATTGTTCAGAGTAGAAAACGGGTTTTCGCACATAGCTGTAGAAGCTCCAAATGTCAGTGCACATTTCATTGCAGCGAGAACACTAGGCATAGCTTCAAGGGTGGCATGATATCGCTCGAGTATTTGTTTAACTGTCATCTTCTCGCCACTTGAAACCAATCCAGACAGGTCTTTACGCAGAAATTGTTGGGCCACAGCAAATTCTGAATGAACCACTTCCGAATTAGTTAAGTTTAGTATGCGTTGAACGAGTTGCGCATCCAAAAATGTGCTGTCATTCTGTGGATCAAAAGCTGAAAGTGCTTCAACCAGTCTAAAGTACTGTAGTACAAACGCCGAAGCTCTTCTTCTTCTCCCAAATCACTTTGAGCCTGGCCAATGCTCTCCTCAATCAGATATTCTTTAAGGCCTTTGTTAATGTTGTGTTTTCGTTTGGAAGGTTTTGGATTTCATTGTCTTCGGCCTTCTCCCAAATCTCTAAAAAGTCAGATTCACAGCACAATTTCACAAGGCATTCTGACGCCCATGTAACTAATTTGACTGCACTTAGCAGTTTGGAGCATCAAGCAGCTGGAGAATCTTATAGACCATATGGGCAATGAATTTAAAGTTCGTCTCTGATACTTCCTTAATCAGGCCAAGTACTTCCATGCGCACCTCTGTCTTGTAACTCAGTGATGTCTTGAAAAGAATTAAGAATTGCTTTGACTGTTTGAAGATGCCCTGTCCACCGCTGTTCAAGTAGTCTCTTAAGCTGCTGCCCGCCATACAAGACAGCGACGGTTGGCTTTTTAATGAATTTATAAAGCAAATTACACACATTAAAGAAGTCTTCAACTGCAGGCTCGGTGGATATTGCATGAACAACCACAAGGTGGAGCTGATGATCGAAGCGATGCACGTACGGAATCACTCTTCCTAATTTGTCCTGCAAGATTTTCTGTACTCCTCCGTTTTTCCCAGACATAAGGGATGCCCCATTGTACACCTGGCTCAATATTTTAGAAGTACTCAGCCCAGTCTTTTCAAGCTCTGCGATTACCTTGTTGGTCAGGGTTTCAGCATCCCCTTTTTCAGTTGTTGTCATGGAAAGGAGTCGCTCTGTGACTTGATAATTGTTCTTGACAAAGCGAACGATAATGGAAATATTTTCTATTCCGGTTGGGTCACGTGTCCCATCTACTTTGATTGTGTACCATGAATCTGCAACTTCTCAAACAATTTCTTCATTCACCAGACAGCTCATGGTTGGAATAACGTCATTTTGAATGTCGTGAGAAGTGTACGTTGCATTGTGTGGAATTGTCTGTACAACACTCCAAAGCTCTGGGTCTTTGCGGAGGGTATATTCAAATAAAGAAAGGAAAAGTCCACCCCCCCCCCCTCTGATAGACTATCAAATGCATCTGTGCTTCGCCTGAGTGGCAAATGATTCACCACAAGAAATTCAACCGTGTCCACTATAGAGGAGAGATGGTAGCGATTCCTAGCTAACTGGTTACTGTTAACTAGGGTGGAAATCTCCTGTCCACTTTCAGTCCATTTTTCTCTCTCTTTCCAGAGCGCCATACTTGTCATATGTTCTTTTGACGCAGCATGTTTATTTAGGCCTTTTCCCGCCTCTACTGCGTGCTTCCAATCGCTGAAGCCCCTTACAGTGAAAGTGGAGACTGAAGGTGAAATTAAGTATTTTCTGCACGAGAAACAAAATGCCGCATCTGCTTCCACGGAGTATTCCAACCACTCACAAGACACATACCATGACGCAACAAATGACCGTTGCTGGTTGCCTCAAAGGCAAAGAGGGAAATGTCTTAACTTCACCTGATTCGGTTTATCCTCACCAAGATCGAGAGGCATTCTTGGGGGTTAAGGCGTGCTTGAGCCGGGGGGCGAGGCCAGAACAGCAGTCAGTGTTGTGTTGGGACCTGGTAAGTCTGCTGAGTTGCTGTTGGATGGTCGCATCTGGAAAACTACGGGACCGACTTGTCATATATTTTCGGATATCCATTTTTATATTCTGTTATGGTAGGATCTAGAAATAGTAATCGGTCATTCTATCTAAGCTAAGCTAAGCCCCCCCAAGCCCCTTGACGCCGGGCCCGTATTAGTTAATCTGGCTATTATAATTCACATACAGCAGCCAAAGTAAATCTAAAGTTAATGAGTTAAGGGTCAAGTGCCCAGCTAAACCAAACACTGATCACCACAATGGTGACTTAAAAATTACGGTTTGCTCCTTCAGAGATTCTGCTTGTTAACATCAGGTGTCTTCAATAATGCTCAATCATCACTAAATTATTCACTTAATTATCTCATTAAATTTAACACTGCTTCAGTGTTCATTTAACACTCTGCTCATAGTTTATATAATTCTCACTTCTCAGTGTTAATTTAACGCTGGGGATTTTGCTGTGTGTAATGAATGAATATAATATCCAAGTTTCAGTTTTTTAATGGAATTACTGAAATAAAATCAACTTTTTGATGATATTCTAATTATTAAGCACCTGTATAAAAATGAATATAAAATATTAATAAATGAAGACAAAAATAGCACATGTAATATTCACAAAGTTTCATCCTTTATTGTATAAATATTTGCATATACATGTTATACACACATACACACACATTCATGGAATGAGTCACAACAGATTTTTAGTTCCCAGCATGCTTTGCTTCTGACTGTTAAAGGAGAGCACATGTTAAAACTAAGTGTTACGTCTTTAGCTCAATATTAATAAAGGGGGAGATCGGTTAGTGTTTAAAGTCCCCGTGAACCGGAAGTTGCAAACGATTTTTCTCCAGTGCTGTGACGTATTTCCAAGTGAAACAGAGGGCAGGGTTTTACTCTAGCGCTCCTCCTCTCCATCTCTCGCTCATAGTAAACTAACGGTTTGAGGGGAGTGGTTAAGCGTTTCCACACCCAAACTGTGAAACCTACGTCATCAGAAAAAGAAAGCATTCCAGACTGGAAGTAACTTTTCAGATTTTGATTAAAGATTACCAAGGTAAAACATTTTTTTATATATTTTTACTTGCACGGATTAATTGTTCACCACAAGACCAGTAATATGCGCTAACAAAGTAAATAGGTTCAATTTTGATTTCACGGGGACTTTAATGTTCTATTTTTTTTTTTTTTTTTACAGGTTTTCTGGTGTGTGTGAGTTTTTGGGGTGACCATTGTGCTGAAGACGAGAGCCTGTGGTTTGGGTGATGATTGGCCTACAGCCAATATTAAGGTTAGCAACATGATTGTATTTATAGGCATCACTGTGCACTTTTCAACATGACAATAATATAATGGCTGAGTATTTGAATACATGAAATTATGCTTTTTGTTAATCAGCTTAAAATTCTAAACACTAAATGTACAAAAATTAAAAGCATCAGGAATATATTGCATTATATATTTTTTTATGTGTTTATATTGCATGAATGTTTATATTACACATGGAATACCATATCTGATCCCTCATTTACCTATTATAAAGTGTATTACTGAATTTAAAATTACATACATTATGATATTTTAGTAAACATTGGTACATTTTTCAATATATGAAAAGCGGCAATTCCTTATGTATTATTCAATTTACTGTAACATATTAACACAATATATTATTCTGTATATTTTCAAATCTACTGTTAAACCATTTAATATAGTGATCAGTCATATACTGTATGTGAAATCTATTTTCACTCCGTGAAGGATTACACTGACTTGAATCTACTAGTCGTGAGGACATTTCCTTCTTTATTGGTGATATGGATTCTTATGGACAGATTCTCATATTCAGAAGAGTCTGACTGCTGAACATCAGGTATGGGATGGACAGTCTATGGGAAAAACACATTGATTATTTATCACCCGAGTTTTGAATGAACACATTCTTTTGCACGTGTAGTTTTTGATATTCAATTTACTGTGAGTGTGTCGTAGACATCAGATGATCTGGATTTGAGGTCAAGAGCTGCATATGAGCCTGTATCATCATCCTATAGATAAACAGAGAGAAATATATTACTGTATATATTAGAGAGAGAGAGAGAGAGAGTTTATTCTGTAGTTGTTATTCCACTCACCTCACACTTGTGTATTGCAGATTGTCTGTTAATTATTTTTCTTGTACTGTCAAAAAAGGAAATATAATTCATATATAGATAATAATGACACATCCTTCTACATTTGTTTTTAAAGGTGCATTGCGCAAGTCTCCGCAAGTTTTTGCAGAACTACGCCCCCTCTGGCGACAAGCGAAACTGCAACCAAATGTGTGCATGCTCATGAACCACTCTCTCACACACACACACACACACACGCTTGCACAAGCTGTTCATAACCAAGGGAGCATCAGCCACACAAATCTTTTATTGCAGTCATAATGACTCCAGAGGTAATAAAAGTAATAAACCTGTAAATTACCTTAAGTAAATTACACACTTATGTGTGTGTGTGTGTGTGTGTGAGGGGAAAACTTCGGGCTTTTGTTTCCATCTATCTCCATGTTGAACTGTTTTATGTGTTTACTGTATCCACTTATGATTGTATCATTATGGAAACACTTTCATGAACAATATCCACAAGTTTCCGAGGGGCGCTCCTGTAAAAAATAAAGTGGGTGAAATTTCCGGTGAGGCGGCGGAAGTAGCATTCCAATGGTATTTTGTGTGTTAGTTAGCGAAGAGGCTAGCTGTTTTTCGGAGAATTATTTTACTATTTAAAGACGCAAATCTTTATGAGAGATGTTGTTACGGAGCTCAGGGACAACATGTGCTGTTCGCGGTTGTATGTATAACCGGACTAAACTAGTTCAGTGGCTTAAACGTGATTGTTTTGAACATAAGCTGAAAAGGATATCAGAGTGATTCTGCCAGCGTCTCTGATCCTGCCAACGACTGTAGTTTCCATCACCTCCCAAAAGACGACGAATCTTCCTATGTACATTTGTTTAAATTCTTAATATTCTATAAACTCTCTCAGCATGTGTTTGGCTGTTCGCTACTGATGTTACACCTAAACTCAGGATCAAAGCCTGTGTTGACAGAATACCAAATGTGCCAGTTAATGTATTCAAGTAGCACATTCATTTATAATTTTGAATAAACTCCAAAGCACAATGACTAAGTGTGTATTTTTTATTTTAATTGTTTGTCAGCTCGCACAACTGTCTGTCACCATGCCTTGATAAGTATTGATAATTAATAATGTTATTATAATACTCCCAATCAACTACTGCGGAGGGTAGAAGTACTGTTATTTCACCCTTTTTAATTTCGTTGAGGTTGTGTGCCCACATCGTTAGCTAGTTTGGATCTCTATAACTTGAATGACTGTCAACTGTTGAATGAACGAGTGTCAAGCATGTCAAATCGCGCTTTGTTTACTTCCAACCGGAAGTCGCGCCCACTTTTGACGCAAGGCCTCATGGGGCGTAGGAAACTTGTGGATAAGTTATTACTTTGATCCGGTTTGAGCCCTAGAGCAGACCGGAGATCTCTCCATTTGTTGAAAGCTTCCCAATGTTGACTCTCGTCTTATTCCTACGCCTGGCACTAGACAAAAGGTGAAAGTGAACGCGCATGACATCAGTCTCAAAAACTGTATTTTACTGTACAGGATAATAGAGGCGATCGCAGTGATCAGAGAAGGGCTCATTCAGCCCATTAGGCAATTGTTAAAGCATTTATGGGTTAGAAAAACTGGTATTTTTAACATGAAATGTTGCGCAATGCACCTTTAAGTAAATTACATTTATACTCTATTATTTAATTTACATTATAAATAGTATGTTGAAGATGATGATGATGATGATGAATAATCCTCCAGATGTCGCTGTGATCACAATCACATTCCTACCAGCAATGTGATGAACTGAAAGAGGAAGATCATCATGATTAACTCTCCAAACTGATGAATGATGTGAAGATACAGGAGTGTGTTAAAGGATTAGTTCACTTTTGAAAAAACTTTTGCTTATAATTTACTCACCCCCATGTCATCCAAGATGTCCATGTCTTTCTTTCCTCAGTCGAAAAGAAATTAAGGTTTTTGATGAAAACATTCCAGGATTTTTCTCCATATAATGGACTTCAAAGGGAACCGGATGGTTCAAGTATCAAAAGACGGTTAATAACAGTTTCAGATGCAGCTTCAAATGTCTTTAAACGACACCAGACGATGAATAAGGGTCTTATCATGCCAAACGATCGGTTATTTCAAAACTTATTCCAAAAATGTAACTTTTATAAGGACAAATGCTAGCCTTGCTATATTCTGTGAGGCGCGTTTGCAACGTCACGTAATACGTAATTACGTTCAAAAGGTCACGGCGACGTAGCCGAAAGTACAGAATCAAAATCGTCCGACATCGTTGTTTTTCCTTTTAATTCCTTTTTTTGTAAACGGTGTTTGAGTTAGTTTGCACGTTCAATCTATGCGTTCAACTTGTAAACACTGACTCTGTACTTTTGGCTACGTCTCCCGTGACCTTTTGAACGTAATTACGTAATACGTGACGTTGCAAACGCGCCTCACAGAATATAGCAAGGCTAGCATTTGTCCTTAGAAAAGTTACATTTTTGGAATAAGCTTTGAAATAACCGATCGTTTCGCATGATAAGACCCTTATTCATCGTCTGATATCGTTTAAAGACATTTGAAGCTGCATCTGAAACTGTTATTAACCGTCTTTTGGACCTGAACCATCCGGTTCCCATTGAAGTCCATTATATGGAGAAAAATCCTGGAATGTTTTCATCAAAAACCTAAATTTCTTTTCGACTGAGGAAAGAAAGACATGGACATCTTGGATGACATGGGGGGTGAGTAAATTATCAGCAAAAGTTTTTTCAAAAGTGAACTAATCCTTTAATAAAAGCTTCACCTGTGACTGTTACAGCGTCTGATCTCTGAGATCCATGTCGATTGTGAGCCTGACAGTAGAAGCGTCCACTCTGAAGTGCACTGAAACTCTGTCCAGATCCAACAGCTGAGCTTTCATTCTCCTTAAACCAGCTGAAGTTCAGAGCAGGAGGGTTTGAGTCACTGATGCACTTCAGAGTCACTGAATCTCCCTCCACTATTTCACCAGATCCATTTATCAACACTGAGACGTTCCTCGGTGGGTCTAAAACGGACAAAAATGAAACCCTTAAATCATGTAATTTAAACACAATCTCTGTTTTTTAAAAAGACTAAATTAAATCCAGATCAAACACACAGAAAATCCCAAATGCGAAATAATCTCCTCTTGCCATGAAAGGAGGACAACCAGTGGACATTGAGGTGAACATCAGGAGAGACGTGTGTGTGTCCGTCTACAGCACAGCTATATCTGCCTGAATCCTCTCTTCTGACTGACTGCAGCAGGAGTTCATTGTTTCTGTCTCTTCTCTCAGTTAATGGCTGTGAGTTTCTGTTCCAGATGAATGTTGCTCTGTCAGTCAGAGCGCAGCTGCTTTTACATGTCAGACTGACTGAATCTCCCTCTGTCACATTGTCAGGAGACTCCACCTGAAGATCTGAACACAACACACACATTATATCTAGTGCTGCTGTCACAGTCTATTATTATTGTATTTTTATTAAGAGATAAAAGTCACCTGTGACAGTAAGAGACATTCCAGATTTACCAATCCATTTTTCTTTATCAGTGATGAATCTGAAATAGTACATGTGTGAATCCTTCAGTGTCACATGACTCAGTCTGACGGTGCAGTCCTGCTGTTTATCTCCCAGATACTGAAGCCTCTGACTGTATTCAGGGTCCTCAGACAGATCTGGAAACTCTTCATGTTTCTCTTTATCTTTTGTTTTGGTCCAGAACACTTTCTTGATCTGATATCCAGTAGGGTATGTATAAGTGCATCTCATGATCACTGTTGAGCCGTTTAGTGCACAGATGTGTGTAGGATTGTAACTCACACCCCAATTAGCACTAGAAACCCCTGAAACACAGAATTCACACTGCTGAAAATGTTGTTTTATCAGTTCCAACACACTGCATGAAATGTGGGGTTTTCATCCCTGTAAACTGCCGTGAATCCCACTAATCTCCGGCAGTTATTGGACGTTTTCAGCGTCGCGCGTTCGCCTGTGCCGAAAATCGTCGGAAACGTATAGGCACCCCCGCGCGGGATTAACAACTTTATTGCCATATAAAAGCAGCCGCATCTCCAGCAGCCCGACCAAGCTTCTCAGTCATTGGGTTAAACAAATGACATCAAATCATCAATCACATCTGATTGGTTGGTAGATCTGTTGCTATTGGTCACCCTGGAACTTTAGAAATACAGGCTTGGGTAAACCCCTCCCCAATAATAATAATAATAACCGTCTGACGTTGGTTCAATGTTAATTCGATGAGCAAAATCAACGTTGTTTCAATGTCATGAGAGACGTCGTTTCCACGTTGATTCAATGTCAGTTTGCTGTCTGGGATTTACTTAGAGCATATATATCACTAAGATTTTTTCTAATGTTGTAAAGTGTAATTTATTCCTGTGATTAAAGCTAAATTTTCAGCATCATTTTCAGCATTACTCCAGACAACACAATGAACACGATTAAATCACTCTAATATGATTATTTAATGCTCAAGAAACATTCATTATTATTATCAATGTTGAAAACAGTTATGTACAATTTTTTTTCCAAAATTTTGATGAATAGAATGTTAAAAAGAACAGCATTTATTTAAAATAAATTATTTTCTAACATTATAAATGTCTTTACAGTAACTTTGATCAGTTTAACTCATCCTTGATGAATAAATGTTTTTATTTATTTTATTTATTTCCCCCCAAATATAAAACAAAAATTCTTACTGACCCCAAACTTTTAAACGGTAGTGTTTAATGTTACAAAAGCTTTAGATTTCAGATAAATGATGTTCTTTTGAAAGATTCTTTTGTTCTTTTGCTGTTCTCTCTTCAAAGAATTTTGAAAAAAAAATGTACACAACTGTTTTCAACACTGATAAACATAATGAATGTTTCTTGAGCATCAAATCATCATAATAGAGTGATTTCTGAAGGATCATGTGACACTGAAGCCTGGATTAATGATGCTGAACTTTCAATTTTAATCACAGGAATAAATTACACTTTAGGCCTACTGTATATTCACATACTGCCCTACAAAGGCAAAGCGCAGTAACAGTAATTTTGTCAAAAATGACTGAGTACTTGTAATGGGCTTTATGACATGTGTTCTGTCTTGTGAAAAAATATCTGGGTTCAATTATGTCCCATTTCGGAGATGCATTACCACTAAATTATCTACCCATAACATGTTTAACTGGCTGGTATAAAAAACTTCAAAGGCCTTTTTCCCTGTTTCTTTGTTTGCGTAGGCTTATTTACTGCACTTAGACTTTGTAGGGCAGCATAGAAAACAGATGATTTACATTGGAATAATATTTCACAATATTACTGTTTTTTAATCAAATAAATGCAGCCTTGGTGAGCAGAAGATACTTTTAAAAACATTTTTAAAATCTTAGTGTTAGGCTATATAGGCTATCGTTCATAAATGTTTTAATTAAATGTTACACTAATTTCATTGTATGCAGAAGAGAACATGCATTTCGCGAGTTTTATTTGCACGTTTGAAATGTTAGATGACATAATATGTGCAAACTATTGTGAAGTAAAGCTTTCTTTGGTTCTTTCGAGCTATGAACCGCGTGTAAACGTGACGTCACAAGAGGCGGGGCAATGCGAACCTCCAAACTCCATCTGAGTCTGTTTCGCCTGAGGCCTTTATGTCTGATGCCTTTTAGTCTGAGGCTGTTTTGCCTGATGCCTTTTTGTCTGAGGCTGTTTTGCCTGATGCCTTTTTGTCTGAGGCTGTTTTGTCTGATGCCTTTTAGTCTGAGTCCGTTTCGCCTGATGCCTTTATGTATGATGCCTTTTAGTCTGAGGCTGTTTTGCCTGATGCCTTTTAGTCTGAGGCTGTTTTGCCTGATGCCTTTTTGTCTGTGGCTGTTTTGTCTGATGCCTAATTGTACGAGACCTGACACCTGACATTGTTTTTCCTGAGACCTGAAGCTTTTCAGTCTGAGGCGTGATGCCGTTTTGTCCAATAACTGAAGCCTTTTAGTCTGAGGTATGATGCCTTGTCTTCATATGTCTGAGGTCTGAGGGTCTCCCGAGGCAAACAGGTCCTAGGTGACGGGTCAGACTAAGAGCAGTTCAACAACCCCCTTATGAGAACAGTACATTTAAGGACCGTGACGTCGCCCGGTATGGCGCAGCCGGGGCCCCACCCTGGAGCCAGGCCCTCTCCCCACGGGGTCCGGCCGGGCTCAGCCCGAAGGAGTAACGTGGGGCCGCCTTTCCGTGGGCTCACCACCTGCAGGAGGAGCCGTAAGGGGCCGGTGCAGAGAGGATCGGGCGGCAGTCAAAGGCAGGGGCCTCGGCGACCCGATCCCTGGACATAGAAACTAGCCTTAGGGACGTGGAACGTCACCTCGCTGGTGGGGAAGGAGCCTGAGATTGTGCGTGAGGTTGAGAGGTTCCGACTAGAGATAGTCGGGATCACCTCTACACATGGCTTGGGCTCTGGAACCACACTCCTTGAGAGAGGATGGACTCTTCACCACTCTGGAGTTGTCCATGGTGAGAGGCGACGAGCTGGTGTGGGTTTACTAATAGCCCCCCAGCTCAGCCGCCATGTGTTGGAGTTTACCCCGGTGAACGAGAGGGTCGTTTCCCTGCGCCAACGGGTCGGGATAGGTCTCTCACTGCCGTTTGTGCCTACGGGCCGAACAGCAGTGCAGAGTACCCGGCCTTCTTGGGGTCTCTGGGAGGAGTGCTGGAAAGTGCTCCAACTGGGGACTCCGTCGTTCTACTGGGGGACTTCAACGCTCACGTGGGCAACAACAGTGACACCTGGAGGGGCGTGATTGGGAGGAACGCCCCCCCCCCCCCCGACCTGAACCCGAGTGGTGTTCAGTTATTGGACTTCTGTGCTAGTTACAGTTTTTAGCCATAACGAACACCATGTTCAAGCATAAGGGTGTCCACCAGTGCACGTGGCACCAGGACACCCTAGGTCGTAGGTCGATGATCGACTTTGTGATCGTTTCATCTGACCTGCGGCCGTATGTCTTGGACACTCAGGTGAAGAGAGGGGCGGAGCTGTCAACTGATCACCACCTGGTGGTGAGGTGGATCTGATGGTGGGGGAGGAGGCTGGACAGACTTGGCAGACCCAAGCGTACTGTAAGGGTTTGCTGGGAACGTTTGGCCGAATCTCCTGTCAGAGAGATCTTCAACTCTCACCTCCGGCAGAGCTACGACCAGATCGCAAGGGAGGCTGGAGATATTGAGTCTGAGTGGACCATGTTCTCCACCTCCATTGTCGAAGCGGCTGCCCGGAGCTTTGGCCGTAAGGTCTCCGGTGCCTGTCGAGGCGGCAATCCTCGAACCCGGTGGTGGACACCGGAAGTAAAGGATGCCGTCAAGCTGAAGAAGGAGTCCTATCGGGACTGGTTGGCTCGTGGGACTCCGGAGGCAGCTGACAGGTACCGGCAGGCCAAGCGGACTGCGGCCCGGGTGGTTGTGGAGGCAAAAACTCGGGCCTGGGAGGAGTTCGGTTAGGCCATGGAGAAGGACTATCGGTTGGCCTCGAAGAGATTCTGGCAAACTGTCCGGTGCCTCAGGAGGGGGAAACAGTCCCCCACCAATGCTGTTTACAGTAGGGGTGGGCGGTTGTTGACCTCAACTGGGGATGTCGTCGGGCGGTGGAAGGAATACTTCGAGGATCTCCTCAATCCCGCCGCCACGTCTTCCATTGAGGAAGCAGAGGCTGAGGGCTCAGAGGTGGACTCGTCCATCACCCTAGCTGAGGTCACCGAGGTAGTCAAGAAACTCCTCGGTGGCAAGGCACCGGGGGTGGATGAGATCCGCCCTGAATACCTCAAGTCTCTGGATGTTGTGGGGATGTCTTGGTTGACACGCCTCTGCAGCATCGCGTGGCGGTCGGGGACAGTGCCTCTGGGATGGCAGACCGGGATGGTGGTTCCTCTTTTTAAGAAGGGGGACCGGAGGGTGTGTTCCAACCAGTGTTGTAATGTAACGGAGTACAAATACTTCGTTACTGTACTTAAGTAGAAATTTCACGTATCTGTACTTTACTTCGCTATTTAAATGTATGTCAACTTTCACTTTTACTCCACTACATTTCCTAGATAAAATGTATACTTTTACTCCGCTATATTTCCACTTCATCTTCGTTACTCATTACTACAAAATAAAATCAGAAGAAATGTGTGCGACTGCAATAAGGGAGGTTTGGCGAATCACTGCGCTAGATTGCATCACGCTACGCTACGCACGCTCTTTTTCAGCGCGAATGCTTGTTTGTTGCCATTGCCAAAGGAGGAGGAAGCAGCACAACTGTAGCTATACCGCCATGGAAGCACCTGAAGGACCTGCCGTTATCACAGACAACCACCCCGACGATAGTGATGAAGATAACGTTATACACCCGTGGCCGTATTTGAAAGAAATGTTTTTGTACATTGGATCGAAAGATTCTTCCTACCGGATGAAGTGCCTCTTATGCCTACCGAAAAAAACTGAAATTTTGTCGTTCAAAAACTCTCCGTCCAACCTGAAGAAGCACATCGAGGTAGGTTAAATTAATAGTTATTCAGTAATGCCACCATATAAGAGTGATTCAACATTGTTATCATAAGCCGTATTAGAGATATCTGGCTAACGTGATGGCCAGGCTAATGTCTGCTTGTTAACGATGCTAATTAGCTGATATGGCGCACATGTTTAACTAACCCTAACTTCAACGTTAACGTTGAATTTAATTTAACAGAGAACTCTCAAATACATGTACTGAAACACACTTAACTGGTCTGGTATAGCATAACGTTAACTGCTGGGCCAAATATTTCCTCAGGTAGGCTAATGTTAGATTGAGAAATATTATTTGAAAACTGCGTTAATCAGTGGGAGGTTATAAAGTGTTAAGGGCTATTCACGTTTTCAAAAGCATAATAACAGCTCGTTCTGAGACAGTGCAGATGATTTATTGAGATTGTAAAAAAACCACTGGGTGGATTTTTATCATTCTAGGGTGGTTTTGCTCACACACTGCCAACACACATTATGTTCAAACACCATGTAAAAGTGAATTTTCCATAATAGGTGCCCTTTAATGTTAATTACCTCAAAACTCAGTGGATATTGGATAATGTTGGGCTAATGTTATAAATTGTGAATATAGGCTTGCATTATTGATCAAAGTCACAGTGCTTTTTTCTTTCTTAGTAGAGCATCTAACTTAAGGTACATGCAGTGTGAGATAAACAATAACACAAGTACAGTAAAGGCTACAAAACACAAACAACAGTTAATAGTGTTTTTAGTGTTAATAGTGTTAATTGTCTAGTAAGGGTGGCAATCGGAGTGTTTAGAATTCTCTGTTATATATATATAAACTTTTTACTTTTACTTCAAATACTTAAGTACATTAAATATCAGAAAATTACTTTTGATACTTAAGTACAGTATATATCAGATACTTTAAGACTTTTACTTAAGTAATATTCTAAAAGGCAACTTTCACTTCTACCAAAGTCTTTTTCTTGTATGATACTTGTACTTTTACTCAAGTATTGCTTTCTAGTACTTTATACAACACTGGTTCCAACTACAGGGGGATCACACTTCTCAGCCTCCCTGGGAAAGTCTATGCCAGGGTACTGGAGAGGAGAATACGGCCGATAGTGGAACCTCGGATTCAGGAGGAACATTGTGGTTTTCGTCCGGGCCGTGGAACACTGGACCAAGCTCTACACTCTCTACAGGGTGCTGGAGGGTTCATGGGAGTTTGCCCAACCAGTCCACATGTGTTTTGTGGATTTGGAGAGGGCATTCGACTGTGTCCCCCGAGGCGGCCTGTGGAGGGTGCTCCGGGAATATGGGGTCCGGGGTCCTTTGCTAAGGGCTGTCCGGTCCCTGTAAGACCGAAGCAGGAGCTTGGTTCGCATTGCCGGTAATAAGTCAGACTTCTTCCCAGTGCATGTTGGACTCCAGCAGGGCTGCCCTTTGTCGCCGGTTCTGTTCATAATTTTTATGGACAGAATTTCTAGGCGCAGCCAGGGGCCGGAGGGTGTCAGGTTTGGGGACCGCACGATTTCGTCTCTGCTTTTTGCGGATTATGTTGTCGCGTTGGCCCCTTCACACCTTGACCTTCAGCATGCACTGGGACGGTTTGCAGCCGAGTGTGAAGCGGCTGGGATGAGAATCAGCACCTCCAAATCCGAGGCCATGGTCCTCAGTCGGAAAAGGGTGGCTTGCTCACTTCAGGTTGGTGGAGAAATCCTTCCTCAAGTGGAAGAGTTTAAGAATTTTGGGGTTTTGTTCACGAGTGAGGGAAGGATGGAACGGGAGATTGACAGACGGATCGGTGCAGCTTCTGCAGCAATGCGGTCGATGTACCGGTCTGTTGTGGTGAAGAAGGAGCTGAGCCGTAAGGCAAAGCTCTCGATTTACCGGTCAATCTACGTTCCTACTCTCACCTATGGTCATGAGCTTTGGGTCATGACCGAAAGGACAAGATCCCGGATACAGGCGGCCGAAATGAGCTTTCTCCGCAGGGTGGCTGGGCGATCCCTTAGAGATAGGGTGAGAAGCTCAGTCACTCGGGAGGAGCTCAGAGTAGAGCCGCTGCTCCTCCACATCGAGAGGGGTCAGCTGAGGTGGCTCGGGCATCTGTTCCGGATGCCTCCTGGACGCCTCCCTGGGGAGGTGTTCCGGGCACGTCCCACTGGGCGGAGGCCCCGGGGAAGACCTAGGACACGCTGGAAAGACTATGTCTCCCGGCTGGCCTGGGAACGCCTCGGTGTCCCCCCAGAAGAGCTGGAGGAAGTGTCTAGGGAGAGGGAAGTCTGGGCATCTCTGCTTAGACTGCTGCCCCCGCGACCCGGCCCCGGATGAAGCGGAAGAAGATGGATGGATGGAAATACAACCCGAAACTAAAAAACAGACCAGACCTCCATTGAGACCGGACTTTATTTATCTTTTAACTTGTCGTGTAATGACATGGAAAATATTACAAAGAATTATTTAAAATTAAAGAAAATGAAAATAAGTTTAGTTTTAAACTAATAGTTTTAAACTTTACAATTTTTAAACTTTAGTTAAAAATGTTGTAGTCACTTGCATGAACAAATCATTGTTAAAATGTAAGCATCTGGTTAAAGAAAGGTAATCACACCTCCACCACTGCTACTTGATTTGCATTTGTATGGCTCAGCGATTTCATTTACATGTGAAAGCCACCTCTAGACCTGGGGGTAGGGGGGTCATGGGGGCAACACTGACAAACAAAGCCCACGTCAATTCCTGGCAGTTCCTGACAGTTTTTGGTGCTGACCAAAAATTCCCGTTAATAGCCGTTAACCTCAGATTCCACTACAATTTTATGTGCCATTAATTGCCAAAAATCCCCCTTTTCATGCAGTGACAGATCACAAAAACTTCATTAAACTTCATTAAACTCATTTCAGGGAATATTATAAGTGAATCTTCTCAGAATCTTTTGAGTGTTAACTGATCTAAATGTGAATTTCTTTATCACTTTTGAGGCAGGATGTGCAGAAATAAACAGAAGTGAAACCAGAGCAAACACATCAGTCATGAACAACATGCTGTCCTCTAAATAAAAAAAGATGGACGACGCCCCATCTCTCTTTTCCATCAGAGAGAACTGAAGCCGCCAGTGTCTCGATATGACGCTGACATCTTGGAACTTGAATCTTGCGCACTTGCGTGTTTCGGGACCAGTCATGCACAGTCGTGAGCAGGAAGTAAAGCTGCAAAATCAAGGCCGCGGCCTCATTCTCGCTGAATCAAACGCAAGCACACGCCCCGCACTTTCATTAAGTGTCCTCTGTCTGCTTCGTTCTTCTCCAATGATGTCTGCTGATTGCAGATCCTTAATTGTTTAGTTGGTCTCGCATCCCATTGAATAACATGGGGAGGCGGGGGTTATGAGCTATACTAGGTCCGGTCACAGGGGGGCGATCGAGACGTTTTGGCTGCACTTTTGAGGGCTTGTGCGGCACGCTTTCCAAAAACATCACAATTAAGTCTAAGGGGCCGTTTACACTTGTCCACTTCATGCGTTTTCTGTGATCGGATAGCTATCCGATCGTGAAAAGACCAGGTGTAAATGCCCCCCGAAACGCATTCGAGACGGATTTGAATCCGATCGCTCAAACCACTTCGGGAGGTGGTCTGGGCCGCATTCCAGACGAAACTGGACAAGTGTAAATGCATCTGGTTCTTGAAACCACATATGCAAATGTTAATACTCCCAAAATAAACGTGTGAGAGCGTGTTACAGGCTATATGTCATGCTATTTTAGTTAGATATGATGACGCTACTGCGACGCGCATCACCTCAGATGAGCAGCTGAACGCCTATCAAGCCAACGCGCCACATTCTATCGCAAATCAAAGTGAAAGTAAGTCGCAGACGATTAACACTACCATCTTCATTAAAAGTAAAGAAACGAAATGATCTTACCAGTTCTGTTGCCGCTCTCTCTTATAACCGTCTTTGCTGATTTTGATGATCAATAAAATGCAGCTCATATCTGTTGCTTTCAGTGACGTGCACTTCATTAAATCCGCATATAGCGCGGGAATTGAAGATCGGATTTATATCCGTTTTGCAAAACCACATTAATGTGACCAGGTGTAAATGAAATCGTTTTGATAAATCAGATGATAAATCAGTGGCCAGGTGTAAACAGCCCTTAAGAAAACATCTATGCTGACAAAATCATTTAACATACAAACCTGTTCCTCAAGGGAGCCAAATCCTGTTCCTGGAGATTAGATTCAGATCCAACCCTGATCACACACAGCCGTCTGTAATCATCACGTGCTTCTGCAGATCTTCATTAGCCATGTTTGATCAGGGTTGAAGCTGAACTTTTTAGGAAGGTAGATCTCCAGGAACAGGATTGACACTGCTCCATCATATCTCCAGAAAGAAATGAACAAAAAATCTGTTTGCCCATTCAAATCCTCTGATGAGTGAGAAAGTCCCTCCCCTAAATCAGCTGACACTGAATAGCAAGTGAGATGGTCCTCACTACAGAACATGATACCCAGGGGGAGGAGTTAGATCCAGATCCAACTCCTATCACCTTGCATATACCTAATCATACTCCACCGCCTGATCCCTAACCCCACCCATCTCCACCCCCTGATCCCACATTCCCACCCCCTGATCCCTAACCCCACCCCCAATTCTACCCATCTCCACTGCCTAATCCCTAACCCCACCCCTAATCAAACCCATCCCCACCCCCTGATCCCTAACCCCACCCCCAATCCTACCCATCTCCACCCCCTGATCCCTAACCCGACCCCTATTCCTAACCGTCTCCACCCCTTGATCCCTAACCCCAACCCTAATCGTACCCTTCTCAACCCCTTAGATTTGGATCCGCCCCTAGGATCTTGTGTACTACAATGAGGTGCTACTGTAGCAAGTAGAAAATTAGCAATTCGTGATCAAGACTGTGACATAACTAACTAAAAAAAGAAAAAAAAGAAAACAAGCTCATTGACATGCCTCACCCAAACTTCCTGTTTCAAAAGTAAATGCATTAACATACCACAGAAAACTGCTCATTAAACCATCATTATGAGGTTTTGAAAATAAAAATAATATAATGTCAATGTCAAGTTTATTTCTATAGCACTATATACAACAACTCAGAGTTGACCAAAGTGCTTTACAATCTTATAGATAGCTCCATCATACACAATACAACAAACACACGTACACATAATACAACATTTGCAGTCACTACACTACAGTAAAAGCCAAAGAAAAGAAATAAGTTTTTAACTTGGATTTAAAATCAGAGAGTGTCTGGGCAGTTCTAATATTCAGTGGGAGGCTATTCCACAATTTGGGGGCAGAGACAGAGAAGGCCCGATCCCCTCTCATTTTTAGTCTTGAGCTTGGAACCGTCAATAGACTGATCTCGAAGGCTTATGAACAGACAGAAGACTTGCCAAATATACAGGTGCCAATCCGTTTAGGGATTTAAAGACCCATAAGAGAATTTTAAAATCAATTCTATATAAAACAGGAAGCCAGTGTAAAGACATTAAAATAGGAGTAATATGATCGCGCTTACGTACACCCAGCAAGAGTCTAGCCGCAGAGTTTTGCACCATTTGGAGTCGGGAGATCGATCTTTGGTTAATTCCCACAAAAAGAGAATTACAGTAATCAAGTCGGGTAGAAACGAGTGCATGAATTACCTTTTCACAATCTTTGCGGGACAGCAAAAATGTAACTTTTGCCACAACTTTTAGATGGTAGAAGCAAGATTTTACAACCGAGTTTACCTGCTTATCAAATTTGAGGGAGCCATCAAATAGAACTCCCAAATTTTTTACATATGGTTTTTGAAAGCAAGTTAGTCGCTCCAGATGTAGATATTGAGTATCATACCTGTCGGAGGGACTGTTTTGGATTCATTTAGATTTATAAAATTTAGTGACATCCAGTGTTTTATGTCGAACAGGCATTCAAATAAAGGTTGCAATGAGTCTGAATCCCTCAGTTTCAGTGGAAGATAAATTTGGGTGTCGTCTGCAAAACAGTGGAACGAAACACCGTGTTTCCTACAGATGGTGCCCAACGGAAGCATGTACAGAGAGAAAAGAATGGGAGCTAAAATAGATCCCTGCGGAACACCAACGTTTAGAGGGGCTGTGGCAGAAGAAAATTCTCCAAGGCAAACTGAAAAACTTCTGTTTGATAAAAATGAATTAAACCAATTTAGAGCAGTTCCCTTGATCCATCCACATTGTTTGAGACGGGACATAAGGATATTGTGATCTATAGTATCAAATGCTGCGCTCAAGTCTAATAGCACCAGAATAGCATGATCACCCGTGTCCACGGTTAAGTAAATGACATTTAAAACTTTCAGCAGCGCAGACTCTGTGCTATGATATTTCCTGAAGCCGGACTGAAATATTTCAGAAATGTTATTCATATTCATATTTGTAGAAGCACTATTTTCTCTATAATCTTCGAGATAAAAGGTAGCTTAGAAATTGGTCTAAAGTTTGACATGTCAGAAGGATCAAGATTTGGTTTCTTGATATGGGGTTGGACGACAGCATGTTTCAGTCCCTCTGGCATAGTCCCTAAACTAAGGCACTTATTTATCATGGACCGTAAAGTAGGGCCGACAGTCTCTAAAACTTGCTTTAAAAGGTGAGTCGAAATCTTGTCGAGCTGGGAGGTGGTTGGCTTCAGCTGGTTAACCACTTCTTGAAGAGTTTCAAGCGAGATGGGTTCAAACAAAGACACTAGAACAAGTAACTGGGTTTGACGGATCTAACAATGATGGTTGGATATGGGATCTAATATTTGCAATCTTATCTACAAAAAAGTGCAGGAAATTATTACAAATTGTTAGAGATGGTTTTGGAAGAACGTCCGAAGATGGATTTACAACAGAGTTAATTGTATGAAATAGAATTTTTGGTCTATGGCAATTTTTTGAAATGACCAATTTGTCCTGGCGGCTTTTACTGCTTTTTGAAAAGTACACAATGAGTCCCTCAAAATTTCATAAGACACCTGAAGCTTGTCTTTTTTCCACCTCCGTTCTGCTCTTCTACATGTCTGTCTCAGTGTACGTATATTATCATTTAGCCAGGGCTCTGATTTTGGTTTAACCGTTTTCTGTTTTAGGGGAGCAATGTCGTCTAAAATATTTATACAGGTAGAATTAAAAAGGGTTAGATGTTCCTCTGCACTCAGTTCCTCTAAGGGACTTTCTAAATTACATGATTTAGATGCCACTTCAAATGCTGCAGAAAAAACCGTCCCAGTATCAGCACTGATTTTCCGAAACAATTTTGTAGAAGTCTGATGGTTAATAGAAGGACAGTACAGAGTAGTTGTAAATAATATAGGTTTGTGGTCTGAAAAGCCAGCATCGCAAACATCAATATCCTAGATAGGTAGGCCATAAGTCAGCACTAAATCCAATGTATGGCCAAGAGAATGTGTTGGCCCTTTCACTAACTGTTCAAACCCGAAAGAGTCCAGCTGATATAAAAAAATAATGTAATATTAACTCACCGTGAATCATGAGCAGAAAGATCAGAGGAAGACGAGGAGCCATTCTGACCCACATCAGCATAAAATACATCTATAATTCAGCATTAATATAATCATCAGCATAAAATATATCTATGATACAGCATTAAACACTTATATGCTCATAATCAGTGTATTTCATCACTCTAAACAGCTATTTTTACCTAAACAGCTACCCTAACATATTCTCATGTTGTTGTTGTGTTAATAAGATCTTTGCACATCTGAAGATTATTAATGCACAACATCAAATTGTGTAAATGAACTGATCATTAGATGTACAGAAGATATTTCCCAAGTCAAGAACTGATAATAATGTAAAATGTGTATCTGGAAATGCAATGTAAGTCGCTTTGGATAAATTGCATATTTGCATAATTTTAAATGTCAGGAATCATGTGTTATATGAGCGTCATCTATATAAATAATCATCAGTTTTCATTTACAAATACGTGTGTTTGTCTTACCGTGTTGAAGCACATAAGATCAACAGCAACCAAATGACTGTACTGTATTTACACAAGCACTTTTAGCTCTGCAGTGAAGGACTTTAAAATGTGTGAAGTGTGGTTAACACTTTTTTTTACACACAGTTGTAAAAATGTAGACATTTTAGCACTTCCGGGCGCATCGTCCTGAAGTCAATGGTTTTTGGGTAAAATGCTTGATAAAATTTCTGTGGTTAACATAAGCTCAAGATATTTTCATGTTGTTGTTGTTTTTTTTCTATGATATGAAATACAGGGACCTCAGAGGTTGTCTGGGACATTAAACGGTCACGGTCCAGGGCAGGGGCGTAGCAATCATTTCAAAAGTGAGGGGGACAGAATGTCAAGCATTATACCTTTTTTTTTACAATTGCATACTGCATTTATATTGAATGGTAACACTTTACAATAAGGTTTCATTAGTTATCTATCTATCTATCTATCTGTCTGTCTGTCTGTCTGTCTGTCTGTTTTACTTAACCAAAACTGTCTTTCATATTGAAAACATTGAAACTTCATGCTTTTAAAACTTCTTCAAACTTTCTGGTTAGGCTTTTTAAAGAAAACTTAACGTTTGTCTACAAACCTTTTTAATCAAATTGTAAAGTGTTTCCTTATACATCATGTACACATGTTACAAGTACAACACTGCATGATTCAAGCTTTTTTTAAAAGCCAGTCTATTACTTTTCACCGGTGAACTTTCTTTTTTTTGAGTGTCATCCTCTTTCTGACCTGACAACCCTACGCTCCCTGTTTCTTGATCAATCTTGACATCACAGAAGAAGAAAAAAAAACATTAAATTAGTGCAATAAAGTTATTGAGCCCTATAAATTAAGACCTAAATCAGAACATTAATGCATACAATTGCATACTGCATTTATATTGAATGGTAACACTTTACAATAAGGTTTCATTAGCTATCTATCTATCTATCTGTCTATCTGTCTGTCTGTCTGTCTGTCTGTCTGTCTTACTTAACCAAAACTGTCATTCATATTGAAAACATTCAAACTTCATGCTTTTAAAACTTCTTCAAACTTTCTGGTTATAACTTATATATTATATGGTAAACATCATGTACACATGTTAAGTACAACGCTGCATGATTCAAGCAAATAAGTTAGATAATGGCAGAAAATTAGGCAAAGTTATTCATCAATGACAATGAGCAACCAAATTCGGATACCACATTACAACTTACAGTTCTTGACTTTTTTGCGAAAAAAAGTGTGAAGTGTTTTTCGCCGTTTTGAATTCCTTTCGACCTTCGACGATGGATTCAGTGCGGGTGCGAGCACGGGCGTGTGGTGATGCACGAGCGCGAGTGACTGATTACCATGGCAACGTGAAAGTCACGTGTAGATTCAGTAGATAGGCGATCTTTTCTCTTTGAATTTTAAATCTGTATCTATAAATACACATTGGCTCGTGAACACTTCCCCTATGAAAAAGTGCGGGGGACAAATTTACATTTTATAAAATGTGGGGGTAATCTACGCAATCTACGCCCTTGGTCCAGGGTGCATCACGAGCTTCCCCTTTGTCTGTGTTTGTCATGACATGTTCTGCAGCTTATGACCTCAAGTACAGCTCGCTGCATCCTGCGGTGGATATCCAACCCGGCCCACATCCAAGTGTGACCTCTGAAGCCACGCCCAGAAGCCACGCCCATGTGTGACGTCAGAAGCCTCGCCCATGCCCAAAGACGTGACTCGATTTGTTGTGATTTGTTGTATGCATGCGCAAGATGTCGCTGCTTCCTGTCGGAATATGTTTATGGTTGTTACAGGGTCGGCGCTATGGTGGGGCATTCCAGGGCCGTGCCCCCCCTAGCGCTAATTGATGCCCCTCCTACCACAGTTTCTAATACAATGTTAAATCATAAATCAGATGTAGGCTATACAATACCAAATGTCCAGCAATCTATTTGAATAGTACATTGTGTTTAATTTGTTGACTAACTGGATCTAATATGTGTTGGTGCCAAGAATTTTCACATGAAGAAATCTATCCAATTTGGCTTTTCATCATAAGTGCTGTTGGTCCAGTGACAGAACTTTAGACTGGCGTGCAAGAGATTCTGGGTTCGAATTCACACTCGTGTGGCTATTTTTTTCCCTATCATTATAACCGATTATGTTTATCAGTGGTTGTCAAGCAGGGACATGTTTGAGTGCATTTTACTTTGTGATTTCACCGGTACGAATAGAGATTTCGCCTCAACAGATCAAGCGCGCGTCCGTGTGAAGATGTTTATTGTGGCAGCACGAGCCACAAGAGAACACTTTATTAGCACCACAGATCGCGTCAACGAGCACTTTGATCACTTGATTTAAAAAACAACACATTTCAGTGTGCTACATCGCCTCTTATTTAACAAATGAGTGCTCTGCTTGGTAACCGGATATTTATTTGTATTGGTTACATCCTTGCCGCAAGATGTATAAAAGTGCTGGGACAACATCGACCCTGGCAAAAAGTGGTGGGGAAATTCGCAAATGTAAAGACTCTGGGTCGGTTCTGATCAGGGGGGGGGAATTTGCATATCATAATTAATAATTGATAATTAATAATTATTCATACGGATTTGGATCAGACCGGTCTTACATATTAATTTATTAATTTTTACCCATATGCATACATGTGCATCCCCGCAATCAACCACAAATTAATTGTTATTGATTGCAAGGACCACGTTTTACAAGACAGGCAAAATCAATTAGCTCAATTAAGTTATATAGCTTGTGAAAACAAATTCTGTGGCCACTAGAATCTGCCTTCCCTGCTCTATAACCAAATACCCTCTTAGGTATTTATAGTTCTGTAAAGCGTGTAGCTTTAAATTGACATTTCATTGACCCGTATTATGAGCAAGACAATCAGTCAAGGTAAGCATATTTTGTATTTAATAAAGTTACTACTTAAGCATTTACTACGTTACAATGATACATGTATTTACAAACATTAAAACACAAACTAAGACGACGCAGAGCGTTTAGACAATGGATACGCGCAAGTTAAGTGAGTTGGAGAGAGAGAGAGAGAGTGAGAGAGAGAGTGAGTTGTGAGAGAGAGAGTTACGTTCATCAAAACAGTCAGTTAACCTTTCTGAACACCACAAAAACATTTTCTTAATGCTTCTTAGAGCTCTAAAAGAAGGTATACTTGCAGGGCACATTTGGTCTGTGTGAGTCGTGGGCTCGTTGCTCGGCCCGTTCGGGCCACGTGTCGGCTAGAGGTGCGCCGGTCCGGCGCGCGTGCGTCACGTGAAGCGCGGCCGCGGCGTGTTTGCGCGGCCCGTCCCGGCTCGTTCATGGCTGCTTTGTTCCGTGGGGACAATGTTCGTCGGCATTTAGCGCCAGCATTTGAAAGGCTGAGAGTCTTTGAGGTGACGTTACCCGAGGAGATAGTTCGGCAAAGTCCACTTCCTTTCCTGGAAGACAAACTTGGTAGTCCACTTGAGGAAAAGATGAAACTTTTAGACGAACAAAAGGAAAGATCCATGGTTGGATCAGAGTCCCGTGAGGTTTACATGTTGAGCGCTGGAAAGTTCAGAAGAGAGCGAGGGCGGACCTGCGTTCTCACATTTATCACCTTGGAGAAATCCATCCCCTTCCTGTTGGCTTGAGCCAATCGGAGAGTGGATATTACAACCGGGAAGCCTTCTTTTATGGTCCTTTGTTCCTCAGCGCGCTTCTCGTGGAAGGGGGTGTGTTCTATAATAACAATTTGATCTTCATTGGCAGTAAAACGAATTAAAAATACACTTTACTTTACATCTCTATGCATATTCGAGTGTTTCATTCAATAAGCATTCTAGAGATATCAAGGAACATTATGTTATATCAAAGGAATATACACTTATGTTTCAAATGCATGACGAAGGTATTTTTAATTCCTATTTAAACTGTGACCAAACAAAGTTATTTCACTGTGACATGGGGAAGACACATATACATAAAAACATTTTGTTGAATGTTTTTAAACACCAAAAGTCCTTCTCTTTGTTCAAAAAACATTCCACACAATCCGATGTGTGGGGGAAGTGAAAGGTTTGTGTGTGCGTGTGTGTTTCAGAAATTCGCCTGGCCAAAATCCTTACACAAATAATAATTATAAATAATAATTATAATAATAAAAGGTGTTTCGTTTTTTTTTTTTGTTTTTTTTTTTTGCTTAAAAATATTTCTTAAACGGCAGTGCCCCCCCGCTGATGACCCAATGCCCCTCCAGTAGATCTGCTCTGGTTTGTAAGTTAATGACATATAGTACAAGTAAGCAATGTACCTTAAAGCTACACTGTGTGATTTTTACCCCCATCTAGCGGTGAAAAGATATATGACCATCCAGTGAATATTAGTTTCTGTTCCTCTCAATTCCGATTTCGTTTTAACTCCTACGGTGGCCAATGTAGTCCAAGATTAACATGGCTTCCAGTTCGACCTCGTCCGTGAGTGTTAACTCAAACGTAAACGCGAAAGGCGAAGCTTGAATTAACGGGTATGTCACTCTTTGTTGAATGTACTTTCAAGATGAAGGGGCAACATGTCGACCCCTTTACCCGTATGTATTTTCAATGGCATATTATACACTCACAAGAATACTTTATTACTTGAACGAAGTAAATATACATTAATGAGCACATATATTTTTGAAAGAACTAAGTGTTTTTAGCTAAGAATAAACTAAAAGAGTTACACAGTGTAGCTTTAAAACAATATTTTTGTATTTCTCTTGTATTTCTGTTACAAATGGTAATCAATAATGGTTTTGGGAGTATCTATACTTAAACTAAAACGAGTTTTTGATATGGGATCCAAATTGCACATATAGTTATCCCTTCTAAATAAAAAATAAAAATAACTTTTTTAAAACATTTCTTTCTATGTGGTTATAGAATTATTGCATTTTTAAAAATTAAAAATTCACCTGTTAATCCCTGTTATAGCAAACTACTTTGAAATCAAATAATAGAACAGCAGAATTGAATTTATGTAAACCTTAAATTAAAGAATATGGTGAAACTCGAAATGAACTTTTGCACAATATTCTAATACATAAAAAACAGTTAATCTCTCACTTCCCTTCTGTACAGGTTTTATAAGTTTAACATATCAAAATATCATCATAGTTCAAAATATCTTGGTCAAAAATGATTTTTTTAATGTAATATTTTGTGTTAATACACCAAGTTTACACATATGGTTCCAAAATGACCCATCTATGCAAGTGTGATAACCTTTTGTTAAAATAACCAATGTCACTGTTGTTCAGAGCAACGCATTCACTATACTAAAAATCACTGCACAATTGGAGGCTGCAGCTTTAGGACCCCGGTTACAGGACCCTTGTTTTAGTTTGTACGTACATAGTTTGAAAGATATTTAATCTCAGGAGTATTTTAATAAAATGTGTTTTTTTTATTCAAAATGCATCAGAGGCATTTAGAAAAATTTAAATTTATGCAAAACAAATTAAAAATGTATTTCAATCTTTAATCAACTGAAAAGTGGTGTGAGTCTTAGTTTCTTGAATTATACTGTATAATGATTAACCTCCTTAAGTTTAACTAATTTTCTCATTATCAGATAAAATAACGATGGAATCAGCACATGCAGTCACTAAATGATATGGCCAGATATCAGAAGGCAAAACTCGAGAATGATTCAAGCATGAATTTATATACACATATGTATTTGTTTATATTTTACGAAAGAACAAAATTATTTATGCTAGAACAAAAGCCTCAAAAAGATCCTGTTTTCCACCTGCAAGAATGGCTTCAACTCTGAGAGAGAGAGAGAGAGAGAGAGAAATATAAATGAGTTTAACATGCTCAACTGATATATATTTCTGATTTAACACGTAACACTTATGAAATGTTGGAGTTGAAGTCAAATAGAATATTCATGTCACTGACGTGCAACACTCGAACAGTTGTCTACACAAACGGCTGAACAGCGCCATAATGGCCACCAAATGTTGCAGGTCAATTCAATATTTGTCGTCGATATCTGCAGAAAGTCTCGAAAGTCTTTTGATCTGTTCACTCCAATATAACACACCAACAGCAGAGTCAGAGCTGCAGTTTAGAGATGAAGCTCCTCTATGATGTCAGAACATTTAGAACTCTCAACTATTTGAATGGCTACAGAAGCAACAAACACACACACTAATGGCACTTAAAGCTGCAGTCCGCAATTTTTCCTCTTTGTCACCATCTCTGTTCAAAATCTGTAATTGCAGTAATATTGGAATTATTAATTTTACATCAGTTGTACATTGGCATGAAACAGCGCAGATGAACACGGAGACTGCAAGTCTGTCATTCACCGTGCCGGTGTGGATATTGGCATTCTGAATCACACATTATACTTTTAGGAAGTGCAGTATGACAGAAAATCAGAAGATCAGAAAATATCATCTGAACAAGTAAGCACGCCTAACATCTACTTTTTTCTGATCAACTAAGGGGGAAAAAACGTTGCATTAATTCTCTCCCTCTCAAGAATTGCTCCCTCTCCTAGCTAGCACAAAATAATTCATATTTACCATAATAGCAAAACAAAAAAAGCCACAACAAAGGAAACTCTGTAACTGTGTGAATTAAGCGAACAAGTGTGCTACTGTTACACGATCTTTGTGTCCGTTTTGAACCCCTTCAAATCACAGAGTTCCAAAGCACTGCCGATGTTTATCCTTGTTTTCGCGTGGCCTGGTCCCAGTCTCTCTTTTTTTCTCTACCCACTCCGAAGTCCGAAATCTTTTGGGTTTTACAACTGGTGAATCTCAGTTGTTACTGGTGATTGTCGTTTTAACCTTTCTGGATATGCCATAAGTTTAATTATTTAAAATGCTGTGAGTAAAGGCTATACATTTCCACCTCCAACATCCTCACACGCAATATAGCCTACTACGCGGGACTCCTTCTTTATCTGTACAGATGTGACGTAATGACGCAAAGACATGCTTGAATTTCCCGCGGAAATCCAACAGTACCACTGGAATTAAAATCATTATTACAAGCTAACCGTTTTGAATCGAGCAAAGCCAAGCAGATATTTTTGAACACTGTCTGGTTATGTTTTTTTTTTTTTTTAAATCATCATCATTTTGGGTAATTTTTAACCCAAAAAAGTTACGGACTGGAGCTTTAATTAAATACTGACTAACAAGTTTTCGTAACACTCCTCCTGCCCCCAAATATTAAAGGGCATATTGCAGGTTAGAGGACCCAACAAGTTAATGTATAGACAAATAATGTAGGGACTAGATTTTCTTTAACATATATTTATAAATACACTACAGAAGCTTCTGGAGCATATTTATAATTCAGACAACAGGAAAACAATGGATCGCAATGATATTTTGGATGCTGAGGAAATTGTTCATACTTACTCGTTTGACGGACCACAGCCATACAGTTATGAGCCTGCTATGCTGCCAACAGAGCAGGACAGGCCAGGATTAATGTTACACAGAACGATCAGAGACACATTGAGTTGTGGTGTGAGGAGAACCGGAGAAAAGGACTGTCTTGGTGAGAGACATGTTTATAGATATACACGTTCGATAACGATATACACTGTGCTCACAATATTGTACAGATTATTACTATTGTAAATCATGACAGCAGACATTAGGGTAGATTTATACTATTAAATGAACAAAAACTATACTTGAGTATATTTCTAATGTACCAAAACCATACTTAAGGACATTTTTTATATTTTTCACCTGGTTATAACATAAACAGAAAATTAAAGATTATAATATTTAAACAACCTAGTAATTTTGTTTTTCAATTACAAGTTGCCTCTATATAGGGCACGACTACCTATATCACACTATTTGATGCCATTGGTACTGGACAATCAATATTCTTGCTTTGGCATCACATGTTGAACTCCATCATATCGCCGGAATGATAATCCTCTGAATTGAACGCTTCACACAACCGTGTTTCTCAAAGTCGCGAAGAGAAGAGAAATCCCGTCTCTTTACCTGCACAAACCGTCCTGACAGGCCAGAGTTTTTGCAACCTCCACAAACACAATAAGTTACCATGACGATGATAAATTAAAATACAAAAACTACCAAAAACACACTGACTGACGGCTGCTCTCACTGAATGCCAGCCGACTCTGCGCTAGTGATGGGCGTATCGATACTGACGTCGAAAATCGAAAGTATCGATACTCAAATAAAAATATCGATACTGCAGGTTTTTTGTTTTTTTTTACCAGTGATTTTGTTCATTTGACAAGACATCTAATACGTACAATATGCATTGAATTGGATGAATAGCCTGTCAGTGAATAATTGTAGTGAATAGTGTGACGCTAGCCTGGCTGCGCCCTCCTACGCACTTCCGCTCAATTTCATTTTACTTCAGTACTACGTCTGGGATCGCTCCCTATCCTTAGGTTTCCAGAAACCATTTTTTTGTAGGACCAATCAGCGAATAGAGGGAGTGGCTGAGAAAGATGACGTTGATGTAAGTGAGTCAGTTTGAGTTCAGTAATGGCAGCGGAGAAAGACGTGAGAAAAGCTATTCGGTCCGTTGTTGAAAAAGAAACTGCCGAATATACAGAATTTAAAGCCGGATTGTAATCGTCTCACCTCTTGTTGCACAACTGAGGACCAAGTGAAGGAGGCAGAAAGTTTGGAAGTTTGTGCTGGACAGCTCGTGCACGATGACCGTGACATTTTGGACGGACGGTTTAGCCTGGTGTTCGCGGTGTTCGGAAGCCCCGAGTCCTGGCTGCTAAACTATTGTTGAAGATCCGCTCAGGAGTCATGTCAGTCGCTCATATTCCCAACTGTAAATTTACTGATTCTTGTGATGAATAGAACATTTTGAGCCCCTTTGTGCACTCGTGCAGGAGGTTTTTGTGTCAGTTTTACATGTTGTAAATCATACAAATTGGTTGTGATTTTTAAAAAATAATTGTCATAAATAAAAATGTGAAAAACCATACTTTTAAGATATTAGATGGCAATGGTTGATTTGTTTTACTAAAAAAAAACTAAATGCCACATAAAAATGTACAAACACATACTTTGAAGACCATAATTAAGGTAATTAAGAAACAATAAGACGTAATATGAAAAAATTGTTGTTTATTACACATCTGCAGATAGAGACAAGACTGATCATTCACTGTAGCTGCTACAGCATTTGCGGCAGATCAGAAAACGACCACAGCGGCGTATTTGTAATGATTAGATACAGCTTTCACCGTTGAATGAATATATCACTGTCCTTCGTGTCAAATATACATTTCGAATTAATAATTGTTCCTAGATTAACAAAACCTGCGGCGCTCGTTGACTGAAATCCTATTGTAAACATAATCCTCTGATCATTCGGACTTTTTTTTCCAGCCATTTCAGCGCGTGACATACGTCACTCACGACACCCTGTTAGCGATTGGCTATGGCAGATCGTGAGTGACTTTGGGCAGATCCAATAGATTTGAACTTTAATAGTGAACCCGCCTACAAGGAAGGAAACGTTTCTCAATTGAGCGGTTCCAGACTCTATGTGGAAATGAAATGAACTAGAGTCTGGTTGAACCAGGCTAGTGTGACGCCCCTGTGTGGCTTGACTGTGTATCTGTGTCAGTATTGCAAGGCTGATGTGTTCTTCTGTTTTGAGGAGCTGATTGCAGAGATCCTTACCGATTGAGAACACCTGGTCCCAGTGCGCCAGAGGAGATAAAAGCTCCACCTTCAAGATCGTCGGGCTCTCTGATCCTTGCTACCAGCAGTCATTTGTTTTGGTTTTGTTTCATGCTTGTTTTTATTTTAACACTACAACACTTTACGCCACGACCACTCATCCACACTTACATAACTGAGGTTGCTGACTAACCCATCCCATTATTCAGGTATTGTTTGATTACTTTACGTTATAATAAACCTTGTTTAAATCAATTGCTGAGTCCTTTCCCAGTTTTTGTCATGGCCTTTTGAGCTCGGTCATGACAAAATGGGGGCTCGTCCGTTTTTGAACTGTTTGAGTAGCGCGATCTATATGAGATGCTTGTAGATTTGTTTGAAATAGGTTTGTGGAGTTTTTGAGCAGTTAGTCGCACATGTTGCTTTGTTTGATTATCAAATTTGGTTTGTTTGTGAGCAGGGTAGCGCAGGTACGATAAATTAATTTGTTTTTCCCCTTTGTTACCGTGATTTGATATGGGGAATGTTTGAAGGAAAGGGCGCAGTGTTATTTTGCTGTTTTGATTTGGCAGGGTAAGCGTTAGGTTTGGTTGGAAGTTGTTGTGGAATTATATATATATATTTGTTTTTCTTTTGTTTTTTTCATTATTTAGGCTGGGGAAGGAGAAGTTCAGTCCAGACGTTGTGTTAGGTGCCAGATGACAGTTGTGGGTCCTTGTGTGCTATTTTATAAAAAGTGGTTTGGAGTTTTCTCTTGTAGGTGGTAGCGACGATCCCCTTTTGGGGTTCGTTGAGTGGATTGGGGTTAGTGTTGTGGAGAACGTGGGTGAAGCTTTGCTTGGGAGCATGTCCGTGGCTCTGGGTGGGTTGCTAGCTTGCTAGTCGCTCTCCTGGTCCAGCGGTCTTCAGTGTGTAAATACCCACCACAAGTACCCACATGAAGACTAGAGTGGAGCTTAGTTAGTTGGGTGATTTTTAGGTAGCGGGGAAACTCCAAACCGCATGGAGGATTAGTCCTCTCAGTGCTCACAGGGAAACGCGACTGTCTAGCTGGGCCTGCTGGAACGGTAAATTGTTGGGATTTGGCTGATTGTAATGAGTAGTGGAAATGGCTGACTGTGAAACGTTTGTGGCGGCTCCGTCTGAGGAGGCTTTGGAGAAATGCACAAAGGAGCAGTTGCTAAAGAGCATTATTCTATAGTGGTGACTGGAGATAAACGTATTAAAGAAAATATTAAAATGACGGTGAAAGCTGAATTAATTGAAAGGGGGATTATAACTGAAGAATTAGAGGATCCCTCTCCAATTCCCACTATTAGACCTATACAGGTGCAGGGCCTCACTTTTGAGCAACAGAAGGAGCTACTAGTGATGCAAATGGATCATGAGAAACTTAAACATGAATTGGAAATTAAAAAACAAATTGAGTTAGAGAGGATTCGTCAGCAGACAGAGAAATCCAAGTTAGATCTGGAGGGATATCGTCTTTCTTTGGGGGAAGAGGGCAGGTGGCCCAGTGACGGTCGTGGTAAGCATGGGCCTGTTGGGGTGCGTCCCTTTGATATTAGTAATTTACGATTGTTACCGCAGTTTAATGAGAGAGACCCAGATGTCTTTTTTGTGATGTTTGAACGTGTGGCTAAGGCGAGGGACTGGCCTGATGCAGATTGTGCTCTAATGCTTCAGTGCGCTCTTACAGGGAAAGCGCAGGAAGCTTATTCGTCATTGAGTGTGGATGATAGCTCTAACTATGAAAAAATCTAATCAGCCGTGCTTAAGGCTTATGAGCTAGTGCCAGAGGCATATCGTCAGCGGTTCAGGTCATGGGAGAGAAGGAATGGCCAGACACATATGGAGTTTGCTAGGGATTTGACTAACCATTTTAAAAAAGCGGTTGACTGCCTTGGAAATTCAAACGTTTGATGATTTGTGTGATCTGGTGATTTTAGAACAGTTTAGAAATACGCTCCCAGGGCATATTGCCACATACGTTACAGAGAGAAAGTTCACTACTGCCGCAGAGGCGGCTGAGTCAGTAGATGAGTATGTATTACTCCATAAGGGCAATTTTAGAGAGCGCACAGTGGCGCGTGATGATTTTGGATGGAGAGGTAAGAGTGTGGGCTTCAGGTGACAGGATGCGTTCTGGCAAAGTTGGGTTGTTTAAAGCAGATAGTAAGCTCCGAGGGAGTGCGGATCACGATACAAGTTTCAACTATTGTCACGACAGAGGACATTGGAAAGCTGAGTGTCTGGTGTTGCAGTCCAGAAATAAGTTTAACAAACACCAGGTTAAGCCTGCTGCAGCGGCTGCGGCTGTTGATAATGGTGAGATCTCTGAATTGTTTGTCCCTTATTGTGAACCTGACATTTTGGCTGCATATGGCCCTTTTATTAGAAGTGGTTTTGTGTCGCTGGTTGGGGATGACACTAAAGTCCCAGTGAAAATCCTAAGAGATACAGGGGCCTATGATTCGTTTATAGTGGGTTCTGCACTGCCGCTATCAGAGGCCAGTGACACTGGTGACCGAATATTGAGTCGGGGAATGGGGTTAACTGTTTTGCCTACTACCTTACACTAAATAGTCCTAAACTGTGAGCTGGTGCAGGGTGAAGTAGCTGTAGGAGTGCGCCCGGCGTTGCCCATTGAGGGGATTCATTTTATTTTAGGTAATGGCTTGACTGGTGGTCGGGTTTGGGCTGATGCTGTGCCATCACCGGTGGTTACTCCTAGTCATGTTTCAGATCAGAAGGTAAATGACTCATCTGAGGGCATTTCTGCCTGTGTGGTAACACGAGCAATGGTTAAGTCTGATGTGGAGGCATCATCTGAGGGGGGTGGTGGTGATGAGTTGGTAGCTCCGTCCTTGTCTGATTTTCCTTTGTCCGTGTCAGTAAGTGAGTTATTGCAGGAGCAGCAAAGTGACCCCTCACTGAAAGAGATGTTTTATCGTGTTGTTTCTGCTACAGTGATAAGTAGTGCAGGTAGTAGCTACTTTGTGCGGAATGGTGTGTTATTCAGGAAGTGGGTTACTCTTGGTAATGACTTTGTGGGAGATCCAGTGTTTCAGGTAGTGGTGCCAGCTAAGTTTCGTTCGCTGGTCCTAAAAGTGGCTCACGATGAGAGTAGGAATTTTGGAGTTAAAAAAACATATCTTAACATCTTGAAGCATTTTTTTTGGCCGCGAGTAAAAAGAGATGTTGCAGCATATGTTAAAACCTGTCATGTGTGCCATTTAACGGGGAAGCCAAACCAGTCCATTAAGCCTGCTCCATTGCAGCCGATATAAATGAACCTGCTGTAAATGAACCTTTTGAGTATCTCATTGTGGACTGTGTGGGCCCATTGCCGTGTTCTAAGTCTGGATGTAAGTATCTCCTGACGGTGATGTGTCAAAGCACACGGTATCCTGCTGCTTATGCTCTGAGGTCGATAACAACTAAAGCAGTGACGAAAGCTTTAACTCAGTTTATTTCCGTGTTTGGTATACCGAAAGTAATCCAGAGTGACCAAGGTTCTAATTTTTCTTCACACATGTTTGAACAGGTGTTAAAAATGTTACGGGTGCAGCATAACCAGTCATCGGCGTACCATGCACAGAGCCAGGGGGCCCTGGAGAGGTTCCACCAGACTCTGAAAGCACTCCTGCGATCGTATTGCATCGAGCTGGATAAAGACTGGGAGGAAGGTCTTCCATGGTTAATGCTGGCGGCTAGAGAGGCAGTGCAGGAGAGTACGGGGTTTAGCCCCAATGAGCTGGTTTTTGCGCATACAGTGCGAGGGCCCTTGGCAGTGTTGAAAGATGGCTGGGTGGACACTGAACCGCCCAAGAACTTGATTGACTATGTAAATGGGTTTAGACATCGATTGTGGGTAGCAGGTGGGATGGCAAGGGAAAAGTTGATGATGTCACAGAGCAGGATGAAAAAGATGTATGATCGCCATACGGAACGCCATGAGTTTAGTCCTGGAGATCAGGTTCTCGCTCTTATGCCGATTGTGGGTTCTCCATTTCAAGCCAAATACACCAGTCCTTACACAGTTGCTAAAAAAATGTCTGATTTGAATTATGTCATTGCAACCCCAGGAAGGAGAAAATCGACACAACTGTGTCATGTCAATCTGCTGAAGCCCTATTACAGTCGGGATGCTGAGGTCAGCCCGGCAGATAAAGATAAGGTACGTCCGGCTCTTATGGTCAACTCAGTTTCGGGGTCGCAGGAGGAAGATGGGGTGCCGGAGCCTGATGATAGTTTATTATATGGCCGGTTGAATAATTCAGACTCACTCAAAAATTTTGATAAACTCTTATCCCATTTGTCTGAGTCCCAATGTAGTGAACTGTCTGATTTGGTGCAGAAATATTGCTGTTTGTTTGGAGATGTTCCTACTTGCACGGATTGGATTGAACATGATATTGATGTGGGAGAGGCGTAGCCAATTAAACAGCGGTTTTATCGCATGTCGCCAGAAAAATCGAAACATCTAGAGTCTGAAATTGATTACATGCTTAAGAACGGTCTTGCTGTACCATCATCCTCAAGTTGGTCATCTCCTTGTATTTTGGTTCCCAAGGTAGATAGAACATCTAGGTTTTGTACAGATTTTAGAAAAGTGAATTCTGTTACAAAACCCGACTGCTTTCCAATGCCAAGGATGGATGACTGTGTAGATCAGGTGGGGTCTGCCAGGTTTGTCAGCAAGTTCGATCTACTCAAAGGGTATTGGCAGGTGCCTTTTTCTCAGCGTGCTCAGGAAATATCTGCATTTATTACGCCGTCGGGACTCTATTTTTATAATGTGATGGCATTTGGTTTAAGAAACGCTCCAGCGACGTTTCAGCGTTTTATGAATCGTGTTGTGTCTGGTTTGAAGGGTTGTGCAGTTTATCTGGATGACCTAGTGGTTTACAGTGATACATGGCACTCTCACCTTCAACGCATCTGGGCTTTGTTTGAGAGGCTGGCTGAGGCGCATCTCACCATTAATTTGGCTAAGTGTGACTTCGCTAGGGCTACTGTGACATATTTGGGCCGTGTAGTGGGACAGGGCCGGGTGACTCCAGTTCAAGATAAGCTGAGGGCAGTGGAGAGCTATCCTCAGCCTACAACAAAAAAAGAATTGCAGCGTTTTCTGGGTCTGGTGGGTTATTATAGGAGTTTCTGTAAGAACTTTTCCACTGTGGTGTTTCCGTTAACGGAGCTGTTGAAGGCCAAGGTTAAGTTTGTTTGGTCCTTTGCATGCCAGCAAGCTTTTGATAGTATCAAATCTCTGTTATGCTCGTCTCCTGTGCTAGCAGCCCCATGTTTTGATAAAAACTTTATGCTTCAGGTAGATGCTAGCCAGGTCGGAGCAGGTGCAGTATTGCTTCAGGAGGATGATCAGGGGGTGGTAAGACCAGTTAGTTTCTTTTCTAAGAAGTTTAACCGTTACCAGTTTAATTACTCGGTAATAGAGAAGGAAGCACTGGCGCTTATTTGGGCACTGCAGCATTTTCAGGTGTACATAGGAGGTGCACCACTCATTGTATACACAGACCATAACCCTTTAACATTTTTACAGTCATTTAAGTGTCCAAATCAAAGACTTATGAGGTGGTCATTGTTTTTGCAGGCCTATGACCTTGACATTCGGCATATTAAAGGGGCGGAAAACGTCATAGCAGATGCGCCATCACGGGCCCCTATTATTTGAATGTACTATGACACTTGTGCTGCCGGATGAGTTGCTTTGCTCTGCCTGTTTTCTTAAATTTGCTTCCTAGGTACCAGGTTGCTGAAGATTGGGTGGGAGTCATAGCAGGCCATGCGCAGAGGGAAGTCAGGTGTATGTTCATATTTTTGTTATTGTAGGTAATTGCTGAATTAAAGTATATGGGGTAGTGGGTGATTGTAAGTTGGTGGGCCGGTGATTCCCTTTGGGACACCGACTTTAAGGGGGGGGGGGGGGGGTGACGCCCCTGTGTGGCTTGACTGTGTATCTGTGTCAGTATTGCAAGGCTGATGTGTTCTTCTGTTTTGAGGAGCTGATTGCAGAGATCCTTACCGATTGAGAACACCTGGTCCCAGTGCGCCAGAGGAGATAAAAGCTCCACCTTCAAGATCGTCGGGCTCTCTGATCCTTGCTACCAGCAGTCATTTGTTTTGGTTTTGTTTCATGCTTGTTTTTATTTTAACACTACAACACTTTACGCCATGACCACTCATCCACACTTACATAACTGAGGTTGCTGACTAACCCATCCCATTATTCAGGTATTGTTTGATTACTTTACGTTATAATAAACCTTGTTTAAATCAATTGCTGAGTCCTTTCCCAGTTTTTGTCATGGCCTTTTGAGCTCGGTCATGACAATAGGTAATAATGACACATTTTAATCTTAGTAACTGAATCATTTTAGAATTTTTCAAATTTTAAAGTTCAGTTTAGAGGTATCGTATTGGTATTGGTATCAGTTTCGACAAAACTGGCCTTGAAAGTATTAGTATTGAATAGACCTTATGTAGCCCCGCCCCTTTTCAGCACTGCACTCGTTGTCTTTTGAATTCCGCGGTTTGTATTTTCACAGCGATCTTGCATAGGTATGAATGAACTGCTCGTAAAAAAATTTCCGGTCGACATTTGTAAAGACATCTGCTTTACAATGCTTATGATAAACATTACAATGCTCATGATAACTTTTGTTAACTCTACAATAAGTAAATCCACTTCACCTGCTAATTACTCCTAGACAGCGATGCCATAGAAATATACAAAGCGACCGCAAGAACGGAAGTTCAAAGACAATATTCTAAAGATGACGGCGCCCACGTTTCTCTGGTGCATAAGGTCTAATGAAAACAAAATAAGCATCGCTCATCACTACTCTGCACTGAGCCGAGAACGAGGCTCCCGTTCATGATGTAAAATAACATAATAACTAGTGCTCTTATGTTGTTTTAAAACATTGTAAATCCTGCATTAACTTTTCATATGGTATTTTCATACAAGGTTATATATTAATTTAGATTTTTTTTTGTTACCTGCAATATGCTCTTTAAATTGAGATATTATAAATAAATGTTGTTGAGTATCCTTAATGAGTTTCCCTAAGTTTACAGTTCACTCCAAAACAACACACCAACAGCAGAATAGAGTCAGAGCTGCAGTTTAGAGATAAAGCTCCTCTATGAACTGGCAGCAGGAAGTATCTGCCGTTGACAGCCGAATCCCTGCCAAATTAGGAGGGACCTGCCAGGTCGTGGCAGCCAATCTGTATAGTCCAACGTAGCAGCAACCAATCACATGTAACTTGAAGTCAAGCGACAGCAGGCCATTGGTGGCGCCTGTGAATTTTCAGTAATGGCTGCGGTTTTGGGCGTGGTAAGTTTGTAAATGAATTATCAGATTAATAAATAATTGTTGCTCTGTAAATTGGATTTTTATGTTAGAGACAGTGTATCTGTGCCTACTTTAGTTTAATTTGCTAGTTTAATCATTTGTGGAAACGCAGCTTGTGCACCGTGTGGTCCTGGTTTGCGAGGGGCTACCATTAACTTAAAATACAACGATAATATTATTAGTAATACCATTACATTTTAGCGCTTGTTAACATTGTAACTTAATCTATTGATTAGAATAAAGGTAATGCTGATTAATTGGAATTATTGACAAGCTCAGCCTAAATGTGCTACACTAACCATATCGTTTTTTGTGTATTTAATTTTTCTGGGATTATCTGATATTGTTTTAATACTATTGCATTTTTTGAAAAAACAGTCCTTTTAAGAACTACCTTTCTATCTCTAACTCTGTGTACACCCTGTTCTACACCTCTTGCGTAACTACCAAACAATTATGGCAGGTAAGAAGCTAATTATTTCCCAAAATCTTACTAACTTAAGTTAATTTGAGCAGAACATTCAAAAACCTGCCCATGTTAAAGATGTAATTAGACTTCTAAAAATGTCAACCTTTATATATGAATGAATTTTTTGAGGTATGCTATTTTCTTGTATACACTGCATGTGTAGGAATACCCTTTGCTTTTTGAAAAGATAACGTCTTTTCTGGGACAGGCAGTTGTCTGTACAACTGGGGTAATGTTAAGTCCTGAGCTCTGAGCTCTCAGGAAAAGTATGTAAAGCATGCCATACATTTTGAGGACAATGGCATCCATAAGCATTGTACAAAGCACACATACATTTCACGTTTGTTGTAAGTTCAAATGTATTAAAATTCTCTTGTCTTTCTAGAAAAATATTGTATTCCTTGCTTTTTGTTTGATTGCCCGACAACAAAATAGGTGCTATTGGCATTGCCCTAAGTTTCAGCACATCTTGTGTCATGCCCCTGACTTTAAAAGCATGTACATAATCATAATATGTGCAATGTAATTAGTTAAATTTTAAAGTCTTGTTTCATTTTGATTTCATTCATGTTATGATTAACTCACCTCATCTTTTGTCCTTTTTTTTTGCATGATCTTTCAGTTACATGCAAAATTACCAACAAGTCAGACAGTATGTACCTTTGTTACTGGTATTTAAGAAGGTTTAATATTTGTTGATCTTGGTCTACTTTAGCATGTTTATATATTGTCCCTCAGAAATGCCATCATCAGACAAACCAAAGGCAGGGCAGCAGGTCAAGGAACAGCCACCTGTCATTTGTATTGATGAACGAAATGGGATTTTTGCCACCCCAAAAGATGCCCGTGGACCTAGAGTCCCTGTTCACTTAAAGAAACAAGTCGTCTCAGGTCTATTGCCGGTGAGTCACCACTTTGTCGAAATTTTATTAGGATTGGAGTAGAAAGTGGCAATCCAGGCATTGAATGCGATCACCTTCAGAGGATCAATAGAGCTGTGTGCTATTCTGCACCAGCAGCACTTAGGGAAGCCTCTTTAGAGTCAAAGGTTGAGAGTGGCCTGCTGTCCAAAACCCGACAAGATGAATGTGAGCAGCTAAGAAACAAAAGTATTGCTGGTGGTGTGGATTGTGTTTTCCCCATTTTTTGGCACAAGCATACCTCTGTCAGGTTAGTTTATTTTTCTGTGTTTACTGGGGTAAGAGACAAGTGGTGTTCGAAAGGACCAGAGTCTCTTTTGATAGCCATCTGGGCAAGTTGCACTGCCAGTGCCGCAATAGAATGAGAAGCTGCGTCCACAGATACCTGTGCATGTGGTGGCTATTTCAAGAGAAACCCCTCCTCCTTTCCTGTCAAACTGACCCAAATGCTCAAGACAGTGCTGTGGATGAAAGGGTCAGAGATGTTGCAGTTGGTCCCACTCCACCAGCTTTGGGGGAGAGGGTACTAATTACACAGCATGAGACAGTGTATGGAATATCTTCAGTGACTCAAGGTTAATTTCAGAAATGTATCCACAAGTTTCCGAGGGGCGCTCCTGTAAAAAATAAAGTGGGTGAAACTTCCGGAGAGGCGGCGGAAGTAGCATTCCAATGGTATTTTGTGTGTTCGTTAGCGAAGAGGCTAGCTGTTTTTCGGAGAATTATTTTACTATTTAAAGACGCAAATCTTTATGAGAGATGGTGTTACGGAGTTCATGGACAACATGTGCTGTTCGCGGTTGTATGTATAACCGGACTAAACTAGTTCAGTGGCTTAAACGTGATTGTTTTGAACATAAGCTGAAAACGAAATCGGAGTGATCCTGCCAACGACTGTAGTTTCCATCACCTCCCAAAAGACGACGAATCTTCCTGTGTACATTTGTTTAAATTCTTAATATTCTATAAACTCTATCAGCATGTGTTTGGCTGTTCGCTACTGATGTTACACCTAAACTTAGGATCAAAGCCTGAGTTGACAGAATACCAAATGTGCCAGTTAATGTATTCAAGTAGCACATTAATTTATAATTTTGAATAAACTCCAAAGCACAATGACTAAGTGTGTATTTTTTATTTTAATTGTTTGTCAGCTCGCACAACTGTCTGTCACCATGCCTTGATGAGTATTGATTATTAATAATGTTAATACTCCCAATCAACTACTGCGGAGGGTAAAGGTACTGTTATTTCACCCTTTTTAATTTCGTTGAGGTTGTGTTCCCACATCGTTAGCTAGTTTGGATCGCTATAACTTGAATGACTGTCAACTGTTGAATGAACGAGTGTCAAGCATGTCAAATCGCGCTTTGTTTACTTTCAACCGGAAGTCGCGCCCACTTTTGACGCAAGGCCTCATGGGGCGTAGGAAACTTGTGGATAGGTCTCTTTTTCATGTATTTTCCACAATGTGTTGAACATTTAATCTTTTAAACAATTTCTGTCTTCTCCAGATATGCCAGTGTATGTGAAGAACCACAACGGAGAAGCAGATTGCCAAAGGCAACAGATGTGAAACATCCTGCTTAATACTTTAGATGCCTCCTTACTAGCAGCTGCATGGACAATATTATAGAACAAACCAACCTCTATGCCATACAGTGTGATCCTAGCAAACCACTCAAAGTCACAGCTAAGGAGATTGAGCAATTAATTGGCATTTGTTTCTTTATGTCAATCTTTGGACTTCCAGGATGCCGAATGTACTGGCAGTCAGCAACAAGGATCGACTGTATTGCAATCTACACTTTGCTGACAACTTAAATCAAGCTCCTATTGGAGAACCAACTTATGACAAGCTGTATAGGGTGCGCCCACTACTGACATCCCTCTTGGAGCAGTTCAATCCCAAATGAAAATCTTTGTGCGGATGAACCAATTGACCCATTTAAAGGAAAACACCCCATGAAACAGTACAATCCCAAGAAGCCTAAATGCTAGGGGATATAAAGTTTTTGTTCTTGCTGATAGCTGTGGCATGGTCTACAACTTTGAGGTGTACACTGGGTGTATCTCTCCTTGCAAAGGGCAGCCTGACATAGGCACTAGTGGTAACATAGTGCTTACCCTTTCAAGCATCATTCCAGACAACACCTCCCACAAGCTGTACTTCGACAACTAGTTCTCCAGTGTTGACCTGCAGATGCTGTTGGAAAAGAGGAAGATTGACTACATTGGCACAGTCAGAACCAATCATCTGGCTGGATGCTGTCTCCCAACAGATCAAGACATGAAAAGGAAAGGAAAGGGGGGCTTTTGAGGAAAAGGAGACCATTTATAATTGGGTTAATCTTAGGGCTGTGAAATGGCTTGACAATTGAGCAGTCACTCTCCTCTCCACCTTTGCCTCAGCAAATCCAGCAACCAGTGTGACAAGATGGGACAAAAAAAAAAAGACTACAGTACAGGTGAAATTCCCAGTGTTACCGAATTAACTGTTCTAAACACACAAATATACATAGGCTATACATTTGCGTGTGTGAAAATTTAATGATTGAACTGCACATAGAAATGGCTACCATACATTGTGTATGTGAGGCTTACACAATAAACATTTACATTACACGTCCATTCAGACGCAAAAGATAGCTCAATTTAGAACTTGAGCACTGTGGTAAAGTTATAACGGTAGCGTTCTAGTGCACGGTCGGCTGCATCTTCGGTGTGTTCTCGCAGAAAACCGTGCAGAGCTCTCTTTTTCATAATCACTCTTATTCAGATCGATCCATATGTCAGCTCTTCTCTTTCTCCCATAACTTTACATTTTTTTTACATTTATTTTATTAGACGTGCATCAAGTCCATACGCATCCAACGTTAACACAAACGCAGACATATTCTGACTATGTCTTCCCAAAACATCCATATTTAACATTTTCTTCTAGTTTTTATTCATTAACGAAAATTTCTATAGATTTTCATCATAGTTTTTTTTCCATTCAAAACTATTTTTTATTTCATTATCGTCTCATTTCATATGTGAAAATAATGTCGTGACAAAAATTATTCGTAAACGAAATCAACAATGTATAACACTTTCAGCTCAGAAATACGATTTTGACTCCCTGTAATAAGCTTTTATTTTTCTTTGTACTATATTTATATTGTAATTTATGTATAGTACCTCTCTCTTTACCCATTTCTATCACACTAAGTTTTGGTTTTGCTTTATGTCTAATCCCAGACAGCAAACTGACATTGAATCAACGTGGAAACGACTTCTCTCATGACATTGAAACAACGTTGATTTTGCTCATCGAATTAACGTTGAACCAACGTCAGACGCGGCATTCTTCAAAGCTAAATGAAAATCGAAAATTGGTTTGCTTTCATAACGTTGAAACAACGCGTTGATTTCAAGTTGATTTTCCGTTAGTTTTGAAAGAATGACGCGTCTGACGTTGGTTCAACGTTAATTCGATGAGCAAAACAATGTCAGATCAACGTTGTTTCGATGTCATATTTCCACGTTGAAACCATGTCAGTTTGCTATCTGGGATGCCTTTCGGTTTTCCTTGAAATATTCTGTATTGAAATATTCTGTATTGAAATATGTCTCCATCAGAAGCCTAGTTATTATACAATCGATTTAGTTTAGAGATTTCATTTACACGCTGTTTTCTTGATATCTGCAACATTTAAAAGGAACGTCTTTCATGTGATAAAGTTAATAAAACTGTATTGTGTGAAAAACAGTTCAGTTAAAACATTTGAATATAGAAAGGAACAAAATAATAACATCCACTGAAGGCAAGTTTGAAGAACCCAAGTGCAGTATTTATTCAAACATAAAACAAGATCATTTAACAGAAAAAAGCTGAATAAGATCAAAAATAAAAAGGCATGATGTGGCATGACTCTCAAAACAAAAACGTGAACATAGACTTACAAACAGTGGATAAAAATACTTAAAGACACATGGCAAACATGAAGGCTTAAATACACAAGACTAATGACTAGGCAAGGAACACCTGTGAACATAATCAAGACAATCAACCAATGACAACATTGCACATTCACATGGAAGGATCACATGACTATAACAGGATAGACATGGAACAAGAACATGAAACAAAACCAAAACTTGACAGGAACTCAAAAAAAAATAAAATAATGCAAAACTTATTACCAAAATATAAAACATTTATTGAAACTCAAACTGGTCTGAACAACCAATTCCTGTTTCCATGGCGCTTATTAATTCACTATCACTGTTAGAATTGTCTTGTAATTTTAGGAATATTATAAAATACAGGAGATTCCTGCTAATAGTTTCCATAAATTGACTGTAAACAGTATACAGGACTGTTGTTTGTAAAATAATTATAGCAAGGTACTGTACCTAATAGAATTTTATGTAATTTCACAGGATAGAATACTGTAAATATTATAGCAAAATTTTATATTTACGGCAACTCAGTAGCCATGAATTTCTTGTAATTTCACAGGACAGAATATTGTAAATATTACAATTAATGGGATAGTTCTTTCATCATTTACTCACCCTCAAGTTGTTCCAAACCTCTATGTGTTTATTTGTTCTGCTGAACACAAAAGAAGATATTTGGAAGAATGTTTTAATCAAACAGATCTCAATCTGTTTGATTAAAACAGAAAATACATACAAATGTTTAAGATGTAATTGTAAAAGATGTAAAAAAAAAAAAATACATACTATGGTAGTCAATGGGGATTGAGATCTGTTTGATTAAAACATTCTTCCAAATATCCAAATATCTTCCTTTGTGTACAGCAGAACAAATAAACACATATGCCGCAACACAGCCTCATATTTCTGGAAACTGGTGGTGTACTTGCGGACATTGTAAAGCTATGGACACCGAACAGGAGGGCCTGTGTTGCAATGACCGAAAAACCTCTTGCCCTCTTCCCAGCCAGTGGAGACTCGTGGCTTATCGGGTGGTTCTGGAGTGGGGACTGAAAGGAGAGCGTCTTGGATGTAAACAAAGAAGAGTTCTGCCAAGCTGTGTTGTTACAGCTATACAAAATAATTACCCCTCCCCCAGCGGAATTTACCAAGGTTTCCAGGAAGCAGAAGAACTTTCAAGGATTCTCTAGTGAATATTTTATATAAATAGCCTAATTGTTTCTTACAGTGCAAATATTATACATAATGTTCATAACAACTACAATCACCACATTTTTTCCTTTTATTTATTTATTGTCAAAACTACAAAAGTATGTTTATAATGTGATAAGTTACACAAATTTACAGGCAGGCAAACAGGTCTGGGGGTAAAAAAGGTTGTGAAGGACACAACAAACAACCCAACCCTCTCGAAGGGTCCAGGGGCCTGGTTCACCGTAAGAAAATCAGGGATGCAAACAGCGCGCTTTTTGGCGCCTCCAGCTTTTTCATGTCAGTTTGGGTGACTTGTGTGAATCGAGCAGATCCGAAGAGATTTTTGTGGGGGGTGTCTAATTAAAATTTCACCAACAATAATTCTGGATTGCCTCCACCAAACAAGTAAATAGAAGAGACTGTCCTCCTCCCAAAAACGACCATAAAGGTTGTATGTGCAAACAGCTCATTACGACCTATACTTACGTTTTAAAGTTAAACGCCCTCTAGCGCTCATTTTAATAATGACGGTCTGTGTCATGAAATGGCGTGTCATGAAATGACGACCGTCGTTACCAATTCAAATACTATTTGTTTTATCATTAAATTTACTCGAGATTACTTAATACAGAAAACTGAGGTGGGTATTTGAATGCATTTCATGTGCTTTTTTCTTAAAAAAATATTGGAAAGTAAAGAATCACTTATAATAATTAAACTCTTATCAATTATTATTTATTTATTTTTAAAATAACTTAAAATAAACCTTTTGTAACAAGGTTCAAAAAGAAAAAAAGAAAAGCATAATAAAACCATGATATATATCATCTGTAGTGCTTTTAAAACATTTTCAGTGTTTATATATATATATATATATATATATATTTTTTCTCCCTGACAGTCGTAACGTTAGTAGTAGGGTAGACCGGGTACAGTTGAGACACTTTTTGCGTTTGGATTTTTCACACAAAAATAGATACTGAAAAGACGTGAATTTCCACATGACATGCCACATGACATTTCATTAGCTTGTAGACTAAGATATTATCAATAAATATTACCCATAAGTAGTTTATATTTCACACAATTAGCCCATAAAAATAAAGTGCTTTTTGTCTCAACTGTATATGTGGTACAGTTGAGACAGCACCATGGTACAGTTGAGACACCCATTTTTAATGAAGTAAAGGTAATTAACCGTTCATTGCAACTATAATAAAGAAAGAAAATAACATTTGGGCAACATGTTTGTTTATTCATCCACTTAAATTAATTCATTTTATTTAAATTATCAATGGTTAAAATGTTTAAAACAGGAACAAGATATTTCATGAACAGATATTGCAACGGTACAAATGGAAACATTCCAATAACAACACAATAACAAAGTCAAAAGTAACAGTAAACAACCAACAAAGGAAAAAAAAATTCAGGTGTCACTTTCACAATGATGGCATGTGTAGCTGTCTCCGCCAAGGGTACACTCTTCGTGTGACCACATGCTACACCTAGAGCAGGACACCCATTTCTCTCCCGGCCGTGAACTTGAGAACCATTCGTCACACACCAGGCATTTTGTGTCTTCTGTGCTTTTCTTTCTTCTTTTCCCTCCCTCCTTTTTCTCTGCCATGATCTTCCTCTTCACCTTCATGTAGGATCTTTTTTTTTCCTTTTCAATGGTCTCCTTTACAGGGGAATCAGTGAGAATTTCAGTGGTCCTTTTCCTCCGACGTTGACCAATAGCCTTTCTGGGGCCAGCTTTTGGATGAGGCCTGATTAGTTCAGGACTAAACTTTGGAACATGCTGGACCTGGTGAACATAAACACACACACAAACACACACACTCATCTTCAGGATTAACTTTGAAAATTTTCTCTTGGCTCCCAGGAATTTTTCCATTTTTTCCCACTGTAAAACAGCAAAAAGTCACAATGTTCATTACTGGAATATAAATACTATCTTGGTTCTGTACAATAAGATGTAGTTCAGTTATGAAATGCATATAATGTATTTTGTATATTATATAATATAATTGTTTGAAAATATGCATTCAGCGGAGGATTTAATTATTCACACTAGTCAGAATGTGTCACATTTTTTACTCGTTCGATTGAGTGTTCCCAATCAATTATCTCATTGTTTAACACAAAACCAAAACCAAAAATGCAGTTCTCAACAAAGGCTTGATAAAAAAGTAAATACTTTACTATGAGTGGTTAAAAGCATTAAAGAATAGATAAAAATTAAAAGCACACCACATTTCAAACGACATTAGATTGAAGTCTGAAGTCCTGATCAAACTGCAACTTTAGTTAAAACTGAATAAATGTTTATGTAATGTTTATTAATTGTTCTCTGCTTATATTTTTGTTAGTTCTGTCAATTTTCTAAGTACAATAAACTTTAAATAATATCCATACCATCCAGAACAAGGATGCCACTGCACCAACACCTACGCATGACCCTTAGCAGAAACAGAAAGAAACATGGGTTAATGTTAACGACATTTACTTACAACACATGAAGTTACAATCATAGTTCTGCTGAACGGTAAATTCAACATTAAATTCAAATGAAATGAATAGTTAGTGGGACTACGTCTATCATAATAAACATAATAAATAATATGTTTGAAATAATTCAATAATTTTATTTCTATATTATCAATAATTTTAAAAAAAATATGGAACAGCAGTTTTTATTTTTGTCACACAACCATTGCTATGGTCAAGATTTTAATTTGCACAAAGTAAATTGTGAAGTAAAATATTTCTTATTAAAATCCACGGTTGATTAAAATCCAAAATTATAACATGAATTATGTGAATACCTAAACCTTTTTTTTTTTACTTTTCTTTTTTTTTTTTTTTTTCTTTTTTTTTTTTTGATTATTTCAGGATTTTAATGTTTTTTGAAACAAACCTCCCTGATTCTTTTCCTCAATTTTTGTGTAGGGGAAACTGGTTGATTCTTTATGCATGGGGCATTCTGAAAAAAATTAAAATATGGTTATAATTAGGAACAGACATAAGTAAAAGAAAAAGTTCAACAAACATCTTCTAAACATTACCATGTGGGTCATGGATAAAGCATTTTTTAAAAGGAAAATCAAAATTGCTGCTTAGTGTAAACATAAACAGGACAGTTTTAATTGATGTTACAGTAATATGATGTAACAAAGTTCAGGGAAGAAGGAGGCAGGAACCGGATCATAATAATAAAATAAACCTTTATTTAAATAAAATAAACAAACAAATTACCTGCCAGCAGCCCCTCGCGGACGACTGCTGGCTACCCAAAATAAAACATAAATACCGGCCAGCAGCCCCTCACGGACGACTGCTGGCTTACCAAATAAAATACAAATAAAAGCAGGCCTGTTCCTCTCTCGATCATCCACTCCGACGCTCCCCCTTTATGGCTCCGCTCCTTTGTGAGAGATGCGAGACCGGTGTGCTTCACAGGTGCTGCTCATTAGCAATCGCACCACCGGCCTCGCGACTTTCTCTCACGTCCCTCGGCCGTCCTGCTCACCACATATGGCAATGACACTTTTTAGACATGGCAATTTCCATTACACACCACACTTGTGTGTTTTTGTCTTTTTTGTCTAAGTTACTGATTTTACTGTTTGAAGACTATCTTTTTACAATGCTCACATGCTCATGATAGAGTAGTCACTCATTACGAGGTGTAATTATTATTCCTGCAGTTACATCTTAGATTCATGTTTTTTTAAACACTGTTGGGACACTTCATTTCATGATTTGTATGAACACATGGAATGGTCAAAACAACACATAAATTCTTTACATATATATGTAAATGCACATATATATATTTAACAGTGTTGTAGTACTCGAGACTCGGACTCGTCTCGGACTCGGTCTCGAGACCATATTTTAATGGTCACGCCCAGTGATTGGTGATTTCCTAGTGCGCAACTGCGCATGACAAATTCTAATAAAATTGCTTTTAACACCACCTACTATGTGGCCTTTTTACCCTAAACTGATCATATTTTTTAAACTCTAAGTAAATTCAGTAAAAAAAAAAAAAAGGATTTCTCTAAGTAAATAAAAGTAAATTAGGTAATCAACCTATGGTCTCGGTCTCGACTTGGACTCGACCGTCTCTGGTCTCGGACTCGACTCGGACTCGACTCTCTATGGACTCGGTCTTGACTCGGACTCGACTCTCTCTGGTCTCGGTCTAGACTCGGACTTGAGTGAGGTGGTCTCGACTACAACACTGATATTTAACTTACAAAAGCTAAGAGTGCCACGGCATATGTTCATTCAATATGTTTGACTTCCAGAATAATATGCTTTCAATTTATTAAAATTGATTAATTAAATAAAGCTGTACAAGCTTTCAATTTCAAAAGACATTTTATTTTTATTTTTTACATTTTCATTTTATTATCATAACCAAACACACTGGTTCATAGCACATGTACTTCACTCTTTGTAATCATTCTATTCATTAACCTTTACATGGTAAAAAAAAGGCTTGCACATTCTGAGAAAATAGCTTACTTCCAATGGTGCAAAATAAGTACATTAAATAATTTCGCAGACGCTTTTATTCAAAGCAGAGGAGAACAATGGAAGCACTCATATCAACAGGAGGGCTTAGGTACGGTCATAACACCAAATAGCTTGCTATAAATATGTTGCAATGTGTGCAAAAGAAAATTTTACAATATTGTAGAATTAATAACCCATTCCTTTTCAAAAAACAACGAGAAAGGCCCTGTTCTTTCAGCAATAAAACTGTGATCAACCTAGCTTTGATTCATATGTCAAGAGAAAAATCAACAAATCCACACATACCTTCATGATCTGCTCTCCTCTTTTTTTGTGAGGAAGAGACTGGGCCTCGACTGCCTAGCTCAGTGGACAGTTTAGAACAGGTAGAAAGGGTAGCGGTTGGTGGCAGAGGAGAAGACAGAGAAGAAGATAAAGGACTACTAAAATGAGAGGAGACAAAAACGGGATGAGTCAGGGGGGAGACTGGATGAGCAATGGATAAAGATGTAGGAGATGTCAAGGAGGTGGTGATCGAAACAAGAGAAGCCAAGGTGGCAGATGCAGGAGGAAGTAAAAGAGTGTCAGACTCAGGGCTGAGCAGAGGTGTGGACTCTGATGCTGGGTCTGCTGGTGGAGTCTCTGTCTGTGAGCTGTTTATGGCAGAACTGTCTCCCATGCTGCTTGCTTCTTTATCTGCAATAGCCACTGTTGGAAAAATAAAATTGTGATATTAACATTTGCATACGCACCTGTAATCAAAACATTTAAAAGAAAAATAAATTTAAAGTCTGGAATACACTACACAACTTGTCGCCTCTGTTCTGGGCACAATAAACTAAAATATATATGTGCGTCATTGCTTAGGAAACACATGACCAAATAAAACAATATGGCCCGGTTTCACAGACAGGGTTTAGATTAAGCCAGGATTAAGCCTTAGTTCAATTAGGACATTTAAGTAACTTATAAATGTGCCCTAGAAAAGATAAAGAAGTTAAAACAGCTCAAACATGTATTTTATTCTGGGACTATAGCTTAAGCTAACCCTAGTTCACCCAAAAATGAAAATTCTGTCATCGTTTACTCACCCTCAAGTTGTATTGTTCCAAACCTCTATGTGTGTGACTAGGTCAATGGTGAATGAGATCTGTTTGATTAAAAGATTCTTCCAAATATCTTCCTTTGAGTTCAGCTGAACAAATAAACACATAGAGGTTTGGAACAACTTGAGGGTGAGTAAATACTGACAGAAATTTTATTTTTGGGTGAACTAACCCTTTAAGCCTTGTCTGTGAAACAGGGGGAACGTGTTATAAAAATGGTCTTAAGTTATAAAACATGTTTGATATGCTTTACCTTGATGGAATCATAGAATGAAGCTAAAAAATAAATAAATATAAGTCTGTGGCTATCATACAATACTCGATTTTCTGTGAAGTCTTACTGCCTATGTGTAGGCTGGCTCTGACTTTCGGCAACTAGAATCGATTTCTGAATCAAGGCAAAAATATGGGCAAAAGTCATGTAGTGTATTCCAGCCACACAAAGACATACTGTACATGGTGTGAAATTGATTGACTACCATGTCCAGAAAGTACACACCACCAAGTCCATTTACATAAATTGTAGAATTAAACAACATATATTTGTTGTATTTTGTGAAATAGTTGTAATGAGTGTAACTCTTAGGGTCTGCATTTGGACAGATACTATTATTTGGTGCGTGACAGTTGATAAGACCACAAAACTGTTTGCTGTACAATAAAACGTCAAATATTGAAGCATGGTTAAAGGTGACGCCTTGGGGTGAGAATGCGTTGGTAATTTCCCCTATGTAAAAAGGTTGGGAATATTATTTTTATATACATTTTTTAAAACCTAAGGTGAGAAAAAATAAAGTCTGCTTGGCCAGATTTTGCAAAATGTATATCTTCTTCTTTAAGCTCCTACATTGGGTATGGGTTTACATCCCATCCCTGTGCGTTGAGCCGACCAGATGAACCAGTTCTTTCCAGTGCCGGCGATCTTGTGCCAGCTGCTCTGCATCCTCCATAGCGACTCCGTGTTGTTGGAGGTCACCCGCAAGGACGTCAAGCCATCGGGTGCGGGGCTTACCTCGTGGTCGTCTCCAGCCTGCAGCTCTCGGATCAAACTGGAGAATGGCTCTTGTCGGATGGTCAAGAGGGAGACGGAGGAAGTGGCCAAGCCAGCGGGTGCGGCGTTGCGCAGCCAGACAAGATGCTCTGGGCTGGCACATGCGGGCTCTAAGCACTTGATTGGAAACCCGCTGGGGCCACCTGATGTTATCTATGGTCCTGAGGGCCCTGCTATCAAAGCCATCAAGTCTTGCGGCCAGTGTCTTATTTAAGGGCCAGGTCTCAGAGCCAAAGAGCAGGATGGAGAGTACTGCCAAGCATAGGCGCCGATACCGTGGGTGCTCCGGGGCTCGAGCACCCACGGAAAATAACGAGCACCCACCCACGTGTGCCAGACTGCCAGTGATATTCATTTAAAATTAAACATTGCAGTTGGTGCTATTTGAAGCGTCTGACCCGTCTCTCACACTGTGATTTGTTATCTCGCTGTCAGTCGCCTGCTCCATATCCGGTATCCACCAATCACAGCGTTTCTCGGGTGAAAACGCCTCTTTAGTGTGATTCCGCAGATTGCCGCTTCATTACCCACGTGCGTTTCATAATTAGAATCAGATTTCAGAGTGAGAATAAAATGGACAGATTTGTAATTAAGAAAGCAAAACCTAATAATGATTCGAGTGTATCGACATCCACCACAACAAGTGCCCTGTCGGAAGCGCATAACAACAACAGCGAAGCTAGAATCAGCGAAGGTAGGAGCTACGGTGAAGCTAGCAGTAGGCCTAGCAGTGAAGATGGACGAGTAAATAAGGGAAGGACATACCAGGCTAGTTGGAAAGGAAAATTCCCCTGGATAGCTTATGACTCCACTAAAAACAAAGTGTTTTGTAACATCTGAACTAGAGCAAAAACATGAATGTCCCTCTTCCATAATCAACCCACGACCAAGAATCTATAAAAGCTTTCGTTTAAGATGGTTTTTCAAGCTGGGCTAAAGCACTCGAACGATTTATCACACGAAAGGAGCAATTTGCATCGCACTGCCGCTAGCATTATGGCAGCAACTAATGCAGGTGTTAATGTTGCTGCTACGCTCTCTGCTGGTAAACATAGGCAGATGGCTGATGCCAGAATCGCTTTGCTGGCTATTCTTTCAACTCTCCAATTTCTTTCCTGTCAGGGTGTGGCCATTAGAGGAAAAACTGACCAAGAGTCCAATTTAATGCAGTTGCTATATGTGCGTGCTAAAGATATCCCGGAGTTAAAGTCATGGCTGGCTCGTCAGGAGAGCAAGTGGCTCTCTCATGACATCCTAAACGAGATGATTGAAATGATGGCTCATGATGTCTTGAGAAAGCTAATTGGAGAAGTACAGTCTGCTGGGGTTTTCTCTGTAATTATGGATGAGACAACCGATATTACGGTCAAAGAACAAGTATCTGTTTGCTTACGTTATGTGACTGAAAATCTGGAGCCAGAAGAACGGTTCTTAGGATTTTATGAGACATCAAATACAACAGCAGACAGACTTTTTCAGCTTTTAAAAGACGTTCTGATGCGATTCGCCCTGCCAGTCAATAAATGCAGAGGACAGTGCTATGACGGCGCATCAAATGTGTCCGGTATTCGAACAGGTCTGCAGGCTCGCATACAGGCGCTGGAGCCTCGAGCACAGTATATCCATTGCACCGCACATGTTGTGAATTTGGTTGTTCATGATGTCTCCGAAAACATTGCCGCATGTCGCAATTGTTTGACAAATATACGTGACCTGGTCACGCTCATCAGAAATTCACCAAAGCGACTGGCCTGGTCAGTGGTGGTTCTACTTTGAATTACACCCAGGGCGAGACCCCCTTCGAGACTTTGCATATTATAGGCTACTGTAAAAACTCATAATTAAAGTTGATTTTAGTTGATCATTATGAAAAGTATTAGATAATACACTGTAAAAAAAATCCGTAAAAATACGGTACAATGTACCATATTAATTTGAAGGAATTTACCGTATTTGTCTTTTACGGGACTTTTACCCGTATTTTGAAATTATGCATTGCATTGTGGGACCAAGAACCTCGGTTGGCGCGAAATGCGTAGTAGAGTCGCCATTTCATACAAGGAGCACGGCATAACGTTTCAGTCAGATTTCGGAGAAGGATAAGCGTCTCGCTGCTGTGGTAAAACTTTTGTTTTTATATATACGTGTTTTGCCATATAATCTGGTTTAGTAACGTTAGTATTTTATTTTAGGTGCTATACATCTGTCTCGTTCGTCGGATCCATTGCGTGTAACGTTAAGTTACTGTTTTGCCTGTCCTCACACGTAATTGCTAGCAGATTCAGATTTAGTTGATATTTGCGAATGTATGTTACTGTGCCGTATTGAATTATTAACTTGTATTTGTTGGTGGTGTCGTTTATCCAAAATTGTTCCGTGTTAAGCATGTAGGCCCATGTTCTGTTCCGTATTAAAGTTAGCAGTAGCATATGAATTGTAATATTTGTTTGTGTTTTGGACAGTAAGGGCCTTTATTGTAACGTTTCTACCAAGGAAATGTAAGTTGTCGGTAAAACCTTTTTTTAACTTGACAGATCGTGAATCGGTCATTCAGGTGAGCTGTGGATTAACGTTACCAGCAGCAGTTAATGTTAGGTTTTTAATCTAAGCGCGCTGATGATGATTTTTGCGCGATTAACTTGGATAAGGCAATGTTATCGTTATGTTGACTTGTAGTGTTTGTGAATTCAAATGCGTTTCATTGTCTGAATATCTGAAGCACTGCAGAACCCACAGACATGTTAATAATGTTTTTTTCTCGTGTGGCCATAAAGATTGTGGAAGAAAGTTTTCGTCATTTAACTGCTTTGCTGTTCATATGTCAAGAACACATCCAGACAGGCGTGCCACGCAAACTTGGAACCGGAATGTGTCTGTTCAATTAAAGTGTGTGCAGTAATGAATATGCAGATGTTAAAGGGCTTGTGTCTCACTTGAGTAGCCACATACAAGAGGGGCTGACTGTAACTTGTCCTTTTGATGGGTGTTCTAAGACTTTTAATGTAAAGACATCCTTTACATCTCATATTTCCAGATATCATAGAAGATGGGATGTCACCCAGATAACACCTGTTCATCTATGTGAAGCTGCAGAACAGTCTTCTCCAGGTGAGGAAGCACATGATGTTGATAGTGTACCTGAAGAAATTGACGCGATTAATGCAGACCAAAGTAACAATGAAGTGCAAGATGCCTACACAAGTAGTCTAGCTCAGTTTTACTTGGGTTTGCAGGCTAAACAGTTAGTTCCAGCCTCCACAATTACAAAGATAGCAAATGAAATGAAAATTCTTCAGGATATTCAACAGGAATGTACAATTGATGTGTTGTCTCGGGATCTTGAACAGTATGGTGTTTCAGCAGAGACCTTAAGATGTCTTGGGGAAAGTGCATATGAGCAGAGTCCTATGCACAAGGCCTTACATGCTAATGGTCCTTTAACCACCCACCATAGACGGTTGCAGTATTACAAAACACATTATAACTTTGTTCAGTCTGTTGAAGTCACACTTGGTTACAATGATAGAGGACAGAGGAGGCACTATCATTACATTCCAATACTGAAAAGCCTCAGTGCACTGCTTAAAGAGTGCAGTGCAACTCAGCAGAGCTTTAACCATCTTCATGTTGAAGATGGTACACTGTGTGATTTTACTGATGGGCATGCCATTAGATCGAACGCCATGTTTGTGTCAAACCCAGACTCATTCAAGGTGATGCTTTTTCAAGATGCCTTTGAGGTGGCTAATCCTCTGGGATCAAGCAAAAGCACAAAGTTTTAGCTGTGTACTTCACTCTTGGAAATTTCTATCCACACAACCGATCAACTGTTGATCAAATACAGCTGGCACTACTCTGTATAGAGAAAGACTGTAAATATTTTGGAGTGGACAGAATTTTCAGTAAGCTTGTGTCAGACTTGTGTGAGCTGGAGGTAAAGGGCATATCTGTTGAGGGAAAGATATATACTGGCACTGTTGCATGCATAATGGGAGATAACCTGGGCTCCCACATGATTGGTGGTTTCACAGAAAATTTTAGCTCTGCTGAGTATTTCTGTAGATACTGTTTAATGACAAGAAATGAATTTCACTCTAACCCTCTTACAGTTGTCACTCAGAGAGATCCTGGTAATTACAATGAGTCTGTGCAGTTTTTGGAGAGACACCCTGAAGTTACCATGCATCAGGGCATTAAACACAGCAGTGTTTTCAACAAATTGTCTAACTTCCACGTGTGTCACCCTGGATTACCACCCTGCCTAGCACATGATTTGGTTGAGGGAGTTGTAGATTATGACCTAGCGATGTGCTTGAACTACTTAATTAAAACGAAAATGTGGTTCACTAAATGACAGACTCAGATCATTTCCGGGTGAAAGCAGCAACAAGCCAAATGCTCTACCCATCAAAGGAGCAAAGCTTGGAGGCCATGCAGCCCAAAACTGGTGGCTATTGAGGTTCTTGCCTCTTCTGGTGCATGACCGAATTTCAGATGCTGAAAATGCTGTTTGGCAACTGGTTCTACTATTGAGGGAGATTGTTGAATTTGTCTGTGCACCTAGACTTTCAGAGCCTCAGATTGCTTACATGAAAGTGCTGATCGAAGAATATGTAGAAATGAGGCAACAGTTATTTCCACATGTAAATCTCAGACCTAAACACCACTATCTGCTTCACTATGCTGACTTGACTTTACAGTTTGGTCCACTTATACATACTTGGACCATGCGTTTTAAAAGCAAACATAGCTATTTCAAAAGGTGCATCAGGTCAAGTCAAAACTTCAAAAATGTGACTAAGTCCCTTGCACACAGACATCAGTTGTTCCAAGCATATCAGAGTAGCGGCAATTTGTTTAGCCCACAGGTTCAAGTTTCAGACTCCACTTGCTTTTATCCAGAGCTCTATGACAGTAGCATAAGAGAAACAGTTGCAGACTTTGGACTTGCGTCAATTAACACAGTTGTCACAGATAAAGTCCAAGTTAGAGGCACTTTGTACACAAATGGTATGCATGTCTTACTGAAATACACCAAAAGACAGCTACAGTTAGGGCAAATAGCTAGCATTTTCATCAAAGGTGAAACAACTGTCCTACTGTTGCTGCGTGGAAAAACTGCCAGCTGGCTGCCTGAGCTTGGATTGTACGAAAGCGATAAAAACAGTTCCGATAAGCTCATCTGTAAAAATCTTGACAATCTCAGTGATTACGCTTCACTTTCTTTTTACCACAGAGGTGCAAGGCTACTTCTCCCGCTTAAACATATGCCACTATGGAGCTTGTGAAATATATGGTTAAGAAAGCTATACCATCACTCAGCAATGATCTGATGGATTCACTTATGGCTAGACTTGAGTTGGTTGGAGTAAACTGTGTAGATGACCTTAGCTTTGTCAAGATCGAGGACGTTGATGGAATTCTGCCACCGATTCAGTGTAGAAGACTAATTCAAGCTTTCAATTCAGGTAAGTTTTTAGATTTCTAACCCTAATCTAGTATGGTCAACAAATGTTATAGATTTTTTTATTTATTGAAGTTTTATAAGTGTAAAAATAGATATTCAAATTGATTGTATTCGCATGTACCATATACTGTATTGTTATAGCTTAAAGGGATACTTCACTTTGAAATTAATTTTTGGTATGTTTTAGCTTACCTCAAGGATGTTTTACCTTTCACAATGAAGAAATAAATATTGAAATCATCTTCCATTGCGATTTCCTGTATGTCTAAAGATGTTTAGATCTTCTTTTTGTAAACAGTGAGTGACGTACATGCGCGAGAGATCACTTCTGGCGCAGACCGAAGCGCCCGTGCTGTCAGATCAGTTGGACGTGGCTGTGATTACAAGAGTTAAAACTAGTGCTGTAGCGGCGCGTCGATGACGTCGTCATATTTTTGCGTCAACGCTTCTTTATTTATTTATTTTTTGCATGTTCCCGGCGGTACAGCTTGCCACACACACGTGGGTGACCGAAACATTGCAGAATAGAGGACGAAGACAACTAGAAGTGAATGTGCTATCCATTAAATGAATCACACACAGTAAACAAACCCTTAAGAAAAAAAAAACTCGCAAACTGGGTGCCGGTGTGGTGAGACGTACAAGCTCGGGCAGATTCGGCTTTAAGTCGTTCATCCCGGACGCGGCTCCGACGCGCGCGCTGTTACAAAAAAAGGCGTACACACAGCCAGCCACAGTCTTCCTGGTCTTGCGCACCCAACGCGTCATTTTTGCCGCACTCACATTCGCGCTCGTGCGGACGTGTCGAGTATAAACAAGACTTTTACTCCGTGTCAGCACGCGCTCTGATCAGTAGGTGCACAAACCTCTCCCGATTCATCTCCAGCAGTAGCAGCCTCCGATCGCACCACTAACTCCGCCTCCGTTTCCCTCCTCAGCTGACAATAATATTTAAACACTCTCTATGATAAAAAATGTTTTAAAAAAAATATTTTAATAACACGGTTTTGGCGGTTGTAGAGTTATAATGATGGTGTTCAAATACATAACATTAGACTAACGTTAGCCAGCTTATAGTATCTTGATTCAGTATGCTAGTATTTATTTGAGATACATTGTTTTTTTATTAATTAAGCAGCAGAAAAATATCCTTTATGTAGCAAGTGGCTCAATTTTAGTGACTACGCCACCCCAGGTTAACGGGGAAAATAACCTCGATATAGCACACAAATACGTTCCACCTAGAAAAGGCAAGAGGCATGGGCTTCCGTACAAAAATTGTTTTATTGACGTTAAAAGTTGATCAACAGTGCTTTAAAAACAGGAGTTCACAGGTCATGATTGGCTTAAATACGGTCAAAAAAATAATAAGCAAAAAAAACAAAATTCACAATAAACCTCACACGGCTTATAATAAGCTCACCAAATTCTCAATACACTTTTACAAAATTAATAACACACTTGACTTAACGTCGGAGACTGAGGCTTCAGCACAGGAGCAGGCTAGTGTGCCAGCAGCAGGTCCACCATAAGAAACACAGCAACCACTCTTACACCCACCCAATTCACTGCAAATAGCCAACGATAGTGACACGGCAATAATGAAACTGCAATAACATTCTCAGTGAACAAAACCTGCTGTAAAACAGACAACCAGCCCGCTCCAGGAGGGCCTCAGCTCCTAAAGGAAAAGAGAAAAAGAAAATACATAAGAAACTGAAAGTAATAAACAAAAAAAACAATATTCAAAGTCAATTTATTGACTTTAAAATAGCAAGAACAAAAGAAGAACAAAAAAAAACAAAAAAAAAAAAGATGATGGATGTTAGAATGTTGCCCCGCTGTGGCACGTCTCGTTCGTCGCACAGCCTCAGCACTATCCCTAGACTGGTCTGAGGAAAGAAAGATGGATGTGCCAGGAAGACCCAAATCCACGTCATGCACCAAATTGTTTACAGGAGGCAAGGACTCTACAGAGGGCCCCATGCCTTCCACAGAAGGTGGCACTGGTGCTACTGGAATCATGCAAGGTGCCGGCAGGTCTGACACGGCCGGCAAAGCCTCTTCTACAGCCACCCACAGATCTAAACTGTCGGCGTCCCCTAGTGAGGACGACGGGCTAACTGGGGGGCTAGCAGGGCACTCAACAATTGGGGGGTCTTGCTGTATTCGAGGCTTCATCAGGGAACGATGAACACGCTTAACTTTTCCCAAATCACCAGCGGGTGCAACAGTATACACAGACCCTCCATCTTTTGGTGCCCGCAGTACTTGATGCAACACCGAGCTCCACAGGTCCTGGATTTTATGACGACCTCTCACGCTATGATCACGGAGATAAACCAGTGTACCCTCCCTCAGTGGTGCATCACGAACATGTTGATCGTGCCGTTTCTTACGGTACTCAGCAGCCGCCTTTAAGCGTTCCCTAGCACCCTCAAATGCCACTTGCATCCTTGCTCGATGCTCTACGATCCACTCATGGACCCCGCCCTCCCCAGGTTCCTGAACCCTACCCAAAAGAAAATCAACAGGCAGTCTAGGTTCCTGGCCAAACATCAGGAGATACGGAGACTCACCGGTGGACTGATGGGGGGTGGTATTATAGCAGAACAAGATCTGCGGAAGGCAAGACGCCCAATCCCTTTTCCTAGAAGCTGGCAGAGTGCGAAGGAGGTTATGAAGGGTTCGGTTGAACCGTTCGCACTGGCCATTGCCAGCTGGGTGATAAGGCGTAGTACGGGATTTTTCAATCCCATAAAACCCACAGAGTTGTCTCATAAGGGCCGATTCAAAATTCCGACCCTGGTCGGAATGGATGCGACCTGGGACCCCGAACCGGAAAAACCACTCTGTGACCAAAACTTGTACAACGGTCTCGGCCCGCTGATCTCTGGTCGGAACGGCAAGGGTGTATTTACTGAACACGTCTGTTAACACTAAAACATTCTCATGTCCAGAAGAAGAAGGCTCAAGCATGGTAAAATCAATAGCCAAGATCTCATTTGGCTTAGAGGCTAGGACATGGCCCATAAAACCCCGGCCAAGTGGTTGGGTGTCCTTGGCCAGCTGACATCGCTCGCATTCCCGACACCACTGCGCCACTTCCGCCGACATCCCTGGCCAATAACACCGCTGCCGTATTAATTCTGTAGTGCGTTCAACACCCTGGTGTCCATGGTGCTGGTGCAATTGGGTCAATACATCCCGTTTTAACGCTACTGGTAAAACCAACTGTAGCACCTCCTCACCACCATCAGGGCGTGACACACGGCGGTACAATACCCCATTTTTCTTTACGAGACGATCCCCTTGCCGAAGCAAAGTTAACACAGACTTGGAAAGATTTTGGCGCTCTGCAGAGCTGGGAAAAGACCCCTGTTCCCAAAACGCCAAAACTCTCTGAATATCAGGATCCGCCTCCTGTAAGGGGCTCAGGTCTTCGATTGAGAAACTGGGCAAAGCGGTGATCACTGCCTGATTGACCTGTACTACTGGTTCTGCCTCAGCTGCCTGCCTTACCATTGCTGGAATAACGGTCCCTGGTAAGAAATTATCACGTGTCTCCTGCGAAAACTGGTGCTGTCTAGAAAGAGCATCCGCATTCCGGTTACTTCGCCCAGAGCGATACCGGACCTCAAAGTCGAAGGAAGCCAACTGGGCAGCCCAACGTTGTTCGGTGGCTCCCAATTTAGCAGATGTCAGGTGGCTAAGGGGGTTGTTATCCGTGTAAACAATGCACTTCTGTCCCAGTAAGTACTCCCTAAATTTCTCTGTCATGGCCCACTTGAGCGCCACGAACTCCAATTTCATGGAACTATAGTTGGTCATGTTGCGCTCAGTGGGCCTAAGACTGCGGCTGGCATATGCTATAGGGCGCACCTTATCTCCGTGTTCCTGCGAGAGGACCGCGCCAAGCCCGCTTTGGCTAGCATCCACCTCGAGAATAAAGGGCCGGGAGAAGTCTGCATAAGCTAGCACTGGGGCGGTAGTAAGCCTATTCTTCAATTCCTCGAAGCTCCCCTGACACTGCTCCGTCCAATCCCCTTCTGTAAACCCACGAAGAGCCCGCTTCCTAGATCCCGAACTAGAACACGCCGCCACCAGCTTATGCAGGGGGCCAGCCAATTTGGCAAACCCCTCTACAAAGCGGCGATAATAGCTAGCGAAACCAAGAAAAGAACGCAGCTCCCCCACATTAGATGGACGTCGCCAATCGGCTACAACCTCAATCTTTGCAGGATCGGTTGAAACCCCTTCGGCCGATATGACGTGACCCAAATACTTTACTTCTCTCTGGAAAAACGCGCACTTGCTTAACTTGACCTTGAGTCCTTCACGTTCTAACCGACTCAGGACAACCTCTAAACGCTCCAGATGTTGAGCTACCGAGGTAGAAAATACCACCACATCATCCAGATATAAAAGCAAAGATTGACACTGCTGATCCCCGAATAGCCGCTCCATCAACCTCTGAAAGGTGCCTGGGGCATTGCACAGGCCAAAGGGCATACGGTTCCACTCAAAGAGTCCAAAAGGTGTACAGAAAGCCGTCTTAAACCGATCTTTCTCAGTGACTGGAACCTGATTATACCCACTGGCCAAGTCAAGTCTCGAAAACCAACAGGCACCACTCAGGGAATCCAAGGACTCATCAATTCGGGGCAGAGGAAACTCGTCTTTTCTAGTTCTGGAATTAAGCTGACGGTAGTCAACGCACATGCGTAGACTACCGTCTTTCTTCTTAACCAGCACGATCGGTGAAGCAAATGGACTACAGCTCTCTCTAATGATCTCAGCCTCAAGTAACTGGTTTATATGGGCTTTTACTACCTCATACTCTGATGGAGGTATCCGACGGAAGCGCTGACGAATAGGGGTCTCATCTACTAAAGGGATATCATGGCAGATTAAGTTTGTACAACCCAAATCTCCCTCCCCGGTGGAAAACACCGACTGGAACTTGTAGAGCAACGCCCTTACCTGACACCGCTCGACCTCTGATAAACTTGACAGATCCAATTCCTCAACCTGCTCGAGCACAGTAGATGCCACTTCTGCATTCTGAGCGCCCACAACAGCCACAATTGACTGAACTTCAGTAACACCTGCGGGCAAACTCACCACATAAACACCACTCAAGGTGCCAATCATGGAACGAGGATAAAGCATCACATCAGTCACGCCAACATTTACTACAGGTATATAGGCAGTCCCCTGGCTTACCTGAACTACCGCCGGGGAGGCTAGCAACCCAGCAGGCAAACCGGACCCCGGAGGCTCAAAAAGGACAGCTCCATGAGAGTATTCCTCGGAGCAAGTTGCCGGAACAAACTTAACCGTGCCTCCTGGAATACGACAAGGCCTACGGCCTCGAACTCGAACCATACCAATGCGATTCAGGCTATTTGTAGTGTTAACATCACTACAATATTGTAGTGCCTGAAATACGAAATGCGGGGCTTTTGACACGTCTGGCAACTCGAAGAGGGCAGGGCCATGCTGTCCAAAAAGCCCCTGGTAGCATCGCTTCAGAACGTTCATTCCGAGAACGCCCGGAACCTGATCACACAAGCCACCAGGAGGATCTCGGACAACAAGCACCCCGCAATTTGAAACGACTTGGCCACAGAGCTCAATATCTAGCTCAATATAACCAAGATAAGGAATTGACAAACCATTAGCGGCACGAAGCTGTAACCATTGACATGACCGAAGTTGTTCCTGACCCAATGGCTCAAAATGCTGCCGGAAACAGCTCTCTGTAATGGTGGAGACCATGGAGCCGGTATCCACCAAACAGGGCAACAGCACTCCACCTATAGATACAACAAGATGAGGACAGGAGGACATTAAACGAGACGTATGAACTAAACCATTTGTCAACGCGGAGCCATTAGACTCCCCAACCGAGCTGTGGCTCTGCAGCACGGTGGGCACTAGTTTTCCGATTGTGCAGAATTGGAAGGCTGCTTACCCCCAGCGAATGGTAACATGGAATGCGGGGCCCGTTGGGGAGCTCGCTCCCCGTCGCACTCTCGGGCAAAATGGCCTGGCTTTTGACACCTTCTACAAATTACAGGTCCATTACGAGGAACTCGATTACGCACGTCTGGACCTTGCAATCGGGCGAAACTTTGTGTTAGCTGATTTAATTGCTCTTGCTGTACTTTCAGCATTTCTCTTAACTCACCCAATTCGGACATTTGAAACGAATTATGGGTCCCCACCAGTGTATCCCCACGCACACCATACTGAATCCCATGTGCCAACGGGACAGATAAACTTCGGGCCCTTGCACCGCCTGGCATCCCTTCCCGCTCCCATCGAAGGGCCTCGCTCCGCACATCTAACAAAGTGGAATTAGGTTGTCGGCGCACCAGCTGTTTAAGCTCTCGTCTCAAAGTACTATCATTAACGTGTTCAACAAATTGGTCACGTAGCACTGTTTCAGCGTTTACCAGAGCATGCGGAGACTGTCGCTTTACCTTCTCCAGGAGGCTCATCAAGGCGAGTGAAAACTCCAAAAGCGTTTCCCCCTCCTGCTGCCTCCTAGAGAAGAAAGCTTCTTGCAGGGAAATATACGACAACGAACATCCATACAACTCACGCAGTGCTTTAATAATTTTCTCCGGATCCCCACGTTCCTCGTCCGAACGATATCGTATCTCCTCTCGCGCCTCCCCCTCCAAGTGATCGAACAGAAAGAAGGCCTGATCTGCAGGGGATAAATAACGGGTTCTCATGCATGCCTTGGCTTCCTCAACCCATTCATTAATACTCACTCCAGACCTTCCACTAAATTTTGGGCACCACCTATCTCGGGGCACAAATACAAACCTATCAGTTGCTGGAGTATTGGTACCAGTCACTGATGAAGGTATAGAGGAAGAGCCTGTGACAGAAGTGCTGGGTACAGGAATGCTAGCCCCCTGGAGAACAGACACTCCCTCCTGTCGCAATCTCTCGTTATCAGCTCGAAGTTGAGCCACAAGCTCTTTAAGTTCCTGTAATTCTCCCTCCATTATAAAAAAAAATATATATATATATATAGATAGATAGATATATATACACTATACTCAACCTCAAGGAACGTCACTGAAGGTTTCCAGAGCACACGCTGCTGCTTTATTCCTACAAAAAGAAAGAGAGAGAAAAAAGACCAAAAAAACAAAACAAAAACAAAACAAAACATACATACAATACAAACTACTATACGGTCCCACGCCTCTGCCAAAAATCCTGTGGACCCTGCCGACTGCGCCACATGTAGCAAGTGGCTCAATTTTAGTGACTACGCCACCCCAAGTTAACGGGGAAAATAACCTCGATATAGCACACAAATACGTTCCACCTAGAAAAGGCAAGAGGCATGGGCTTCCGTACAAAAATTGTTTTATTGACGTTAAAAGTTGATCAACAGTGCTTTAAAAACAGGAGTTCACAGGTCATGATTGGCTTAAATACGGTCAAAAAAATAATAAGCAAAAAAAACAAAATTCACAATAAACCTCACACGGCTTATAATAAGCTCACCAAATTCTCAATACACTTTTACAAAATTAATAACACACTTGACTTAACGTCGGAGACTGAGGCTTCAGCACAGGAGCAGGCTAGTGTGCCAGCAGCAGGTCCACCATAAGAAACACAGCAACCACTCTTACACCCACCCAATTCACTGCAAATAGCCAACGATAGTGACACGGCAATAATGAAACTGCAATAACATTCTCAGTGAACAAAACCTGCTGTAAAACAGACAACCAGCCCGCTCCAGGAGGGCCTCAGCTCCTAAAGGAAAAGAGAAAAAGAAAATACATAAGAAACTGAAAGTAATAAACAAAAAAAACAATATTCAAAGTCAATTTATTGACTTTAAAATAGCAAGAACAAAAGAAGAACAAAAAAAAAACACTTACACACACCCCAAAAAGACAAACAATATATGGATACTATTAACGAATTAAAGACAGACAATTCAAATAAAATAAAAAAAACAATTGAAACAATTTCAAATGACCGCTGCAGGAACACACCCAGCAGTTATTCCAGACAGACAGTCACTCAAACTTACATAACTTGAAAACTGATCAACAAAAGAAAACAATACTAAAGAAAATGCCAACTAATAGCAAAAAAAGCAAATAATCCTCAGGCCCGCATACACGCTTGACTTAAACGTATCGATGTGGAGAAAGCAGCAGCGTGGCTTCAAAGAGAGAGAGAGCGTGACGGAGAGGGAGAGCGCACCGTTTAATGCGACTGCTCACTTAATTAGCCCACTTTAGAGTCCACGAAAACCTTCAAAACAGTAAACAAGGAGGATTATAACTAATGAAGTGATCGACCAGTTACCCACCCGATAATGCCACAAAATACTAACCCAGTTTACCTACCAGAGAGTACGATCCAGTTACACGTCAACATATACCAGAGAATCATTTAACAGGCTCGTTGACTGAAACAGCTGGTGCTCTGATCAATTACATTGCGATGCCACAACGATGGAAGCGCTGAAGGCACATCATACTGGAACAAATTGCCACAATCCAAATCAGGGAGAGAAAAAAAAACTTCCCCCTACGCCCCGGGATGGTACCAAGCCTACCTGGGAGTAAGCAGCAACCCACACGCACAAACCCTCAGCAACGCAGCAGGACACTCAGTCGGTGTTTACAACGGAAGGGGCGGGCTTTCAACCATGACGCACACCAAGATGCCTGAATGAAAGGTTTATATACCCCAAATGGGCAATTACTAATTGGCCACCTACCAAATTGTACTGACGTCACACGACTTCACTACAATCATATTAGTCGTTCAGTCATTAGATTAGTCGACTAATCGATAAAATAATCGCCCAACTAATCGTTTAGTTAATAATGGTTTACCCCCGCCCTAGGTAAAACGATATAAATACTGTTTGTTTTCTCACACAAACCGCTCGTTTCGTGTCTTAGGCCATCAATGTGTACTTGCCACTGTCGCCTTGCTTTTGACTTGCTTAGTTGGGGTTATTTAATATTTAACAATATTATTGATCTGTGTTGTACTACTTTCATGTTATCACTGTGAAGCTGCTTTGATACAATCTGAATTGTGAAAAGCGCTATATAAATAAATGTGACTTGACTTGTATTTACGAGTCATTAAAGGAACACTCCGACTTTTTGGGACTTTAGCCTATTCACCTTACCCCCCAGAGTTAGATAAGTCCATACATACCTTTTTCATCTCCGTGCGTGCTATAAGTCTGTTTGACGCACCCACCGCTAGCCTAGCTTAGCACAAAGACTGGATGTGAATGGTTGCAGCTTTCATACTAATCCAAATGAGTGACAAAATAACGCAAACGTTTTCCTATTTACATGTTGTGGTTTGTATAGTCACAGAGTGTGCAAATATCAAGGCCATATGAGACACAGACATCTTTTGACCGTATAAATACTATATTTTCTGAAGGGGAAGCACTGCTACTTGGGCAGAGTGATAACCATCACCTGAGACGCACCGTGACGAGGAGCAGAGAGTTCGCTTCGCTCAGCGTTGGAATAAAGAGTCAGCAATTACTAACGTTAGATAGAAAAGCAAAGTTTATCATGGGTGTTTGCTTTATTGTATGAGCTGTGACAATAAACAGGGGAGACCAGGTAATACAGTACCATGTTTCATTGATTTCCAACCAAAAACGCACCCAGATTTATAAATATCACATGAATAAATAATTATTATTACAGGAATCAATATATTTTAAATGCAATTTATTAGCTGAACCAAATGTATTCAACAGTAAATACATTTGCCTATATAATATACAGTATATTGCATTACTATAGGATAGAATAAGGGGAAAGTAATAGCACAAATTGTTTTTGCACAATGAACTCACAGCCTATCGTACCCTTTTGCACGCTCAAGTTCGTTATTTCCATGGTTATTTCAAATTTAGGCTACTAGGCGCGCCGCGCGCAGGGTGCAAGTTCAACGCGGTAAACGCGCTCGTTTTTTTTTTCCAAGCGCGTCCGCACCGCATCAAGATAAAAACATATTCATACCCTAATCATATAATAGTGTCACTGACGTTACATTAGATCTGGCTAAAGGCACTGTTACAGTAGGTCATCTAAAAACATAACGGAACACTTACCTCAGCCGCAGGTGATCCACTTGTCCTGTGTGCTATCGATGGGATGGCCGTATCCTTCAGCACATTATGGTCCGTGTGGCAAATTCCATTTTTTCAAAATAGTCGTCCTCATTGAAATGTACCGAGCAAACATAATGTCCCTTGATAATCTATTTAGGATAAATATCCAGAGTAAGTAAGCCATTTCTTCTTCCAGTCAGCGTTTTTAGTTGGAATTCTGTGAAACATGGTATTACCTCCCCTGTTTACAGTCGCAGCTATTTACAATAGAGCGAAAACCCATGACTCTAAACTACGCTTTTACTATTTATAAATTGCTGACTCTATTACCCAAACACCGAGCGAACTCTCCGCTCCTCACCACGGCGTGTCTCCGGTGATGCGGTTATTACGCCGTCAAAGTAGCAGTGCTTCGCCTTCAGAGAATAGTTCCCAGGTTTTATACGGTTAAAAGATGTCTGTGTCTCATTTGACTTTGTTATTTGTACATTATGTGACTATACAAATCACAACATGTAAATAGGAAAACGTTTGCGTTATTTTGCCACTCATTTGGATCAGTATGAAAGCTGCAACCAGTCACATCGAGTCTTTGTGCTAAGCTAGGCTAGCGGTGGGTGCCTCAAACAGACTTATAGCACGCACGGAGATGAAAAAGGTATGTATGGACTTATCTAACTCTGGGGGGTAAGGTGAATAGGCTAAAGTCCCAAAAAGTCGGAGTGTTCCTTTAAATCATGTTTAATCTGGACTTCTCTGTGCATGCTCTTTGAGGTGGTGACCATAGACTTCCATTATATTATTGACAGACAACAACGGTTTGACCTAAAAATATCACAATTGAAAATACTGTGGAGGTAAGCTAAAACATATCAAAAATTAATTTCAAAGTGAACTATCCCTTTAAATCATGTCCATTGCTCATGTTGTTAATTTTTGGTTATGTTATGCGTAGGGTCACAAGCTGTGCTTGGCTCCAATTCTACAAATCCTCGTCAGGATTTCCATGTGCCCCCAACACCATCTCTGAAACAAAGTTCTATGGAGTGTTCCACAACCCATGAGGTATATGTTGTACCGTGGCACAAAATGCCTTCAAACCTCATGCTTGTCCTAAGTGAAAAGAAAAGGCCAAAGCCTAGTGAGAGAAGAGAGCTAGTTCGCATCGTCATGGATGATGTACTCAGTAAAGTAAATGGAAGGCCTGGAAGAGCAAAGCTGCGGGATATTGCAAAGCAGATTGTAGACAAATATCCCTGCTCTTTCCAAGACAGAGAGCTCAATGGAACAAAAGTAATTGGCACAGGATTTGATGCTCTCTTTATACAGCTTGAAAATAGAGTTGAAAATGTTCGGAGACCCTTAACCATCAGCTCAAAGAGGCCAGCAGAGGATGGAGATGCGGTGAGGAGAAAATCTACACATTCAGATCGTTATGGATGTGTGGAGTGGCAGCCTGCTATTGAAGCTACAGATGAACTCAAATCTAAACAAGATGATTTGAAAAGTGCCTTCATATCCCATGATCTTCAGGAGTCCTGCATTAGAAAAATGATGGGTGAAACGTATTGCATCCAGCGTGCAACCATCAACAAAGGAAGCACTGTAAAAACTTTAATGGAAGAGTGGCCTTTCCTTTTTGAAGCCGTTCACCTGTTTGATCACACATGTACACTTGTTGGCTTTCCGGTGCAAACAAAGCTGCCTGAAGAATTAGCGAAAAAAGGAAATACCATCAAAGACTTCCTTAACTCAAAAGGGATGAAGATTGAACTTTCTGATGATCCAGTACAGCTGATCTCTGGTATTGCCAATTTTTTTAAGGAAACACCTGATCACCTTTACTGCCAAAACGAGGTGGGTTTTCACTTATTTATTTATGATTGTGTGGGAATCTATGTTTATCTCCCCCCTCTAGTCATTTCTTTACAATTTTTGGCTGAACTATTCCTTCATATCTTCCCCACAGGACAGAATTGCTGCTGGACGAAGCATCCCAAGCACCCCCTGTATTATCATTGGTTTGTATTCTTTTTGTAATTTATTTAACACTTTAAAAAAGTTGAGTCTTTCATTCGATTATTAGGAACAACAGAATGTAGGAACAAACTATGTGGCTTTTTAAATTGGTTTTAAAACGCCTATTATGCACATACATGCTCTTATTTAATTGTCTTTTGTTGTTTAAAGCAAGTCACCTCTGAGCAGAAAAATCGGATTTGTGCCAGATTTGCATGCTGTTTACTTTGAACATAGACTGAAACTACAAGACCACTTAAAACCAATATGGTGTTTTGTTTTGTCCTTTTTTTAAAATATTTGTCTGTTTAAGGTGATGGTCGATTGCTGTGGATCAGGAAATCGTTAATGATCACATCACCTCCCCTGTTGTGGCCCTGAGTTACGCTTTCTCTTTGTTTTATGTTTTGAACATCAAATACCCAAAAGAGATGTCACTCTCCCTGGAATTCATCCAAAGGTAAAGCCACACATTAAATGTTGGGAGTATATAGCATGATGTTGTGTTGCTGTTCTTAAAGGGGCTTTTTAAAATTTCAGAAAATTATTGAATCTTGCTTTTTCCAGGATTAAATGCAGTATATGTTAAGAATTGCAATGATCATTTAATCAGTGCCTGACATTACAGGGATAATTCACAAAAACAAAAAAAAATTATTTACTTGCCCTTGTGTTGTCACAAGCCTTTACGAGTTTCTTTCTTCTTTTGATTAAAAACAAATATATTTCTATTACCCAACAGTTGACGGTAACCATTGACTTCCATGTAGGAAAGAGATACTATGGAAGTCAATGGCACATCAACTGTTGGGTAATCAAAATATATCCTTTTGTATTTAGAAATCATACAGGTTTGGAACAACTTGAGGGTGAGTAAATTATTATTTGTGGATGAATGTTCTCTTTAAGTCTTAAAATGTGTCAATTGTTGGTTTACTTGTCAGAGGGAATAAAAAGGAATCTAATTTATTCTGAAGCCATTAACTCATTATAAAAATTTCACTTGCCCCATCAAAAAAATACACTCGTCTTAGACAAGCGTTAGTGTCAAACAAGTACTCAAAGAAAGAGTCTATTAAACCCTGTCTGCATGTTTCTCTATTTCAGTTTTATTAACTTCATTACTTGATTAACAAAAAAATGTGTATTCATTTCTTAAAGAGTTTTCCTGGGAATAAATCCTGAACGAGGGTCAAAGGCTGAGATGAAGGGCACAAAAAAGCAACACATTCCTCCAAGACTGTTGAAATTCCTGTGTGGCTTGAACAACTTTGAAAATCGATGGAACATTTGAGTTTTCTTTTTTCAAAGCTCACAATGAAATTTGGACTGAACAGTAGTTTTGCTCAAATTGGCACATGGAAAAAGGTAATAACTCGAACGCAAACACATGAAGCCCAGCGTCCCACTTCATGCTCTTCTCTTAAGAACAAATGGGACAGACAATAGTCTTGTTATAGACAAATCTAGAAAATGTTATTAATGATATTGAGGGCAACGTTGGTGCTCTGGTAGTTTTTTCTAAATCTCTAAAATTCACTTTTTTATGTTATCTTTGTTGCTACATCATTATTATACAGCTAGATTGTTTTAATTTTTTTTCTCTTAAAAAAATGTTTACATTATAAGCACTTTGTAATATTGCTTTGTACATTGTTATGTGAATTGCAGACATTTAAAAACTGCAGCTGTTTTTGTATTACTGGTTTGGTGTATTTTATATTCATTTGTTTATAAATGGTTTGACTTTCTATTAGTTCTTGATTTCTTCATGAATTTTTTAACTTTTTAACAGTGCAAACACTATTATACACATACATGCTCTTATTTAATTGTCTTTTGTTGTTTAAAGCAAAAAAAAAATCAAGTACTTTATCGCACACTAAATGATTTGTCTTGCAAATAACAAATGAGGTAAGTTATTGTTATGTTTACGTCTTTTGTTATAGACGACATGCAGACATTATAAATTTAACATCACTGCTATTATATTAATGCCTGTTACCTTAGTCATTCTTTACCAGTTCAATTAATTCATTCATTCATTCAATTAGTATCGTGTGTAGGAAGGAAATATGTGACTTAAAATTGTTAAAAATGTTATCAGCCTTACAGATCAAATCCCACAGTCTGTGTGCATAACGAACACATTGGCTTTGCGTTGTCAGACAAATAAGTAATACTCGTTGGTTTGTTTCACAGTGTTTCTTTTGTGGTCTTATCTATTGGTAGGGCTTTGCAGCTGTACTTCTGCATGCCAAGCACCAGCCTGCATGCTGCTTGTGGGTTTGTATTTTTAATTTCTTATTTCTTATTTTCTTATTATTAATCATTATGAGTGTTCAATATTGGCAAACATCTTTCTATCTCGGCTATCTGTCTGTCTATCTATATCTTTTTGTGATGTTTTGAGATGTTTTTTTTGTTTTTTTTTTCACAAATAATTTGTGCCGCTTCATAAATTTGAGGTTAAACCACTGGGGTTGCATGGATTACATTTCTTTTTTGGGTGAACCCTTTTCCCTTTAAGGAATATTGTTCTTTTAAAGTGAAATCTCAACACTAACATTTCACTATACTATTGACTATAAGTCTAAAGCAATTTTTAATGATAAAACAGCTGCCATGTCTTCATATTCCATTTTTTTTTTCTGTATTTGTATTGAATTTCATTTGAAAATGTTTTGAATCTCGACTTTATATTTCTGTGCAATCCTGCTCATGTCTACCAATATTGTGCAAGTACCTGCTCATGTTTTCTTTTAATTCTGTCCCTTGTTTGTTTGTCTAAAAACGTATTCCACAATACAAGCACTTTTTATGGTGTTTTGCACATTGTTTAATTGATGTTAAATATATATATTTCTTTATCCACCCATTGAATGCATTTAAGAATGTTTACATGAAAATGTTTACAAAAATAAAGCATGTTCAATTTATAAATATTGTTCTTGAATTATTTGTTACCAAAAGATATGCCATAAATTTAAATTTATGTGTAAGGATTATCTGAATAATACAGAAAATGTACTGTTAAAATACAGAATTTTCAGTTTTAGAGTTGAAGGAACTTTCCATAGTTTAACAGAAAATGTACTGTTAATATACAGAATTTTCCGTTTAGGATTTGAAGGAACTTTCCATAGTTTAACAGAAAATGTACTGTTAATATACAGAATTTTCAGTTTTAGAATTGAAGAAATTTTCCATAGTTTAACAGAAAATGTACTGTTAATATACAGAATTTTCCGTTTTAGAGTTGAAGGAACTGTCCGTTATTTAACAGAAAATGTACTGGTAATTTTCTGCCAGTACATTATCTGTTTTTTTACAGAATTTTTTGTTTACAGTGTATGGTATATCACATACACAGAAACGTGTTCAAAAACACGTATACATAGTGAAATCAATTCACCAAGTTAATAACATTAAAGATTTGTTTTAAAGGAGTGTCTTTCATTTTACCTACTAAACTTAAAAAAGGTTAACACACAAAAAAGGGTTTTATATAAAGATAAACCTCATATTTCAGCATTTAAATCATCTCTATAAAAAGAATGAGTCAATAAAGATACATTCCTGACATTTATAATGCACAGTAGCTTATCTTTTATTATTAATAGTAAAATTCGTACCGATTTTCCCATGGCTGTCGTTGCTATAGAACCATGCACTCATTACACTGCGCTCTACACAACGACAAAGGAGTTTTAGTAGCTAATGTATTTCCACCACAGAAAAACGCTTGCTGTAGCTCTGCTAAAAGATTTATTTACGGAGAAGAGAAAAAACACCCAAGTGTTTGGGTGCACTCCCATACTGAAAAGTTTATGAGCGCGCTTCCCGTGAGCGCATCAGTGGCGTATCCAGGACATTTTTTGGGGGGTGGCCAAGATGGGACACAAAGCTAGAGTGGGGTGGCCATGGCATAGCGAAGTTAAATGCGTATATGTACGCAGCCGACCATGGATCAAATCCCGGTCCTTTGCTGCATGTCACATCCTCTCTCTCTCCCATGATTTCCTTTCTCATAACTGTCAAATAAAAGTGTCTATCCTGTTAAAAACAGACGTAACCACCAATCACAGACAGTTCTCAAGTATCTCTGGTTATTTTAACATGTCTATTTTTAATCAGTAATTATGGTCAGGATAGGGTAAATATTTTCTAAGAACTATTTTCTTGTAGTGGATTTAAGTCCTTGTCACTTCACAAGTTAGATTAGATTAGCAAAATTAAACTGCTTTTAACTAATCCTATACAATAACATGTATCAGTCGTCAGCTCATCATCTGTGTCACCTGTATTGTTACCTGAGTTTGCTTTACTAATTGAGGCACCATCTTGTGGTTACATGATGTAACCCTTATTACTAGACAGTAGAAATAATGTACATAGGTTTAATAGTCTAAAATAGCACAGAGGTTATTATGGATACGATGTGGACCAGAATCAGCAGACGCTAGATTTTTAAGAGCCTGAGACTTGAACATCAAATAAAAGAATACCACACCAGAATGACAGTTTAGATAACCTGTATTAAACTCACAGGGTAGTACATACATACAAAAAACACATTTATGAAAAATAACAAACTAAAATAATAAAGTGCGCACATAAACAAAACAAAACCCTCTTTTTCAGTACTTTTGAGCTCAGTTTATCCTCGGTTCACCTTGCCTTTGTAGACAAGAATGCAGTTTCAACGTTGGGGCCCTTTATTTTTAGGTTGAGTTAGTGCTTGTCCTACCACAAAGAAGATGAAGAGGATGATCCGGACAGTTCATCTAAAGCGTTTTGATTCGTTGTCAAACACGGTTGGCTCGCCACCCAGCCACCTGGACTGGGAATCAATGAGTCTCTCGAAGAACGTTCGGAACGTCTGGATCTGTATCTCTCCAGGACCTCTGCACGATGTTTCCCACTTTTTACCAAACCCTGACCATTTTAACGGAATCCATTGCCTTTAGCTCCGTGACAACAGTGGATACAGGCACAGCTTTCGTTTACACTCAAGCAGATAACGCAGCCTTCTATGCTCAAGTGCAAGCGCCAAAAGAACGTGCAGTGACGCGAAACTAGAGGTGTAACTGTAACAGAGCCTAGCGGGCAGCTGATTGGTCAGCTCACTATCTCACAGAGCTCACCCATTGGCTCACTTACATGTCCATCAAAGAGAAGAAATAAAAGTTAACCCTTTTGTGACTGGGTCAGACGGCTAAATAGTGTTTCTCATTATTAAACCTGGCTACACTCTCCCCCCTTGAACTCATGTACGTCCCTGTACATGGCAATGGTTGAACTGTTTGTATTTCAGGGTACAGGACAGAAGGATACGCGTCGTCTTCACCATCACTTAAAATGTCAGCCACAGCTGTAGTTAACCCCTGAAAAAATGATTTAACAACTGTGACAAAGGGGTTTCCGAGCTCAGTATAGTCAAGTCTCTTTGACGGCTGACGGTTTCTTTCTGATCTCCTGACTGTTTTATCCTTTGTTTCCTCATCTGGTTCTTTACTTCCACTACGACTCATCTCCTTACCACTCTCTAAGATGTCAGAGGACACTTGAAGCTGCTCGGTTTGGATGTCATCATCAAGTAAGTTTTGTTCCTCCACAGGGTTTTTACTGCCAGGTGAGTTATTTTCGGTCATAACAGTTTCCTCAACTTGTTCATCAAGCATGACTCTTTTGGTAAGCAGGTCCTCAGCGTCGTTGTGGTGACAGTTAGGATCATTAAGTGTGAGGGGACTATCTGAGGCACCATTGGACATATCAGGTGGTTCGTTAATTTCAGCAGTGCAATCCACATTTTGAGCATTTACAGGACTCTCAACAGGACAATTTCTTGCAGGTTCAGTATGCTGTTTATCCTGCACAGTAGACATAGTTGGATCAGGCTGCACTAGACTGTCATGGATTGTGGGAAACTGAGCATTTGGGGGTTCTCTGAAACAGTAAACAGGAATGATTTCATCTTCATCATCTGAGAGTTGATTCTCATCCACAGTAGGATTTGCCCGGGTTGCTGGCCTGCGCCTTGCGGGCTGCTGGTCAGGCGCCTTGTTGACCTCTGTAGGCAAGTAACCACATGGAAGGAGTAAGTCCCTATGCAGTGTTCTCAAAGGACCATCCTGATTTTCAGGTTTGACTGTATAGACGGGCAGGGTACCTGCTCTCCTCACCACCACATGGACAGTTGACTCCCACTTGTCTGAAATCTTATGTTTCCCTCGAATGCGAACGTTTCTGACCAATACTCGGTCTCCAGCTTCCAAGTCCGAAACAGTCACATGCCGGTCATACCTCATTTTGTTCTTGTGTGCTATCTTTGCAGCATTTTCAATTGCTATCTTGTAGCTGTCTTCAAGTCTTGACTTCAGGTTTTGCACATACTCTACGTGTGATGTTTTCTGACCCCCTTGCACTGGCAATCCAAACGCCAAATCAACCGGCAGACGAGGCTGACGTCCAAACATCAGTTCATATGGTGTAAATCCTGTCACCTCATTCCTGGTGCAGTTATAGGCGTGGACCAGGGGTTTTACAAAATCACGCCAACGAGATTTCTCTGGGCTTTCAAGAGTACCTAGCATGCCTAGTAAGGTGCGATTAAATCGCTCAACGGGGTTGCCCCTAGGGTGGTATGGGGTTGTTCTTACTTTGTGTATGCCAGCCACTCGACAGAGTTCCTTTATTGTGCGGGACTCGAAATCACGTCCCTGATCACTGTGTAACTTTTCTGGCATTCCATAGTGAACCATAAAGTTCTCCCACAGACACTTTGCCACTGTGCGGGCCTTTTGGTTAGGTGTTGGTATGGCAACCGCAAACTTAGTAAAGTGATCTGTAATCACTAGTATGTCTTTGGTCCCACTCTTGTCAGGTTCAAGGGAGAGGAAGTCCATACAGAGGAGCTCAAGGGGTCTGGTGGTGTTAATGTTTACCAAAGGTGCAGCTCTCTCAGGCAACGCCTTCCTCCGTACACACCTACCACATGTTTTGACTTTTCTCTCGACATCCAGAGCCATCTTTGGCCAAAAGAATCTGGTCCTTACAAGATCCAGTGTACGGTCAACCCCCATATGACCCATGTGATTGTGTAGGCTGGTCAAAACTGTGTCACGCAGTTCAGCAGGGAGCACGAACTGATAAAAGGTCTGAGAGCCCACTTGGCGCCTCCGGTACAAGATGTTGTTACGGAGTTCAAGGCGATTTAACTCCCTCAACAACAGTGGAAGTTCAGTGAGTTCATGTCGCAAGGTTGGGGGTGGTTTTTCTCCCTGCTCGATCTGGGAAATTACATGCTTTATACTTTGATCAGCTCTTTGTCTACCCGCAAGCTCTGCCACAGTTAGGTGGGGGACAACCGGCAACCCACCAAGGTGATCTTCTTCTCCATAACTGTCAGGCACAGCAGTAGCTGAGATAGCCAGAGATTCAACTAAAGCAACTCCACCTGAAGAATCTTTGCCATCATAACTGACAATGTAAATGAGCTGTCTCTCACAGATTGCTTGCACAACAGCTTGATCTACTGCATCTATATTTTCTGGATCAGAGAGGTGACTCTGAGTAAACTGTCTTATGCGCTCTCTTTCTTTTTGAGATTTACAATCATCAGCCAGTTCCCCATGAGGCCTGCGCGACAGTCCATCTGCATCGCCATTTTGCTTTCCTGGACGATAGAGAAGTTTGAATGAGAACGTGGACAGTGCTGCCAGCCACCTATAGCTTGTCGCATCAAGTTTTGCTGATGTCAGTATGTATGTCAGCGGATTGCTGTCAGTAACAACGGTGAAGTGGTGGCCGTAGAGATAATCACTGAACTTTACTGTCACTGACCACTTGAGTGCTAAGAATTCCAACTTGTGTGCTGGATAGCGACTCTCACTCCTTGACAATCCTCTGCTTGCATATCCTATGGCTCGACACTGACCCTCCTGTTCCTGATACAAAACAGCACCGAGTCCAGTGGTGCTTGCATCGGTGTGGAGTACATAGGGCTTCTGAGGATCAGCAAAACCTAACACAGGGGCGGAGGTAAGGCTCTCAATAACCAGGTCAAATGCCTGCTGGCAAGCGGGTGTCCAGCGACTCCCAAAGACCTCCTTTGGATTTCGGTACTAACCTGCTTTCTCATCTGACTTTAATTTCTTGTGAGAAGGTGGGTAACCAGAGGTTAGATTGTGGAGGGGCTTAACGATGTTAGAGTAGCCCTTAACAAACCTCCTGTAGTACCCAGCAAATCCAAGAAAAGATCTCAGCTCTCGCAGGTTTTTTGGGACTGGCCAAGTCTTAAGAGCAGCAATCTTCTCCGGGTCAGTCTCGACTCCATTCCTGGAAACGACATGACCAAGATAATGGACTGACGTCTGGAAGAAGACACACTTTTCAGGTGATAATTTCAACCCAAACTCTCTAAGGCGTGTGAGCACCTTCATCAGCCTTGCTTCATGCTCCTCTAGAGTCTTTGAGAACACAATCAAATCATCAATAAAGACTAGAACATCCTTTAAATGCATGTCCCCCATGCACTTTTCCATGAGTCGTTGGAATGTACTCGGTGCATTAGTCACTCCCTGAGGCATTCGGTTAAATTCCCAGAACCCAAGTGGACACACGAATGCAGTCTTGGGTTTGTCTGCTTCCTCCACTTCGATCTGGTAATAACCAGACTTTAAATCAAGGACAGAGAACCACTGGGAACCACTGAGCGCTGAGAATGTGTCTTCCAGCTTTGGGAGCGAGTATGCATCTTTTATGGTCTGAAGATTCAGACGCCTGTAGTCTATGCAAAACCGGACTTGGCCATTCTTTTTCCTGACCACCACTATCGGTGACGAAAACGGTGACTCTGACTCTCTGATGACTCCTGCATCAAGAAGCTCCTGAATGTGCTTGCGAACAGCTTCAATGTCTTGTGGGTGTATCGGTCTTGCACGCTGTTTAAAAGGAGTTTCATCTGAAAGTTTTATGTTGTGTGCCACTTTATCTGTTCTGCCAAAATCAAAGTCATGTTGTGCAAACACGTCGGGCATGTTGTTGAGCTGCTGAGTGATGCGTTCTCTCCACTTAGATGGAATTGGGGACTCACCGAAATTGAAGTTTAGGTCCTGCCTGTTGTTTGACTGTGCCTCTGGTGACTTTGAGAGGGGTTCTGATTGTTTTACTACACTGTGCTCCTGTAACAAGATGCTCTGGTAAGCACTTATCTCTGCAATCGCACATTTAACAGGAATGACTATATCATGGTCAGACTCATTGCTGATGACCACTGGTAGCTTATAGGGCCGCTGCTGAGGAATGTCGACTAAGCTAGTCGTTACCAGCAAGCCACCCGGCAAGGAGGGTAAAGATGGCTGCTCAATGACTACAAACTTCTCATTCTGCAAGCAATAGGCTACAGCAACTCCCTCAACTACTACAGTTTCACCAGCTGGAATGATTTTAGAACTTCTGCCTTGCAATGTTACTACACTGGGTTGATTGTTGTTGATCTGTTTTTGTCTGAGCTCAAGACATTTAAGAACTGCTTTATAGCCATGTGGAATTGGTTGATGGCGGGTCAATCCGGCTTCAAAGTACATGTCATACAGTACATCCAGTGTATTGGTGCCTATAAGAACAAGAGACTGTGAAGTAGCTTGAATGTCAGGAACAACCAAAGCGAGGGTGTTTACATCCATTGACGCTCCAATGAACTCTTTTGGAAAGGTTATAGTCATTTCTATGTAACCCAAGTAGGGTACGGACTGTCCATTCGCTCCTTCCACCTCCAAGAGATTATATAGTGGCTTAATCTCCTGCTCTGGAAAGTGCTGTTCATAAAATGACCGGGGAACTGTTGTTACTTGGGAACCTGTATCTAGTAAGCAGCTAACTTCTTCACCTTCTATGTTGACTTTAGCAGTACTCTTTGTACCGACCAACCCCTTAGGGAGTCTAAAAGGGTGATTCTTACTTGAATGCTTTAGATTAGCACAAACTTCAGCCTCGTCTTTACTGTTTACGTATGAGGGACGTTGTTGACTCTCTTCAGTCCCTGTTTGTCCCGCAACAGGAACTGCTAGTCGTTTAAAGGTAAGTTGAGACTGTTTTGTGCGTCCCACATGCGCTGCTTCTCCTCTAACTGTTTCTTCTTTTCAGCTACTAAAGCAGGGTTTGCCCTGTCTGTGCAAACTGGGGCAATGTGCCCATCCTCCCCACAGTTAAAGCAGTACCAAGGCCTAGGTCTGTAAGTCTGCTTTTTCTTGGCTTGTTTTAGCATGTCTGTGTTAGCACTGTCTGGTTTTTGTACTTTGCTTTGACTTTTCCCCGTTGCTCCCCTGTTATCAGCGCCCTTTGTCTTTTTCTGTGCCATCAAATAGGTTAATTGGCTTTGTAAGCTGGCTACTTGCCTCCCCAGATCCTTGATAACACTGAGACTGACCTCTGACTTCTCTTTTGGCTCTGCACAGGCCCATGCACTTTGGAGTTGAAGCTGGCCACGTTGCCTGGTGGTGCCCATGTGTTTCTTCATGCGACTAGCTTTTGCTAACTGCCTGTCTTCTTCTGTTCTCAGTAACAGCAAGAGGTCAGCAAATGAAGGGGGGTTGCTTTTCTTCTGCTCAAGTTGCAGGCAGGAAAGTAAAGAATTGTCCCAGCATCCTCTACAAAATTGTTTGAGTAGGTGTTTATCTACATCGGCTGGTGCAGCCCCACCCCTTCTCACAGCTAGGTTCAATGCTAACTGCAATCGCTGGAGATATGTGGATGGTTTCTCACCCGGGTCTTGAAGGGTGTTCATAAACTGGGCAAAACGTTCTTCCCCATCCTCAACAGTACCAAAGGCTGAGTCCAAAAGCTGCAGATAAGCGATGGGGGGTGAACTAGGCCGCAACCCTTTGACCACATCTGCGGCAGGTGAAAGTAGACATTCAAGAATTTTTCGTGAAATCTGAAGATGGGACATGGTGGGATCGTTCAAAAGCAGTTCGATGTGTGAGCGCCAAGTGTCGTAATCAGCTTCATTACTCGGTCTGGGAATCTTTCCAGAAAAGGAACGAAGCCTCATTGGAGATTGCAAGTGTGGGCTAACATCTTCCCTCCGTACAATATGCTCAACCACCACCTTCTGTATTTCTGCTGGGTTTATGTCACTCACTGAAAGGGACGAAGCTTTGCCTCCATTAGTGAACAGGACTGAATCAGTGGTACTTGGGCAATTGCCTCCCCGTGGGGCATCCATAAGTGAGACGAGGGGTGGTCGACCTTCAGGGGTAGGAGGTTGGAGTGTTGCAACAGGGGTTTCAACATGTGAAGGGGAGACTTCTCTACCTATGGGTTTCATAGCTGCAATATCTTCACCAATCTGGGACATCATCTCATTTAACACCTCCCCATAGTCTTTGCCACTTAGCCTGGCTAAGCCCTTTAACTCAGCTAGATATGTTTTTGTAACATTACCGCCAATCTGCGTAGTGTACACACTGCTTAATGCTCTTACAACATATCTAGCACATGGATCACCTTCGACTGTGTGCGTATATGGGAAAAGTGGCTCTAAGTGTACTAAAGCTGAACCACTCGAAAACTCAATGATCAGGTTTTGGTAAAATTCGGAATTAGAATCATCAACGAGAAGGGCTTTTTCAACGGAACCGTACTTCTTAAGGAAGTCAACAACTTGCTCATCCTGATCTGCTACCTGGGTTACCCCACTAACGATCACTGCATTAGGAATTTTTACACCTGACTTCTGTATGAAATCCATTTTGCATATTCTTTCAATATTGATATTCAATGTCTCTGGCTCCTGGCTGGCTCGCCAATAATGTAACCCTTATTACTAGACAGTAGAAATAATGTACATAGGTTTAATAGTCTAAAATAGCACAGAGGTTATTATGGATACGATGTGGACCAGAATCAGCAGACGCTAGATTTTTAAGAGCCTGAGACTTGAACATCAAATAAAAGAATACCACACCAGAATGACAGTTTAGATAACCTGTATTAAACTCACAGGGTAGTACATACATACAAAAAACACATTTATGAAAAATAACAAACTAAAATAATAAAGTGCGCACATAAACAAAACAAAACCCTCTTTTTCAGTACTTTTGAGCTCAGTTTATCCTCGGTTCACCTTGCCTTTGTAGACAAGAATGCAGTTTCAACGTTGGGGCCCTTTATTTTTAGGTTGAGTTAGTGCTTGTCCTACCACAAAGAAGATGAAGAGGATGATCCGGACAGTTCATCTAAAGCGATTTGATTCGTTGTCAAACACGGTTGGCTCGCCACCCAGCCACCTGGACTGGGAATCAATGAGTCTCTCGAAGAACGTTCGGAACGTCTGGATCTGTATCTCTCCAGGACCTCTGCACGATGTTTCCCACTTTTTACCAAACCCTGACCATTTTAACGGAATCCATTGCCTTTAGCTCCGTGACAACAGTGGATACAGGCACAGCTTTCGTTTACACTCAAGCAGATAACGCAGCCTTCTATGCTCAAGTGCAAGCGCCAAAAGAACGTGCAGTGATGCGAAACTAGAGGTGTAACTGTAACAGAGCCTAGCGGGCAGCTGATTGGTCAGCTCACTATCTCACAGAGCTCACCCATTGGCTCACTTACATGTCCATCAAAGAGAAGAAATAAAAGTTAACCCTTTTGTGACTGGGTCAGACGGCTAAATAGTGTTTCTCATTATTAAACCTGGCTACAATTAAAACACAGAAATCCAACAGGACAAACCAACATGCTTAAAGATAGGACCTTATTCAAAAGTGTATCTGTAAAAGCAAAATAAAAAACTAAGTTTGTGAGGAAAAAAACTAAATATTTGTTGTTCTTTACATGTTTAGTTTATGTTATTATTTAGCTTAGATATAATTTGTTAGAGATACTGGAATTTGAATTTCTTAGTTTGTTCTTTGCCAGGAGTGTTTTTATTTTACCACAAGAGGGGACTTAAATAAGTAAAGCAAACACAGGTAACACAGAGAATGGCCTGACTGAATAATTTCATTAGGATGCCTTTTGATGTATGAAAATGTACAAAAAGTGTTTTTCAACCCAGACAGTATTCATGTCCAAGGCCTTGATGAAAGTATAAATTGAAACGTTGGCTTCGATTCAGCATACATTAATACGTTTTTAAAATCAAACAGTTAAGACTCAAAATCATAAATAGTCAAGATGCTTCTTCATAATTTAACTTATCACATTTGTGCCATTTTAATGCAATTTACTCTACCTATTTAAACTTCTAAAAATATATGTGGACTGTGAAGATGAGCTAATTGATACAAACAAAAAGTCCTTTTTAAACTCCCCTTAAACCACAGAGCAAATAAATAAGTCACAGCTTGTTTTTTGTGTTTTAACTTAAATCTACTGTCACACTATATTTAACACACTGGTTGGCGAAAAATATAACATTAGCTATAATTGAACACACACATCTGCAAAAACCACCATCTGTCTTCCAGAAAATAGCGTTTTATATTTCATGGCGATGTATGAGTGGAAATAAGGTGTGGCCCCTTTAAGAGCTGCACCCTCTTTACCGTCTGCACTCTCTCAGGATGCTAATCTACCTAGTACAGTGTAGTTCGACTTTTTCAGTTTTCCTACACATTCACAGGGAACTACGATATAACTAAACATTAAATTACCATACCTCTCAATCTACAGATTCCCGCGTTTTTATCGTTGTATTTGTTGCTGTTGTAAGACTGTCCACCTGTTTCACGGAGCAGCAGCCAGCGCGCGCATCTCATTAGTAACCTGACCTGCATGGCCAAACGTCCGCTGAGCAGAAATCAGCTCTCAGAGCCTCAGTATGACTATTACTGTGTTATTAAAAAAGGTAAAACTGGACCTAAATCGGTTGATCAGTTGTCACCATTGATTGACAGCATTTCTCTTGTTTCTTGTGTTGACGAACTTGACCAACTACCTATCAGATCTGGGGTGGCCACAGGGGTGGCCAATGAGCTTTCAGGGGTGGCCCTGGCCACCCCAGGCCACCCCCTAGAATCGCCAGTGGAGCGCATAATGAGCGCGCTTCCCATGCGCCTATTTGAAACATAGAGGATTTGAAATAACGACCTCGAGCGCGCAAAAGACGCGATACGTGAACTAATCAGGAGATCCCCTTGACATCGCTTCTGCGCACGGCACCTTCTCAGCAAGCAGGGCGCCATTGCCAATAATTGAATCGAAATAAAAAATAGAAAACCTTCGCGGCACAGAGTATTTTTTTAACTGCTCGTGCCGCCCCCCACCTGACATGAAGAAATGCCGCCCCGGGCGACTGCCCGGTTCGTCCGTGCCTAGAACCGCTACTGGTTCCAGGAGTTTCAAGACGACAACGCGTCATCTCTTAGACCTCTGTGCCCTACCAGATGGACCTTGAAAACGGCCTCGTTACAATCCATTGCATCCAACTACAGTGTGCTGCTGGAATTTCTGGAGGACCTGTCTGAAAAAGAAAAGGGAGAGGCAGGAGGGAAAGCAAACGGTCTTCTAACGCACCTGCTAAAATTTAGCACCTTTTTCTCCTTGAAACTCATGCTGAAATTCTTCTCTCGCATGGAAACAGTCAATGTTGCACTTCAAAACAGCCAGCTGCACCTACAGAAAGCTAGGCAGTTGATTGACACACTGAGAGAAGACATAAAGTGTCTTCGTGGAGGATTTCAAGAATTTTGGAAAAACACTACAGACGAAGCGCTTGTCCTTGATTTGGATAGCCCAAATGTGCCCAGACAAAGAAGAATCCCCCGGCGATTAGACAGTGGAGGTGCGGCACACAGTTTTCAAACACCAGAGAAAATGTACCGACAACAGTACTTCGAGGTCATGGATACAGCATCAGCATCTCTGAACTGTAGATTTAATCCGTCTGTATTCAAACACATGCAAGATGTTGAAGATTTTGTAACCGGGAAGACCGACTGTAAAGACATTATTCAGTTCTATGGGGATGATATAGATGGAAGCAGGCTGACATTGCATAGAGACATGTGTTTAGACTTCGCAAAACAGAAAGGTGTACATCTTGCAACTTTTCAAGATGTAAATGACTTCATGAAAGGAGAAGGAGGCGAGCACTTGAGATCGTTACTACCAGAAGTCATAAAGCTTTTGAAACTGACTCTGACTGTCCCTGTAACATCTTGCTGCTCAGAGAGGTCATTTTCTGGGATGCGCCGACCGAAAACGTATCTACGGTCAACAATGGGGCAAGCCCGACTAAATCACATTGTTAAAATGAACTCTCACAAAGAAGTGGCTCGACAGCAGGACCTGGGGCCTCATGCATAAAACTTTGCGTAGATTTCATCCTTAAAGTGTGCGTACGCACATAAGGCAGAATTTGCGTACGCACAAAAGTTTTCAGATTTATAAAACCGTTCGTACGCCAGAACCTGCGCAGAATTCACTTTATAAAACCCAGTCAGCGGGAGATTATGCGCACGTGCGTCTCCTCCCCGAAATAACCATATATGGAGATTACAACGCCTAGTTTTACTATGCATATCCTCATCTGCATATCATTTGCATATGATTATTCATCCACGTGATACCAAGTTTAACGGTACAAGACGTTAGGAAAATATGAAATGCGGATGTGCCGTCACATTATTACTAGTCTCGCGTAGCCAGACCTTCAGACTGACGGCTGAAGGTCTGGAATTCATAGCAGCTTTCTTTGGCCAAGGCCCGCCCATAAGGCCATTTGACCGACATGTCAAACAACCAATTACAGTTCGTTTCATTCAGCGTCACGTTTCGGGGCGTGTAAATGTCCCCACAACAACAGACCGGCGTGCAACAAGTCAGTCAGCAGTCAGCAGCAGTTACCGGAGGCGCTCGTTAACAACGCTCCGCGTTGATCTTCAATAATAGATAGGAGGGGACATACAACTACGTTTAGCTGATCTTGATTAATGCTCATTGTAACTCACATAGGTCACTCATATAAACACAACAGTTTTTTTTCCGCAATCACAAATCTGCGCTTTTTTCCCGGCGGACCGAAAATAAACGCGACACTGACGCCCCCCGGAAATCCGATAAAATTCAACCAATCAGATGACGACTTCGACATTCCTGAAGTGTTTCCAGTTAAGTGTACCATATGCATCAGACGTTTAGCCAACGTTCCGTGGGCGTGACGTCTGAGGCTGAGACTACATTATTACAAACATTTTTTTTAGTAGCCTATATCCTTGCCTTGTTTTTGAATGAATAAATCAAATAGTGTTAAATACATTTCAGAGAAAGTTTTTCTCAATCTTTTCCACTGGCCAAATAGTATTTTTAATTGATTTATATTTTAATGGATAATGGAAGAGATTTTAAGGAAAGAGATAGACATGGTTGTGCATTATTTGCACGAAACAGTTTTCTCAGAAAATCTCTAGTTAAAACATTAAAACACAGAATGCCAGAAGAAAAGTGTTCAAAAGCAATGCATCCACAACAAATAGGTCTATTTCTATTTATTGAATATATATATATAGTAACTTCTCAGTAATGATTTCATGTAGTTTAAGAGTTTAACTCCATTAATGAGAATGGCATATTTAATCTAAATGTTCATATCAAAAGTAAAACATAGTTTAAACCATTTTCTTATTTATTTAAACTGTTATTGTGAATATGGACTGTATTTATGATTTGGACTCATAATGAAGATTTACGGTTTTACTCCATCTGCCGTTAGATTAGCCTATATGTGCGTCAGTTTCACCAAACGCCCCAACGCGCGTGCAGGCGCGGTCATTTAAGAAGGGATGGATGTTTGCTTCAAGTGATGATAGGTTTGTGAAATTATATTTGTATTATCTTTCTGTAGATGTATAATTTTCTTTAGATTCTCTGTCTAATAGTAAGCAAAAAGACATTTGACTCCAGCTCACCATCGGTGTCGCCAAAACCCATACTCTTCTAAAAGAGTGCGTACGCACGGTCAAGAGCATCCTTACGGTGCGCACTTATTTACGCCAAGTTTATTTTTTATAAATCCCGATGTGCGCGTGGAAAAATGCGTATGCATATTTCTATGCCCATTTTGTGCGTACGCAACGTTTATACATGAGGCCCCTGGACATCATCGCTGATAATTTCATCAAGCGCACTGCTGTACGCAGAGACACGTTCCTCCTGAAGAATTAACCGGTGAGTAAACAAATCAAATTTTTAATATGTGTGTGACTTGTGTGTGACATTGATTCATAATTTCCCACGAAGCTGATCGCGGTTAGTTAAACTTTTCATCTCCAATTCTGTCTGTAGCCTATTTGTGAAAAGTGGCGCTGTCCTGAGTTGAAAGATATCGCCTTACGACTTTATTATCAAGTAAATAGTGTGTGTTCGTGTCGGCTGCTGTCCATTTCCCAAGGTTCTGAAATGCAAGCATTTTTGTTTTTTTAAAGGGCGTGCGCCCATGAGCACCCACGGAGGAAAACATAAATCGGCGCCTATGCTGCCAAGTTATAAATCCGGAGCTTCGTCCTGCGGGAGATGGTTTGGTGCCGCCAGAGTGGTTTCCAGAGAGACTGCAGGGCTGACGCAGCCAGGGCTCTTCTGTGGGTAATCTCTGGTTTTAGGTCCCCGCTGTTTGTCACTAGGGATCCCAGATATACAAAATAGCTGACAGGTTTTACAATATCATTGCCAAACCGCAGGGGGGTTGGATGCGGTCCGTCACCGATATACATGTACTTGGTTTTTGTCCAGCTCACCTGGAGGCCAAGCTTCTCAGCCTCCTCACTGTATATGCCCAGAGTATCTCTTAGCTGGCTGAGGGACGTGCTGAGCAGGATGGTATCGTAAGCGTACTCCAGGTCAGTCAGATGGTAGCTGCCGAGGGCCACTCCGGGGGCCCGTTCACAAACCCTGGACATCAGATGGTCGATGATGCAGTTTAAAGGTCAGGGCCAGCCACACAGCCCTGTCGAACGCCGCTAGAGATGGAAAACCAGTCTGAGTCTCTGCCATTGATGCGGACACAGCTCTGTGTCCTGCGGGAGATGGTTTGGTGCCGCGGCCTGTGGATAAAACCTTTTACTACTGTCTTTTCAAATTTATTCTCATATCAACTGAGGATGCACTAATAAACAATAAAATATGTGAAAATGTAGCATGTGTGTTAATTACCATTAAGAAGTCTTTCATACAACCTCTTTATTGTAAGAAAAGCATCCTGAGTATCTTCTGCATCCATATTCCATGGACAAAGGCACTCAGCAGAAAAAACATTTGAGGTTCTCCTGGCAAGGAGAAGGATTGGGAACCTCTCTAAAAGGTCCCACTTGTGGAGCTGGAATGAAATTGAGACAATCATAAACCTGAGAATATTATAAATAACTACAAATTTGCGCATGCACACACACACACACACACACACACACACACACACACACAGAGAGAGTAAACTAATTTACTGAGAGTTCAGAGACAGATAACACATTTATATTTGGGCTGTCAAATCGAACAAAGTGTGCGTGTGTGTGTGTGTGTGTGTGCGCACAATATTATATAAATACAAACTTTAATTTTAGATTTTAGATTTGACAGCTGTAGTTTATATTTAATCTGATTCAAATATAAAAATGTTCCTTTTCAAGTTTTGGCTTCTTGTCTATGCATTTGAAATTATTTTGAATGGGTTTTTAGTTATTGTGATACTATAGTACTTTTTATTCTATTCCAGGGGTGTTCAATCCTGCTTCTGCAGGGCCACTTTTAACTCCAACCCACTTGAACACACCTGAACCCGAAGTTGGAGCTAAACAATGCAAGACACTGATCCTCTGGGACTGAGTTTGGACATCCCTGGTCTATACAAATTATTTGTTTACTATGCTTTCTAATGTTATGCACAAACTTCTAATTTAATGTTCTTTATTGCACTGAAAAAAGAATTGCTGAATTGCTGTATATAAAATGCATGTGTAACTTACTATTTTAGGACTAACATCTGAAAGATAAACCTACCAGTAGATTTGTTGCATCGTAAACTTTGTTTACACTGCTGTTTTTTTTTTTTTGTTTTTTTTGTTTTTTGGCGGTTCCTCCATTCTTGGGAAATCTTTTCTTTTCTTTTCTCAAGGCTTGCAACTCCAATTTTTAAATTCACTCCAATTCATTTAAAGAAATCTGCAACAGTATAATGCTTTTCAGAACCTGGTTTTGAAAATTGTTTTAAAGTTAAACTTAAAGTCAACATGAAATCAAAATTGACCCTATTTACTTTGTTAGTAGTGCATATTTTTAAACTTGTGGTTAACAATTAATCCATGCAAGTAAATGCACAGAAAAAAAATGTCTGCCGTGGTGTTCTTTAATCAAAATCCGAAAAGTTACAGTCTGGAATTGTGTTCCAAACCGAGATGAAGATGAGGGGAGCGCTAAAGTAAAACCCTGCCCTCAGTTTAATATTCCCTTTCACTGAGGCACTGTGTTGGTAAATATAATATGATCATGCTTAAGTGAAAAGTGAGAAATCAACACCGGACTCCTTTTGTTATTCACCAATTGTTGCCTGTCTTCTAGCCTTGTTTATTCTGTTCCTGGCTTTACACTATGAAGAAATCAGAGAAAAATAGCACATCGTACTATATAGTACAATGAATATATTGGTCATATTATTTTTGTTCACTTTTTATTATTATCCTGCTAATTCTGAAGAAGTGTTAAAAGTTTTTCCATATAAATATTATGGTCAATTCCTTAATATTTATTATTATACATAATTCCATTATTTTATTTAAAAAAAAATACTTTCAATTTAAATAACCATTACAACAATTTTCTTAAAAATGTTAATGTGCATTAATAATTATATCTCAGTATTTAATTATCAATTTCCACAATTGGATATTTCTGGAACTATATAATCTGAAATATTAATCGTACGTCAATTAATAATGAACTGAAACGTAATTCACATTTTAAATACTTTAAAAATAGTATTTGGGTAATCGAGTCTGATTAACGAAATATGGAAACTTATGAACGTTTTAACAAAATGTGTAGACTTTTTACACGGTCCCTTACGCACAACGTTTCAAATTTCCAAATAATTTCACACTAAATATTAACTTTAAAATGCTGATGTGACGTGCTCAAATGATTTAAACATGTTTAATGAGAAAAATCTCGTCCCTTATAACTTAGTTTGAAACGCGACGTACATTCAATAGGCCTATTGAATAGACGACATAATATTTTCCAGTAACAATAAACGATCGATTTCGAATGTTGTTAAGATAGATATCGATAAAAGCCAATATTAATGTCACGTATGATGTCTAACTTTTCCCATTACTTTCGGATGTTTCATATTGTTTTATATTTCATACGTTATTCCCAAGCAAAAACCTGTAACAAGTTCCAACTAACATTAATCACCACAAAGCAAGATGAAACAGCAGTAATGTCACGGGTGGATTACAAAAAGTGGAGAGAAGGACTCAAGTGCAAAAAGTGAAATATTTATTAACAACTGAAAACCAAAACACAAAGAAAAAACTTCAAAAAACTGAACTAAACTAGAAACACGAAAACTGGATGCGAACAAGAACAAGGCAAGGAATACGGACAACAATCGACAAAGATCCGACAAAGACAGCAAACAAGAGGAGGCTTAAATAGGGAACAAATCAAGAGGGAACAGGTGGAGAAACTCAAACACTAATCAGGTAACGAGGGGGAGGGATCAAACAATGACAGAGGCACATGGCATAACAAACATAACAAAACACCCATGTGCAACACAAGACAGAACAGACATGTGACATAACCCCCTCCCTATGGAGCGGCTACCAGACGCTCCATGAGGCTAGGGGGGGGGGGGCAGGAAGGAAACATCAGACGGAACAGGAGGGACAGACCAGGGCGGGACGGGGGGGGAAAAGACCAGGGCGGGACAGGGGGGGGAACAGACCAGGGAGGGACGGGAGGGACATATAGTCCATAGGGCGGCCAGAGCGAATCATATAGTCCATAGGACGGCCAGGGCGAATCATATAGTCCATAGGGCGGCCAGGGCGAATCATATAGTCTCACAGGCGGCCAGGGCGGCGAAGAGCCCTCGGGCGGCCAGGGCGGAGCAGATCTTTCAGGTGGCCAGGGCGGTGAAGACCCCTCGGGTGGCCAGGGCAGAGCAGACCCCTCGGGTGGCCAGGGCGGAGCAGACTTTTCAGGCGGCCAGGGCGGCGTAGACCCCTCGGGCAGCCAGGGCGGCGAAGACCCCTCGGGCGGCCAGGGCAGCGAAGACCCCTTAGACGGCCAGGACGGAGAAGACCCCTCGGGTGGCCAGGGCGGAGCAGACCCCTCGGGTGGCCAGAGCGGAGCAGATCCCTCAGGGCCAGTCACCGGCTCGGGAACAGACACTAGAACAAAAACAGTTACAAAGACAGACACAAACACAGACACACACACTGGGTCCAGAGCCGACATGAGCTCCAGCTCTGGAGCAGGCGATGGCTCTGCCTCCGGCTCGGGAACAGGCGCTGGCTCTGCCTCCGGCTCGGGAACAGGCGCCGGCTCAGGAACTGACACCAAAACAGACACGGTCACAAGAACAGACACAAACACAGACAAAAACGCTGGGTCCTGAACCAACTTGAGCTCCGGCTCAGGTTCAGGCACCGGCTCAGGGACAGGCACCGGCTCAGGGACAGGCACCGGCTCAGGGACAGGCAGCTCCAACTGTCTTAATCAGACGCTCCAGATAGTCCCAGCTCAGGGATACAGACGGGACCTGATCAATCTTTCATCGGGCAGATGGGACGTGAACAGTCTCTCGCTGGGCAGACGGGACGTGAACAATCTCTCTCTGGGCAGACGGGACGTGAACAATCTCTCGCTGGGCAGACGGGACGTGAACAGTCTCTCGCCGGGCAAACGGGACGTGAACAGTCTCTCGCCGGGCAGACGGGACGTGAACGGTCTCTCGCCGGGCAGACGGGACGTGAACGGTCTCTCGCCGGGCAGACAGGTTGTGAACAGTCTCTCGCTGGACAGACAGGGCGTGAACAGTCTCTCGCTGGGCAAACGGGACGTGAACAGTCTCTCGCTGGGCAAACGGAACGTGAACAGTCTCTCGCTGGGCAAACGGGACGTGAACAATCTCTCGCTGGGCAGACGGGACGTGAACAGTCTTTTGCTGGGCAGACGAGACGTGAACAGTCTCTCGCTGGGCAGACGGACGTGAAAAGTCTTTTGCTGGGCAGACGAGACGTGAACAGTCTCTCGCTGGGCAGACGGGACGTGAACAATCTCTCGCTCGGCAGACGGGACGTGAACAGTCTCTCGCTGGGCAGACGGGCATTTCCTCCTCCTTCTCCGTCTGTGACGGCGATAAGTAGGTCCCGAGCTGTCCCTGTAGACTGATGAAAATTGTGTTGCCCCAAAGGTGGCGACGAAATAGTCTGGGCAATCCAAATAATCGTCATCAATATAATTATCATCCCAGTTGAACTCCTCGTCCTCCATTTTGCTGAGTCCTCAGTGGTCGGATCTTTCTGTCACGGGTGGATTACAAAAAGTGGAGAGGAGGACTCAAGTGCAAAAAGTGAAATATTTATTAACAACTGAAAACCAAAACACAAAGCAAAAACCCACGAGGGGGGAAAAACATAATAAATGAAACATAAAACTGAACTAAACTAGAAACACGAAAACTGGATGCGACCAAGAACAAGGCAAGGAATACGGACAACAATCGACAAAGATCCGACAAAGACAGCAAACAAGAGGAGGCTTAAATAGGGAACAAATCAAGAGGGAACAGGTGGAGAAACTCAAAACACTAATCAGGTAACGAGGGGGAGGGATCAAACAATGACAGAGGCACATGGCCCAACATAACAAAACACCCATGTGCAACACAAGACAGAACAGACATGTGACAACTAAGCGCCTCGCATGTTATTTTGTTCTAAAATTATATTAGCTATCAAAGTTCGCTGATAAAATAGCCCAACTTACTGGTTTAGCATCAATTATCTCCCGCATCAAGTAGAAAACCAACAATGCATCGAGGCGACTCTGTGTGGCATATCTCCCGTCGCATTTAGGGGCACTATTTTAGGAAACGACGCAGTGGGTCATATTTGAGGAAAGGTGCAAATGACCATTATGGTCATATAAATTGGAGGACTTGTTGAAATAGAAATAAGCAAATCAGATTCAGAACACTGTGGGCCAAAATGGCAGTATGCGCGCAAGCGTGAAACACTAGTGTTTCTTCCACTAACTCGTGGCCTGACTAGCTAGTCAAATGGGCCGTGCGCGAGGACTGCATCGTGTGCGCTTACTGTGCAGAAACACCTGCGAGTGGATGGCATTCTGTGCGTGTATACTGTTTTTTGCCCTCGTATCCTGTGCACGAGTTTTGAGACTAAATAAACGCCGTAGGGCTGTTCACATATTGTGTCTTTTGCGCTCTGAAGTTCGCTTTTTCTAATGTAAGCGTGCTCATAATTGAAGCGATTTTTTCCAGGCGCAGCGAGATGAAAACTTTTCAGAATGCCGCAAGCGCATCGCATTTCATGTGACAAGAACCAACCACCATTGAAAGCTCAGTAAACATGAAGGATCAGGGTGTGCCCAAACACTACCGATGTTTTTCTCTTCTCCATAAATAAATCTTGTAGCAGAGCTACAGCAAGAGGTTTTTGGTGGTGAAAATCTATTAGCTTCTAAAACTTCTTTGTCGTTGTCGTGTCGTGTTATGTAGACTGCAGTGCTCCCGCTCCCTCTCCTCCTCCCTCTCATTTCCGTCAATACAACCAACGTGACTTTAACCACCTGTGCTATAACAAACTGCAGATCATTTGCAATGGCGGACTTTGTAGATGATTATGACTTGTTTGTAGCAGACCCAGAGCCATATCTGTTTGAACCCGAGTACACGGAGGAGGAATTAGCTCTTATGGACCATGAGAGGGAAGAAAGATATGAACAAGAACAGACCGGAGCCGGCGAAAGACCACGGGCAAACAGCAATTGGTGGTGCAAGTGTGACTGTTGCGAACAGATGCCGACCGAAATTGAGAGCCTGTGCTGTTCAGAATGGGACCAGGTGTTGCCATCGAAGGTGGGGGTCAATGTAGATACAGAAGACCCTGGACAAATCGCATGTGTCGCGGCAAGCGACGCGTTTGCAGCGATGATTCACCCGGCAGTCGTACAATTTTTCTTTCATCGTGACAAAGTCAATTGGAGGAAACGACAGACGCCGAGTGGACCAGATGGCCAGCTATAATCAGAGTAAGTGCTATAATCATTTAAATATGCCTATGTATCATGTTTTCATTTATAAATGTCTAAACTTAGCCTATCTTTATCTTCTCAGTCAAAATAGGTTGGTGCTACCGGATAGTGCTGGAATGGGCCCTACAGGGTGAAACTTTGGGCAGAGGCAATCGGAAACCGCTGCCATCATGTGTGGTCGGGACTATACGACAAAGATATCCTTCAGATTCCGGTGTCTAAGTTGGATTTCAAGAAATACATGAGGCAGTGGATATGTAGGCATAATGACTGTTACTGGACAATATGTTCTGGGCCCTGAGTTCAGACCTAAATGATTTTGGCTACATGTTTCACAGACATCTGTGGGACAATTGCACTGCAGCTTGTGCCAGAATTGTTGACTACCTGTTTGTATTACTTTTCTATATTCCAATCAATATGTAGATGTGCAGCACTTTTTTATTGTAATTTTTTTTTTATTTGTATTCATTTAAGTTTCCTATATTTTTTGGTAAATAAAGCTTTGAACCTACAACATCTGGAGTGATATTTTTATTGCGTTTGATAAATCAAATGACTTCTGATATAATCACTCATGCAACATCCAGGATATTTTATTTCAATTAAATCCCCAAATAAATACGATAGGCCATGTGTTCTCTAGGTAAAAGGTGTTTTGACAAATTTATTCAAACATTAGTGAAGTCACAAATTTGGAAAATAAATATATATATATATTTTAAATAGAACAACAAAAATATTAACTATAATAACTGATATTTGCCTTATACACTTGTTATGCAAGTACAAGTCCCTTCCTGAGGTTTTTCAATGGCACAGGTTCCTTTTCATGTCTGCTGTAAACAAAAGTTACAATGGCTCCGATGGACCTTTGAATCTCGAGGTGTGTGACTGTATGACCTCCTCTTTGCTGGGCTTTGTTTGCAATGTTGGCAGCTAGGCGAGGTACTTGGATACGGGATGATGGGTCTTTGAATCTGATTGTGGGGTCAAGTCTTCTTTGGATCACTCCATCCATGAGGTCTCTGAATTTTTGAGTTGTCTTCACATAAATTGGTCTAGCAGTCCACTGCTTTGATTGCTTTTGAAAGACAACATTGTGTCTTGTGTGGCCTGAAATCGAAAATATAATGAATGAACGTGTTAGAAGTATAGTACATGTATAATTTTGATATTTATAATATTATTACATATGTTAGGACTGGGGCTGTTTTTTAATGAATAATATTTATTTACTGTAATATTTGTGCCAGCTTTTATTTGAAGATCATGTTAATTTATGGATGATGCAGAGAAGTGCAGGGAAAACACTCAGTGATATTATATTAATTTCCATTCATTTTGTTCTCACCGGATGCTGTTGTTGCCTGTTCCCGCTTTGTGGAGTGATTCTCATTGTGATCCATAATGGCTAGCATAGTGCGTGCCTTCATTGAAGGGTATTGAAAATGAAGTCGCTTTGGACAGTACTTCAAAAGTGCACTGTGAAAGACCTCAAGTTGTCCTAAGAAATAAAAAAAGCAAAATGTTTTGCAATGTAAAAACAATAACATGAAAAGTTGTGTTCTTTCGAAGCACTGTGTCATGAATAGGATGCGCAGTACTATTATTCAAATGTGGTGTAACAATCCCCCCCTTATACAGACCTATTGCAAAATAGTTTTCCATAACCTATTCTCACTAAGACAGACTTGACTTTAACCATTGTAATATTTTTGTTTGTGAAAGTCTTTGATACACATACCTGTGTGTTTGAACAGTGTCATCTGTTGTAGGTCTTTTATGAGACGTGTGTCCATAATCATTGCTTGAAGGGCTTTGAAGGCAGGGGAATTCCCTTTTAGCCACCCCTTTGATCTTTGTTCTTCTGCTGACAAGTCCTGATGGAAACATCTGTATTCCGTTCCGTTTTCTTCCCAGCGATGGACCCCAGTGATGTGATGTTGGAGAGACATCCATCGTCGGAGCAGCTCCTGAAAAAACAAGAGCAGCAGAGGCACACTTTTAACCGTCTGTAATACAATACAGTTGGCTTCCGTGTTGAAGACCAAAAATTAGATGTACATTTGAGCTGCAAATAGCATTCGATATATATAATATCCCATAATATAAATTGGTGATGAACTCTTTCTGTATGCACGGCTACCTTTGCATCTCCTTTGGAGGTGCAACAGCTCCACCACATGTGGTTGCTGACACTCCTGACCCAAGGAGCAAGATCCTTGTATTCTTTTTTGTTTGATGCGGCAACCATTTTTTTTTCAAATCCTCAAAAAATATAGAAAAGAAATACAATGGGTAATCACATATATTGCATATAGACTATAGTGGCGCAACATTTCACACATATCTGTTACATTCCAGACAGCAAACTGACTACGAAATGCATCCGCCGCGGAGGTTCAGTGAACTCCGGAACGGATCAAGAAAGCGGATCCGAAACAGAGTCCACTTGCACACCAGATACGACACGGTGGCGGCTCGCAGATCCGGTCCGACATCGCTGCGGTCCCTTTACGTATCCGTACATAAATAGGTACATCCGCCCCGGCTTCGCTTTGGATCCGCGAATGAGCCACATATCCGCTCTGGGTCCGTTTTGGACCCGTTCATCGTATCCTGCCCGGGTCCGTTTTGGACCCGTTCATAAAATTCCGTCTGCAATATTTTATTTGTGCAATATGCAATATTTTGGTATGTGATATATTACATTTGGTTGGTGCATTTTAACCAAAGCCTACACAGTTTGCTTTTTAAGGCAATTCTCTCAACAATTATATTTAAAAAAAAAGGTAGAGTACAATATGTGCGACTAGACCACATATCAGAAGTAGAGGCGAAGAACTGCACATTTTGCAGCTGGCGCTCTACCTTCTCCCTGCACTCCGTGTACATTCGGGGAATCGCTGTCTGTGAAAAATGTTTTCTGCCAGTTAGCTCGTACAATATCTGGAGTCAAGGATGCAGATAAGCTTCTTAAATCCCTCATTTTCGACAACGCTAATGGGAAGAATGTCTTTTGCAATGCAATAAGCAACTGCTTTTGTTATGTCTTCGTGTCTTTTGGGTTTTTTTGTCATAAGGCACAGAGTGTGAAAATGATGATATGATACTTTGCTGAGTCGCATTGGTGCTTGTTGATTGTCGACGGCTACTAACACTTATTTGGGATTGGGACTGTAATTTCTTAGCTTCCTCATGTTCTAATGGGTGACATTGTTTTAAACGATGAAACATGTTTGAGGTATTGCCTGTGTTTGATGGCACTAGTCGTCCGGACAGTTTGCAGTGCACGTCGCTCTGTTTTTTGTCGGATTGCAAATATCCAAAATATTTCCAAACCACTTATGTTGAGTGACCTTTCTTGTCTACGATGTCTGTGTCCTCCGAGTTGGTCGTGGGCATTGTATTTTCTCCACTATCCCTCATTTTTCTTGTTTCACTCAACTTCAAGCATGTCAGCCACTGTGTCTGTCAATAACACTGCGTGCTGCACTCGGAAGCCCGGTCTGCAAAACGCATGCGCAGCATTACCCATAGTGCATAAGCATTATATCGAGCATTTATCGAACTGTTATCATTTTATCGAGGAAAATTATATTGCGATAATTATCGTTATCGTTTTATTGCCCAGCCCTACGTAAGTTAAAGGGACACTCCACCCATTTGCATTAAGCTTTCCATTGTTAGAAACTCAGTTATAATATTGAATGGTCATGCAACACTCTCATTTCCCCCTGAGACGAAAGAAATCTGCTATTTACCTTTTTTCACTTCCTCCTACAATGACGCAAAAATCGTCATTTTACGTCATTGTAGGAGGAAGTGTAAGAGGGGGGGATTTCTATAAAGACTACAAGCTCTAGATCCCACCCTTTCAAACCTGCCCATAGGGGGGTGGACCTAATGCGCTAAAAGACCTATCACAGATCAATGCGTTTGTTTTCACCGGCAAAAACATTTTGAAAATATGGATGAATGCAGGATGGATGCATTATGGAGGATTGGAATTACACTTAGTGTCAGCCATCTTTTTTGGAAGCAAAGCTAGCAGGCTCTTGTTCTGTGGAGAAAGCTGGGTAGTAACTTTAGGGGTTACCGTCCTCTTTTTCCCGGACATGTCCGGCCGTTGATGTCCAGGATTCAGCTTTTGCTTTCTGCAGTCACCATGCTTTGTTTACACGTACAGCTTTTGTTTCAATCTAACTGAATTCATTCTTATTGGTGAATCTGAATATAGTATTTACTTGAACGCTAAAAAAAGTGATCGGTTGATGTGCGTTTTAACATTGCTAAGAAAATTCCCGCTCCTACGAGAACGGTAACTTACGTGTCCTTACTTATAACTTATAACCAGTGGGAGAATATACTTCACAGCCTACTTCATAGGCTATTCATGTAAATGTGAAGTAGCCTACTTATCCCCCTCACAGGACATTAACACTACGCATTGTTTTAAATGAAACTAAAACAGGCAATCCTATAGTTTAAATGTATCAACCTTGCAACCACTCAGATGCCATTCAAAAATAAACAACATCCAACATCCAAACAATACTTTTACGTTTAAATGTGAATTTGCCATCCACCACCGAACTCTTGGCCGCCCTTTAAAAATAAATAAAAATGCTGTCGTCACCAGCGCAATGACTTATGGGGTAGGATAGGCCGCGTGGGATCGGGTAGGATCCATTTACATCTCTCTTTCTAGGCGAAATGAAGGGTGCATTTGGCTTTGAAAACCTGATTCGCTTTTGAATCAGGGTAGCCTTCGTTGCGCCACGATGACGCAACCAGCCTTCGAATACGGCCTTCGGAGGATGCATAACTGAATTGGGACAGCCTTCATCGCGCTGAGGTGACGCAATCGGCCTTCAAATGCGACCTTCGGAGGGTGCAGCCTTTGAATTGGGACAGCCTTCATCGCGCGGCTGTGGCACAATCGCCTTCAAATGCGGCCTTCCAAGGATGCAGCCTTCACATTGGGACACAGCTAATTAGCACAGAATGTTCCCCTAACGTTCCCAAATGGTCCAGTGAGGTTATTTTTTTGGGGAACCAAACAAGAACGTTATAGGAACGTTCCATGTAGGTTATTTTTAGGTTCCATTTTTATAACGTAAGGAGAACGTTTCGGGAAGGTTCCCCTAACCTTAAGGGAAAGTTCTAGGAACGTTCTGGGAACCAAAAACTAACGTACCCAGAACCTAAATTTGTTTGCTGGGAATAGCCTACACTGTTGTTTACCTACTGTGCTCTGTTAACGGTAGGCGTGGTCTCCTAGGGCAGCGAACCAAGTGCATTCTGGGAGTTGTTGTCTTTCATCCACATAAGCCAAAAACACATTTTCTGGCTTTTCTCAGTCTAGAAAGCACCAAATTCAAAAATAATTTCACATTTCTTCTACATAAATGACCCATTTTAAGTACACATTCAATTTTCCAGAGGTAGAATGACCCTTTAAAGCCTTCATACATGTTCAATATGTGCATAATATCGACTTAACCCAGCCTTTATATCCATGGTTTGGCCATTAACGTCACACCCCAATAACAAAACGGATGTAAATTAATTTCAGTTAATTAACTCCTTTACGTTTCAAAAGATAAACATTTAAAACGTAAATTAACTCAGAAATTACCGTTAAGTTACCTCGGAGAATAACAATAATGTTAGTGGCTAGTCGGTCATCAGCCCTTTAAGTTTGAACAGCAGTTACGAAAGTAATACTCATAAGTCTTAATACTCTGTCGTAAAAAGGCTATAATACATTTATTTTTATTAATTCACCACTATTTTGATAATTCGTCTGAATTTTTGAAGACATAAGACAGTTACCTGATGATTTCCCACGTGCAGATAAAATCAATCATGTGCTGAAAACTGGTAACGGTCACCTATTTTTGTACATTTGAAATTTCATAAAATTTCCCCATTGTATAAACGCTTAATTAAGTAAAACATCACTAAAGAATACCAACAATAATAAAATGATTAAATTAATAAAGTCAACTAGGGTTAGTTTTAATTGGGAAAAAATAATGAATTTAAATACATCCATTTTTTTTATAATAAATACACATACTTGTGCATAAAAATAAGTTTATTTAAATACATTATAATAAATGAAGTTTATTAAAAAGAAGTTAATTTAAATACATGCATTACTATAACAAATACAATTCATTAAAATATGTTTATTTAAATTAGTAATAATAGTTAATTAAAAATAAGTTAATTTAAAACATTATAATAAATACAATTCATTAAAAATAAGTTCACTTAAATACATGCATAATAATAAATACAACTAAAAATAAGTTATTTTAATGCATACATTATAATAATAAATACAATCATTAAAATAATACAATTTCAATAAAAACATAATAAATAACATTTATTTTAAAAAAATCATTCCACCAGGCGTCCAGGCGTTTGTAGAAAAACAAACAGAACGAGGAGTTCCGGCAAGATGGCGGATTGAACGGTTGGAGAAAATCAGTGCACCTGGGGAAGTTCCTTAATTTGAGTTTTCTACCTTACTTACCCTGCTAAACAGCTGGAACTGACTACCTGACCATGCCGAACGAACAAAAAAACAAAAAAGACGATGAAAAAAATCCCCGAACTACGCGATATTCAGACCATGATTACGACATGGAAATTGCGCCCAACAGTGAAGGAAAAAGAGGCCATGACGAGGTAAACAACTCCCCGCCATTAACTCCATCCAAAGGAGCACATGTGAAAAAAATAGCCAAGCAAAATCCTACCGCGATGGAGGTTTTAGAAGCAATTCAAGCACTTCACTCCAGGTTTGATAGTCAAGACCAAAAGATGGCGGAGCTTGACGTTAAACTGACTCAGAACACTGCGATGATTGCTAATCTTACGAAGTCAATCGAATTCAACGCTGAAGGGGTCAAAGAATGTAAGGAGAAGATTTCTACTTTGGAAAACCAAGTGTCTGTTTTAAGGAAAGAAGTTGACGAAATCACAGAAAGATCAAAGGAGCAAGACAGATACAGACGACGCTGGAATTTGAGAATAAAGGGAATCAAAGAGAAGGTAACGGTGGATGAAAACATCAGGCAAGAGGTGATACGTCTTCTGGGGGAAATCGCACCAGAATGGTCCCAGAAAATGGAGGAATACGTGGACACTGTACACCGCCTGGGGAGGAAGGAGGATAACAAGATACGCCAGGTGATTGTGCAGTTCACAAAGCGTCAACACAGAGATGCCATCTGGAGAATGACTAAAAAGTCGCAGGTCTGTGAGGCTGCAGGGATCCGGTTCGCCGAGGATTTGACGAAGGACGACATGCTGGAAAGGGGAAAACTCTGGCCGCAAATTTTGCAAGCAAGAAAAGCGGGTGAGAAGGCATATTACAGGGGACCTTTTGGCTACATAAACGGTCGTCGCATATATGCCAAAGAATAAAAAAAAGAAGAAAAAAAGCCATAGGCATGGGAAGACTTTTGAAAATGATTTAAAGGCAGGGTAAGGGTAACGTTACACCCCTATTTGTTTGAATGTTAGAGGATTACCCATTAGATATATTTCTAAAGAACTAAAAAGAGATCTTTATTAATATAGTTAGGCGATTTTGTTTCTATTGTTACTGTTTTACTGTTACAGCAGTTTTCTTTTTTTTTCTTTCTCTCTCCTTTGTTTAATTTATTTTTTCTATGTTAAAGACGAGTTTATTGTTCACTTCTTTGAATACAAGAGGCCTTAGAGATTCAGTGAAGAGAAAAGCAGTATTTTTATTTTGTAAGGGACAAAATGCCCACTGCACTTTCTTACAAGAGACTCACTCCTGTGACGCTGATGCCACCTTTTGGTCAAACCAATGGGGTGAAAAGATTATATTCAGTCATGGTTCCAATCGATCTGGTGGTGTAGCCATCTGCTTCAATAAATGTCCAGGAAAAGTAGTCACTTTTAAATCGGATGGATTGGGTCACTGGCTTGCAGTTGTGTTAAATATAGAAGGGATTTTTGTTATTTTAGTGAACATTTATGGCTTTAATACTAGTAACCAGAACAAAATGCTGTTATCAGAAGTTACGGATGTAGTCACTGAATATAAGGAAATATACCATACCGAACTTATTTTGATTGGTGGAGATTTAAATTTGACACCTGATGAATGGCAGGATAGATATCCTTCTAAATACAATACAAATCACTGGAATACTATTCTATGTGATTTCCTAAATTCAAACAATTTAATAGACATTTGGAGGGATAGGAACCCAGAGGTCATTCAGTTCTCATGGATCAAACCAAATGGTAGTAGTAAATCTAGAATAGATTTATGGTTAGCAACACCTGAAATTTCTAGCAATGTCTCAAATGTGTCAATTAATAGTGCACCTTTAACTGATCACTGTATAATAAATCTTGTACTAAATCCAGATAATAGGCCCAAAAATAAAAAAGATTATTGGAAATTTAATGCAGACCTTCTAAAAGATGAGGAATATAATACAATTATTAGAAATTTGATAGAGAAAATTAAAAATGATATACATGTTGGCAGTTATAGTAGTAGATGGGAGTACTTTAAGTTTAAGGCAAGGGAGTTTTCGATACAATACAGTAAATCCAAACATAGCAAACAAAAGCAATATGAGATCCAATTGGTACAGGACATTAATAGATACTGTGATAAAACTCCTATGTCTGATGCGGATAAAAGCACTTTCATTAACCTTCAAGAAAAACTAGATTACTTGTATCTTAAAAAAGCTCAAGGTGCTTATGTAAGGTCTCGGGCTAAATGGATAGAGGAAGGAGAGAAAAACACATCTTATTTTAGTGGATTAGAGAAAAGGAGACAAGAGAGAAAGATAATCAATTCCTTAATGATTAATGATTCAGAGTGTACAGATCATAAAATAATATCTGAGGAAATTTATAAATTTTACTCCAAACTTTATAGCTCTGAATTTTCAAGATACGACTCAGATATTTTCCTTGGTGGTTTGAGGCCGTATATCCCCAAAATAGAATTAACCTTTAAAGAAATTTGTGACTCTGAGATCAGAATGACAGAATTAGATGATGCAATTAAGAAAATAGCAGTAGGGAAAGCACCAGGACAAGATGGCCTGACATCCAATTTTTACAAATTCTTTTGGGTTGATCTGAAGGGTTTCTTATTGGAGGCTATAAAGGACATTTTGAATAATAGGACACTTACACCTACAATGAAACAGGGGCTAATAACTCTCATTCCCAAACAAGGCAAAGACAAAAGGTATATCAATAATCTTCGCCCTATCACTTTATTGAACACTGACTATAAGCTGTTTTCTCATGTGATTGCTGACAGATTGAGAAATGGTCTGGCTGATGTTATAAGTGACACTCAGTCTGGTTTTCTCAGAGACAGATCTATACATAACAATATAAGATTGGTATTAGATTTGTTAGACTATAAACACCTAATTAAGGATGATGGAATTATTCTTTTTTTGGACTTTTACAAGGCCTTCGACATGGTCGAACATAGATTTCTTTTAAGGACTCTGGAGTGTTTTGGGTTTGGGAATAAATTTATTGACATAATCAATATTCTATATACAGACATCAATAGCTCAGTGTCTCTGCCATTTGGAACATCTAAACGCTTTGATATAAAGAGAGGCATTCGACAAGGTTGTCCAACCTCACCTTTGTTATTTATCATTGTAGCCGAATTACTAGCTATCCATGTTAAAAATAACCTGAACATCCAACCCCTAAATGTTATGGGAAATTCATTGGTAATAAGTCAACTGGCAGATGACACCACACTTTTTTTAAAGAATGCAAGACAAATTCCAGTGGCATTAAAAGAGATTTCTTTGTTCTCTAAAGCATCTGGTTTAAAGTTGAATATGGAAAAATGTGAAATTATAACTATTCAAGACCATGACATGATTAATATGTACAATATTCCAGTTAAAAATGAAGTCAGATATTTGGGTATTATAATTTCAAAAGATAAAAAGGTTAGAGAAACATCCAACATACAAAATATCATTCAGAAAAATAGAACTATTCTTAACAGTTGGCTTCAAAGAGACTTATCTGTTTTTGGACGCATTTTACTTACTAAAATGCAAAGCTTGTCAAGGCTTACCTACCCAGCCTACTCACTGGATATACCTGACAAATTAATTAAGAAGATCAATCAAGATAATTTCAATTTTATATGGAAAAATAAATATCATTATATAAATAAAAGTGATACAGTGAAATCTGCCAAAGAAGGGGGGTTAAATGCCATTGACTTTGACCCAATGAATGGTACCATCAAATTAAAATGGTTACAAAATTTTATTATAAAAGGTGATAATTTTTGGTTTGATTTCCCCTTCAAAATCTTCAAAATGTTTGGTGGTATACATTTCTTGTTAAGATGTGACTTCAACATTTCCAAACTACCAATTAAGCTTTCAACTTTCCATCAACAGGTTCTCCAATACTGGAAACTCATATACAAACATAACTTTACTCCTCACACGGTCCCAATATGGAATAACAGGTGTATATTGATTAAGAGAAGATCTTTTTTCTACGGTGAATGGATGGAAAAGGGTGTCTGGTCGATTGTTCATTTATTGGATAATTATGGTAACTTCTTAACATATGATGTCTTCATCAAGAAATACAATCTGATGTGCTCTGAGAGGCAATTTAAAACTGTAATTCAGGCAATCCCACAAGCTCTGATCACTTTAGTAAAAGGCATGCTAACATATTCTGTGGTTATTCCTAGGGAGCCCACCTTAACCATAGATGCATATAATTTCTTAGATAAAAATAAATGTAATAATAAATTTTTTAGAAATGTTCTCACTTCGATCTGCTTCCCTTCACCATTCAAAAGAAAACATATCTTCGAGAAATTGACCAGCAATTGTTTAGTGAAGATAAGAACCAGTTACCTTTCTTTTCCTATTTCACCGAAGGTAAAAGAGGTTCACTTCAAAGTGATGAATGAGATTTATCCATGTAACAACTTCTTGCATCAAAGATTTAATATGGATGTGAATGTTTGTACTTTCTGTAATTCTGATATTGAAACCGCTGAACATCTTTTCTTCTCTTGTAATGTAACCCAGACCTTCTGGGATGCTTTCCAGTACTGGATCACGTATGATACACAAAATATTCCAAATTTAACATATGAATACATTAAATTTGGACTTCAAATTGAGAACAGAAAAACTGAGTTTGGAGTGAATAATCTGATTTTAATGGCCAAATATTTCATACATAAATGTCGATTTCTTAAAACATCCCCTGTTTTTAATGCCTTTCTAAATGATATAATTCTGTATAAACAATCCCTGAAATACTGTAAAACAAAAAAAGCCCTAATTTTTAATGAATACTTATGCAAACTTAGTTCCTAGTGTCTACTGCTGAGTCTCTTGTTTTTTTTTTTTTTTTTGTTTTTTTTTTTTTTTTATTATTTTATTTTATTTTATTTTTTTTCTTTTACAATGTTGTACTCCATGTTCAATTCATGTTGTAAGATTATCTGAAGACGGTTGTGATGTGCCTTGTTGTATGTTTGATATAAGATTCAATAAAAAAAAAAAAAAAAAAAAAAAAAAAACAAACAGAACAAAATTAGAGTTTTGTTCAGGTCCTTTCTGAGTTCAAGCAGCGCTGAAAAGGGGCGGGGCTTCATAAGGCCTATTATTGCATGCACACAAGAAAAGAAGACCATTGGCCAAAAGTCATCATGTGCCTTGGTGATATTTCTGATTGGACTTCTGCCAAGAATAAAACACCCTTGCGCCCCTTGTCCTTGATCATTCATCAAAACCTATTTTCTGAGGTAAGTCACTTTGTATTTTTCTTCAAATGTTGCTTCAGTTGTTACTTCACAACTATAAACGTAATTCGATAAAAAGGAAAGTGATAGGGCCTATGATGGTGACAAGACAGGTTGACAATAGAGGATTAATAAACTAAAAGGATTTGTTGTGAGAGGAGTATTTCTGACAGCAAAATATATTATCTGAAATAGTTTTATTAAACTTAATTTAAATTGCATGAATGATTTAAAAACGTAATGAAGACATGGCAATACACTATTGTGACAAGATTCGTTCTGAGAGAGTATTTCTGACAGGAAAATTTAGTTTCTTAAGTAATTTAATTTAATATAGTTTATTGTAATTGCTATGTCTTCATTACGTTTTAGAAATCATGTAATTTTGAATTGTGACTGGATTTGTTGTGAGTGGAGTATTTCTGACAAGAAAATTGAAGGACTATTTTTAAACATAATTCAAATTACATGAATGATTTTTTTAAACGAAATTAATTCAATTAAATTACTTCAGAAACTAAATTTTCCTGTCAGAAATACTCCTCTTACAACAAATCCTGTCACAATATAGTTCATTGTATTGTAATCATTGTAATTACATTAATGACTTTTTAAACTGAATACATTACAATACAATGAACTAAATTGTGACAGGATTTGTTGTGAGAGGAGTATTTCTGACTGGAAAATTTAGTTTCTGAAGTAATTTAACTTAATTCAAATTACATTAATGTTTTTTAAAACGTAATGAAGACATGACAATAACTATATTGTCATGACAATAACTGAATGGTGCTTCTTTTGGATGTAGTTGTATTATCTGCATGATGAATTGCCATTGGTCTTCTGTCTAAAGATGATTATACATGGGGCAACTTTTTGTTGTGGGCACTTTCACATTGAGATTTGAAATTTGTGTTCCGTCTAAATGGGAAAGTGCCCAAGCAACATTGCTCTAAAAGTTGTCCAGTGAATCATCACCTTTACTCTTTCAATCATTGTGTATTTTCTCTTACCCTCCAGAATGTCATCAGCAAGTTCACCATACAGCAGGCCTGCACCCACCCGGATCACCTGTGTCGACAATCGCACAAACCGCCGTGCTAAGATCTATGAGGTGTCCAACGGCAAAATAAAAATAGCCTCCTTTAAAACCACAACAATAAGTGCCCTCAGTGATGGTGTGAGGGCATTTATTGCTCCCGTGGATGGTGACAGACCATTGTTTGAAACCGGGAAGGCCTATATAATTAAAAATTACACCCTGTCCCAGAAATTTGGACGGGAGTGCATTTTCCTAAACCCCAACTCAAGGAAATTTCAAACGGCCTCCTTTGAGTTGCCGGAGGAGGCAGAAAGATCAGCCAGATACCTCCTCAATCCACCAACTATGCTGATGTCCGGGGAAGAGCACGACCTGTTCACAAGGGGAGGATTCATCTCCTTGAAGGGACAAATTGAAAAAGTGAGAAAATTAACGTAACAACATTTTACTCAATAATTTAATTCAACTTTTTAAAAGACCCCCCCCCCCTCCATTTTAATTCTATAACCACTATTTTTTTGCTCATTTTTATTAATATATCAATATTTAAACAATCTCCTCCATTATTTTTATTGCATTTTTATTCATAAATAAGTGAAAAGTGACTACAGTTTTAATACTTAGGTTGAATTAAGGTAACATTTTGTTTAAAGACGCATTTTAATCAGATTCACAGCCAATGTTATATAAATTATGTCTAAGCTCTAGTAATTGTATTCAATTGCATTGCATTAACAACAATCTTCCCCTTGTGATCCTGCAGATGCAGGTCCCCAGGATGACCCGAGTGGGTGTTGGAGAGGTGCCCATCAGAGACCTGTCTCTGCGGTGTGGGCAGAAGCTGCTGGACGTGTCCCTCTGGCGTGACGAGGCCCTGGTCGAGCTCAGCCTGGGGGATCACGTTGAGATTTCCTTCCTCAGGGCAACTCTCAGACCTGCGGCGAAACTGAACACATCCAGCTATTCAGCTGTGGAGGTACACAAAAGAATGCCTAATTATTCTCTAATTGATCTTTCTGCATCTTCCTACACTCCTGAGTGTGTACCAAGTGAATATACATTCTTTTACAGGGTACCCGCGGATCTCAAATTAAGGCCTTGAAAGCCTTGAATTTTGTATACAAAGTCTTGGATTTCGTTACAAAGGTGTTATTTTTTATTTATTTTTTTTGCCTTTCCTAGGATTAAGTTCATACCGTAACAAAATTTACTGTTACTAATGTAGGCTAATTCAAAATGTATGCAGCGTTGAGTGCCCCTCGCGCTCCACGTTATACGCACAACCGGCGCTGCGGCATAGAATGTCTCTGAATAGGTTCACGCCCACTTTTGGGGGAAAACAAACTAGACTCCCCATAGACTTCAATACAAAATAACAGCAAAAAACAACGTCTGTACACAGCCGATAGGCGTAAATAACTTAAGAAATCACTTATATAAAACATGTCAAGTAATTGGCTTTATGCCCAGCTGCACTACTTCCTGAACTTCAGCCAGCTCCTTATTTCCTGTCTGCCATTATTGGCCAAATTGATTAATTCAGGTGTGTCTGATCATTGTTGCCATGACTACTGAGGTCAGGCACACCTGAATTAATCAATTTGGCCAATAATGGCAGATAGGAAACAAGGAGCTGGCTGAAGTTCAGGAAGTAGTGCAGCTGGGCATAAAGCCCATTATATGTCCACCCTGCCAGCCATAGAGCGTGAAAGATACATACACAAACTTAATTTGGCCAATTTAAAAACACGTCCCTTTATTCTCCCAGCGTCAAATTGGTGTAACAACCCCACCCAGTGGCCAGAGTTGTCTTACCCGGACATTTATTTATACCTCATCGAGTCACCAGGTAAGCCCCTGAATGATTTTATTTCGTTTTTTAAAGTAAAAAACCTTAATGTATATATTATGAATTTATGATGATGATGGCAGGTAGCATGGGCTAGTTGATTACGGGCATAAAAAAAAATGTATCTTTCACGCTCTATGGCAGGCAGGGTGGACATATAATTACGTGACATGTTTTATATAAGTGATTTCTTAAGTTATTTACGCCTGTCGGCTGTGTACGGACGTTGGTTTTTGCCGTTATTTTGTATTGAAGTCTATGGGGAGTCTAGTTTGTTTCCCCTAAAAGGGGGCGGGGACAAAATTGACAGTTAAGTTCCCGGATGTACCGGTTGTGCGTATGGCAGAAAAAGCGATCGCGTGTGCACCTGTTACTATGGTTACTAGTAGGGCTGGGTATTGAGACAAATTTCATAATTCGATTCGATTTCGATTCACAAGCTTGCAATTCGATTCGATTCCGATTCGATTCAATATCGATTATTTTGGATATCAGTTACAATAAATGGCAATTTTTCTCAAGGGAATCAAATCTCTTAAATGCTGTAAACTATGGTCTATATATATAGTCTAGTTGTAGCCTACTAGGCTTCATTAGCCTAATATGCTAGTTTTATAGCTATACAAACACTTAAATTACACTTTTATTTATTTTTATAATAAGAAGATTATATGAAATATAAACATTTAAATGGTGGCTGTCATAAAAACTTGCCAGACTTATTCAAATATGCATTAAATATTGAAGAACACTAACGAGTGTGGACTAACGAGTTTATGTGGGTTTTCTGAGGTAAATATGACGATACATGACATTGATTACAAGCTGTTTAACTGACGTCTTTCCACGTAGCTGGTATTTTTAACCCGGAAGAGAGATCAGCGCTGCTGCTTCACTGGAGCTGCGCCAGAGCGATCTCACGCCACAGCGCCAAAACGGCAAAACGCTATTTATGTTTTTGAATTTCTAAAAAAGATGGACGTAATTTGAAAATTGAGACTTTGTTTCATATCAATAGTAACAAAGGACAAAGATTACCCAGATAGCAAACTGACATTGAATCAACGTGGAAATATGACATCGAAACAACGTTGATCTGACATTGTTTTGCTCATCGAATTAACGTTGAACCAACGTCAGATGCGTCATTCTTTCAAAACTAACGGAAAATCAACTTGAAATCAACGCGTTGTTTCAACGTTATGAAAGCAAACCAATTTTCGATTTCATTTAGCTTTGAAGAATGCCGCGTCTGACGTTGGTTCAACGTTAATTCGATGAGCAAATCAACGTTGTTTCAATGTCATGAGAGACGTCGTTTCCACGTTGATTCAATGTCAGTTTGCTGTCTGGGTATTGCGATTTGTTGGATGCGCGCAGCCGCGATACATGTCTCATTCATTCAAACGAAACAGGATGACTAATCGATTCTTGAGATTTAAGAATCGATATCGGTTTGTAAAAATGAGAATCGATTAATATCGAGAAATCGATATTTATTACCCAGCCCTAGTTACTAGGCAAGCGAGGTACAGAACAAGATAGTATCTAGCCTAGTTTAATCCGCTATGGCCACAAATGACAGAATTTAAACCCCAAATAAGCGCTTTTCTGTTAAAAGAACATATTTTCTACCCGGTCTTTTCAATATCTGTCAACCATGCGCGCGCTCTCTCTACACTGCGGTAGAAACGCGGATTATCTGAAAACACATAAGCTGGAGTTCAGTGATCTTTAAGATTTTCTACTTAAATTAAAGTGTCATTCAGTCGGTCTGTGTTCTGTAATGAGCCGCTTGCGCTGTTTGTGCGACTAAATCTGCGATTAAAATGCAGATTGATATCCAGCAACGTTCATACGAGCAAGAATCCAATGTTTCCCGAATATCCACACGATTTCAAATGTGACATGGATTTTATACAACAGTAAAAAAGAAAAGATAAATGGTAACATTAAGTGATTTACTTTATTTAAAATGTGCGCGCTACAGTGCTGTTGTGTATGTATTAAATATGACCGATAATTTAAGTAAAATGTTTTATTTAATTCAAGTAGCCTCTTTTTCTAGGGTTTGAAATGTATACAGATTTGACATTTTTCCCTCGTACTTCTGTCGGAATGGGTACGAAGTTGGCATTGAATTTCATTTGAAATGATATTAAAAAAGTGTTAAAAAGCCTTGAATTTAAGTTGGAGGACCCTGGGGGTACCTTGTTTTAACATCTTATACTTTCATTGGTAATGATTTATATTGGTAACTGTAACCCGTCTTGTCTTTCTCCGTTGTGTTCTGGGTTGTTCTAAAGTAGACTCAGAGGCACGGCCAGTCACAATGCAGTTTATTATCTGCGGTCATAAACAATATGGCAATGAGTGTTGTGTGACATCAGGTTAGCATCTCAGTCAAATCCAGCATTGCTCTGACTGAGGTCAAACTTGTACGGGTCAAGTCCCTGGTCTAATGACGTCACACGCACACACTGCACTAACCCGACGCGCAGGCAGAATGAACCCAAAACGAAACTCTCAGTAATACAAAAAGAAATATTTTTTGGTGTAATTCATAAGTATACAAATAACCCTGCTTCATAACACTTTAGAATTAGGCACTATTAGTTAATATTAATAAATCGACTAAGTTACCAAAAGTTGAGAAACACATTTTTTACAGTACTTGTCAATCTGTGTTACACATAATGTTAGTTAATAAAATACAACATTTCCAAAAACTTTCACTTGTATAACGTTTTGGTAAATGTTGAAATTAACATTCAGGGATGCAAACAGCATGCTTTTCGGCGCCTCCCGCTTTTTTCATGTCCGTTTGGGTGACTTGTGTGAATCGTGCAGATCCGAAGAGATTTTTTTAGGGGTGGGGTTGGGGTCTTATTATTTTTTTCACCAACAGTAATTCTGGATTGCCTACCAAACAAGTAAATAGGACATAAGCAAATCAGAACATTGCACGCCAAAACAGCAGTATGCGTGCATGCGTGTACCACTAGTGTTTCTTCCACTAGCTTGTGGCCTGATTGGAGGTAGCTCGTCAAGGATGGCATCGTGCATGCTCACTGTGCAGAAACGCGCCTGCACGTGGATGCCATTCTGTCCATACTGTTTTTTGCCCTCGTATCCTGTCTGCGAGTTTTGAGACTAAATAAACGGCGTAGAGCCGTTCACATATTGTGTCTTTTGCGCTCTCAAGTTCGCTATTTCAAATGTAGGCACATGGGAAGCACGCCTACGGAAGTATTTCAGCGTGGAAGTATTTTTCTCTTCTCCGTGAATAAATCTTGTAGCAGCTACAGGAAGCGTTTTTCGGTAGTGAGAATCTATTAGCTACTAAAACGTATTTGTCGTTGTGGAGAGCGCAGTGTGCATGGATGCTTAGCAACGACAGACGCCACAGGAAAATCGGACCGGATTTTACTATTAATAATATAAGATAAGCTTTTAGACTCATTCTTTTTATAAAAATGATTTAAAGGTTGAAATATGGGAGGTTTATCTTTTTATAACACCTTTTTTTGTGAAAAAATGATTTAAAGGCTGAAACATATTTACTATGTGCCTTGGGGTGGGCCGGGAATGGAAGGGGTTGGTGGCAATGTAAGTATCTGGATTTTCCGCGAGCGAGGGCTTCGATTACCTCTTTTTTTTTTTTGCATCCCTGAACATTAATGAAGATAAATAAATGCTTCAGAAGCATTTTTCTTGTTAGATCATGTGGTCAAGTAACTTTACTATTAACATGTTTCCCTTTAATAGTATGTAATGCAAGCACTCGTGTCTATTGATATATAATGCCTTGGCTTTGCTGAGATTTCTGTTGATGTTATTAAATTTCAGAAGACTGCAGCTGAGCCAGTGTAGGTGGAGATCTCCATCATCAGGGTGGAGGAGGGAGACGGAGGAGCCACAGTTTTTGAATCACTTTAACTTTTTTTTTTTTAGTTCAACTTAATTTTTTATTGTTCATGAATTGTTCATTTTACAGTAAAATAAAATGTGTTTCAATACGTTTTGCACATTTTGCTTTAATTGTTTCTACTATGCATTCCATCCATGTAAATAAAATAATAATTAGCCTAAGTCTGATGCATTTTATCACCTCCCTACCATAAACATAAAACGTAAATGCTTAAAGGGTTAGTTCACCCAAAAATGAAAATTAAGTCATTAATTACTCACCCCCATGCTGTTCCAACCCCGTAAGACCTTCGTTCATCTTCGGAACACAAATAAAGATATTTTTGATTGAATCTGAGAGCTGGATCAGTCCTATATAGACTGCCTAAGGGACTGGCTCTTGACGGCCCAGAAAAGGTTTAAATATTCCATGTGCCTAAGCGGCTCAATTATAAGTTTATCAAGCGACGAGAATACTTTTTGTGCGAAAAAAACATAAATAACGACTTTATTCCACTATTCCATTACTTCCTTATGGGCGCATGCGCGAGAACTGAGACGAGGACGTTCTCATTCGTCTACTTCTTGTTACCGGCTGCTCACCGCTTAGGAGTTTTACCGCCACCAACCGTATAAAATGATGATCCATATATAAGGCGCTCCGGATTATAAGGAACACTGTCGTTTTTTGAGAAGATTAAAGGCTTTTAAGTGCACCTTATAGTGCGGAAAATACGCAAATTGAAAAGCGTATGTACAGCGCGCATCTTCCTCTGCTTGTAAACAGAAAGTTTTGCGCTTCCAGCTATATCAGCACATCATCTTATACGGTAGGGGGCGGTAAAACTCCTAAGCGGTGAGCAGCCGGTAACAAGAAGTAGACTAATGAGAACGTCCTCGTCTCACTTCTCGCGCATGCGCCCATAAGGAGGTAATGGAATAGTGGAATAAAGTCGTTATTTATGTTTTTTTCGCACAAAAAGTAGTCTCGTCGCTTGATAAACTTATAATTGAGCCGCTGTAGGCACATGGAATATTTAAACCTTTTCTTTAATGACTTTATGGGCCGTCAAGAGCCAGTCCCTTAGGCAGTCTATGTAGGACTGATCCAGCTCTCAGATTCAATCAAAAATATCTTTATTTGTGTTCCGAAGATGAACGAAGGTCTTACGGGGTTGTTACATCATGGGGGTGAGTAATTAATGACTTAATTTTCATTTTTGGGTGAACTAACCCTTTAATGTTGCTGTTTTTAAAGCTACCACGTATGTTAAAAATACTTAGCATTAACATCAGTGCAACATTAAGCATTTATGTTTATGGTAGGGAGGTGATAAAATGCATCAGACTTAGGCTAATGATTATTGAATTCTTCATTCCTTATACGACCTTCTAGAAGAAAATGTTACTCTTAAAGGGATACTCACTTTTTTTGGAAATAGGCTCATTTTTCAACTCCCCCAGAGTTAAACAGTTGAGTTTTACCATTTTCGAATGCATTCAGACGATTTTCTGATATTTAGTAGGAATATACTATGGAAGTCAATGGGACCAGAAACAATGTATTTTGTCCAGTGTGAAGGAAAGATCATTTTGAGGAAATTAATGTTGTAGCTTCTGGGCCCGTATCCCTAAAGAATTTTTGTGCAAAAAGTGGCTCCTAGCGGCCAAATTCTACGAAAATTCTCAGAGTCATGACATTTTCTTAGAATTTCCCCTAAAAGTGACACGAAAATCCCAGTTAATATAAAAGCTATTCCTCAAGATTCCTAGCGCTCCTAAGGCGAGATTTGCTAAGAGCAGGGAAGAGGACTTTTAGTGGCTTAGGAGTTCCCCTAAGCAGTTGCACAAAATTTCTTTTTTCCTTTTTTTCTCCATTTTCTGTGTTTGTAGGATATTTGTTAACAAGCCTTCATAAATAGACCAGCTAGCAATCACAGACATTGATAAAAGCTGAGCCGTGTTACCCTCGTTAAGACCACACTGAGTTGTAATGTTGCAATTTCTACTTCATTAAGGACAGCCCCTTGAGATAGGCCATCTTGTTTTCAATGGGGTCCATATGAGAGTGAAAGTACAAAATATGCCAGCTAGGATATTAATGTGAGCAAATAAGACATGAATCATTATTTGAACAGGGTGTAATGAGCTTAAGTTTTCACAAATTTTAGATTCTAATGTTAGGCTATATAACCCCTACAGCTTACTATTCATTTTCCAGATATTTTCTTGAATGTGAAATATTATTTACAATTACAGTCTGCATAAGATTAGAGTGTATAATTATGTTTATTGATTTGAGGGTACAGCCTTTGCTCATTATCACCAAAAGTTCATTTTCATCAAACTTGTAGGAATCAATCACGGCAATCAACCACCCCAGATAGCAAACTGACATTGAATCAACGTGGAAACATGACATCAAAACAACTTTGATCTGACATTGTTTTGCTCATCGAATTAACGTTGAACCAACGTCAGACGGGTCATTCTTTCAAAACTAACGGAAAATAAACTTGAAATCAACGCGTTGTTTCAACGTTATGAAAGCAAACCAATTTTCGATTTCATTTAGCTTTGAAGAATGCCGCGTCTGACGTTGGTTCAATATTAAGTCGATGAGCAAAATCAACGTTGTTTCAATGTCATGAGAGACGTCGTTTCCACGTTGATTCAATGTCAGTTTGCTGTCTGGGACACCTCCTCAGGATTTTCCAGCATAGGATTTTCCATCCATTCCTTGCTCAGAGTTCACTGAAAATGTTCTGGAATCCCTTCTAAGCTAAAACTCCTGGCAAGGAATTTTTAGGTTAAGTTAGGAGCTCTCTGAGAGGATTCTCAGAATCTTTAGGGATACGGGCCCTGGTGTGTTTTATCTGTAGATATATGTGTTGTTTGTAGCAAAAACGTTTAGTTCACGAGTTATTGAACGCGGAAGTCCGCGAATATAAAACCAACTTTACCTAAGTGGGCCACAGCCATATATAGAGTTTAGTTCCAACCCTGCTTCAACACACACACACACACACACGCCTGCAGTTTTCAAAATAAGCCTGAATGACTTGATTAGCTGATCAAGTTTGTTTAATTAGGCTTGAAGCTAAACTCTGCATACAACAACAAAAAACTTCACTATTTTTAATTCTTTTAATAAAAATAGTGTATGTATGTACACATTCCTTCTCTATATAAGTATAATATAAATATACAATTAACTGTTATAATGAATTAATGTTGTTATCTAATGAATTACTCTCCCAGAGTTAAACAGTACAACTCCCCCAGAGTTAAACAATTGAGTTTTATCGTTTTCGAATCCATTCAGACGATTTTCTGATATTTAGAAGAATATCAGTAACCAGACAGATCTCAATGAGCAGGCTGCTAAGAAGGGACCATCTGCAAAGTGCAAACCTGAAGGAAAACTAGTTTTGAGGAGATTAAAACAATTAAAACAATGTTATTTGTGTTGTAACAATATTCAATTCACGAGATATTAAATGCAGAACCCCGAAAATATTCCAAGCGAATATAAACAAACACTGTACCCAAGTTGCAGACTTGATCATATTGGACCTTCAGGACTACATATTACGTGGACAGCACCATGAACATAGTCAGGTTTAAAAAAAAACAACCAGGGTGAAAATAGTTTTGATATTTGCTGAGTATTCACCTAGATCACGACTGCTTTAGTGTACTTTTGTGTAGGCTATGGCTATTGTACAGTACGCAAAAAATGTTTTAAAACGTGAGCCAAAGAGATTTTTTCATGTTCCTAAGGTTGTAGTATGTTCCTACTGACCAGACTGAATTTTGACAGTACCTCCCTTACTGTATGTACTGAAGGGTTGGGGTCAGAATCCCCTGTCTCTTCAATTTAATTATATATATATATATATATATATATATATATATATATATATATATAGACGATCTTTTATCTTTGAATTTTAAATCTGTATCTATAAAATACACATTGGCTTGCGAAAACCTCAACATGTCGTGAACACTTCCCCTATGAAAAAGTGCGGGGGACAAATTTACATTTTATAAAATGTGGGGGGGACACGTCCCCCGCGTAATCTATGCCCTTGGGGACAAGGGTCTGGGCCTGTCGTCCTGGTACACAGAGCTGGCAAGGTCTCCCTAGGTGGTCAGCTGCGTGCTGACTGACACCACAGACCCGTCCAGGACATTCTCTGAAGAGGAGAACACCACAAAAATGTATCAACAGCATTGCTCGATACATATTGAGAAATTTCACATGGCACAAACACAAGTCCTAGCAGCTCCACAGCATACTACAAAGTCATTTCATGTTCATTTCAGCATAATACTAAACCTGCAGCAGCCAACAACTTGGTATCGCTGACGTCGGGACGGTTGACGGAGCCCGGTCTTTCTTCGATTGCGCTTTCTGCAGAAAATAAAATACAACCATAGAATACTCTTAACATCAGTTACTCAGGTCTAAAAGGTAACTGAGTTTATCTTACCTTCAACCTCCTGTCATAGTGCCATGTGACAGGAGGGAACTCACTGGCGTACTGGAGCAGTCGCTCCTTCTGCAACTTCTGCAGCTCATTCTGCTCTCCCTGCTGGCAGTACTGGAACAGCAACCACATCAGCCAGCCGACATCATTTTCTAGAAGCCACCTGAAGGTCTGACCGGTGTACTTCCCGAACACGATGACCAGCTGACCTTTCCACACCCCCGGACCTCTTGGCAGCCGCCTCTGCTGTCTTAGGATCCAGCCATGTAGGGTCAACAACGGTGCTGGGGTCTCTGCCACAGACTTTGCTGCCTCTGTACACTGCAGCCTGGCCTCTTCTTGTCGGTACAAAACGATGTTGGGGTACTGGTGTTGCTGTTGATGGCTGACCAGCAATGATTTGGTGGTCAAGCTCTTCCTGCAGACATCACAGTGAAAGGTCTCCCTGATGACAGTATGGATCTTCAGATGCCTCGTCAGGTTTGATTTTTTAGTGAAATTTTTTATTGCACACTCTGCACCGATATCTAGGTGTCTAGATGGCTTCTCCATGTTTCATCTGGTACAGTAAAACATGAAGAAATGAGTAAAACTAAAAGCAGATGAAGGCTTAAATACAAAATACAAATGTATATATACATATTCATAATTACCCTGCAGCCCTCATAAAAGTTGTAACCAAAGACAGCCCATTCATTTATCACTTTGTTTTTAGCATGCAAATCGCGGTTGACATGTTTACACTTCAAAAGCATATTTATTTACACATCGAATTTCAACTCCACACTGTTGTAACACCATCTCTATGGTCTTAAGAAGTGAGCTAGAGTGTCTGATCACGTTTTTTAAGTATTTCCAGTGATCGTCAGGTCATTACAGGCGATTGGTAGTTCATTCATTCATTCATTTTCAATGCATTTAGCATGCTAATTGCGGTTGATATTCTAACGCATCTTACTCATATTTAAGCTTTACATTTCGAGTCCACACAGTAGTAGTACATTCTTCATGGTCTCAACATATAAAATCAATAGTCTGGTCGCATTTTAAACAAAAATGTATCAAGTTTCATTCAATACTCAATAGCAAATAATTACACCAAACATAATTTATCCGAGAGTAAAAATTAACAGTCCAATCGGTCATCAATAACTCTTACCACAAAAAATTATAGAGATGGCCACCAGTGGTTTTGTAAAATAGTCCGCACAGTTATTTGATGGTTTCCGATCCTCGCTCAATGATTGGTCTGTTGAGTGCTGAGGTCTGCTCAGCATTGCTCAATCATTGGCTGATCGCTGCTCAGCTCTGCTCAACCATTGGGCTGCTGATGATCGCTTAGGTACTTGGAGGGGAATTTGCTTGGGTGCACCAGGTGCTGTAAGCTTTATTGTTTTAACAGAATGTTTTAAAATCACAAGATCAGTAAGACAGGGTTGTCCACTTTCAGCTGTTTCACTGTTGGCCTGAAACGAGACTTCAATACGATTTCCACGACGCATGCGCGAGAACTGAACTGAAGTAGTTGAAGGAGATCCCAATTCTCGTGGAAATCGTATTGAAGTCTCGTTTCAGGCCAACATGGAAGAAAAGGAATAGTCGAATAAAGTCGTTATTTTTTTTATTTTTTTTTTCGCTTGATAAACTTATAGTTGAGCCATTGTAGTCACATGGAATATTTAAACATTTTCTTCATTGACTTTCTGGGCCGACAAGAGTCATTCCCTTAGGAGCCTATGTGGTAGTTATACGGCTCTCAAATTTAATAAAAAATATCTTCCTTTGTGTTCCGAAGATGAACGAAGGTCTCACGGGGTTGGTACAGCATGGGGGTGAGTAATTAATGACTTAATGACTTTTTTCATTTTTGGGTGAACTAACCCTTTAAGGTATAAAGTGTTTTTTAATGAGGCAATTTTAAATAAAATGGGAATTGAGCAAAATGGTCTGTGTAAAGTGTGCCAGGAAAAGAAAGAGCCCACATGGCAATTTTTCTCTGGCCCAGCTCCGGCCCACACCACCAGTTTTTGCTTGGCCCACATACCGCAATGAATGATGGCCCTAGTGTGGACCAGGTCTGGATTCCAGACAAGGGCCACACATGGGCCATAACTGGACCAAGTCTCAGCCAAGTTAATTACCCATAACTGGCCCAGAATTGGGCCAGATCGAAATGTGACATTGGAACCAAAACATAACCACAATATCAACACCAGTATTTAAGCAAAAAAGGCCAGAACTGAGCCACACCGGAGACTGAAACAAAGGTGAACTAAACCTCGCAGCTACAATATGGGCCACGATAGATCCATATCTCAGCCACCTGTATGACCAAAGCTGGCCCTATTCTGGTTTGGACCAGAGGAGTTCAGGTCAGCCTCAATACCACCATAACCAAGCCAGTTACAAACCCCACCCAGAAAAATAGTCACAACAAGACAGTATTCTGAACAAATATTTAATTGTGTTAAACATTAAAGCATTGGCATCTGACATTTTTCATTTGTACAAACAACTTCAGCAAAAAATAAATAAAAACTAAAATAAAGCAAGTGCTGTTTTTTTGGTTCATGACGTGTCACTTTAAATGTTACTTGGTCCATGTTTCTCGTCATCAAGTTTCATTGCTTTGCCAGCAAAAAATAAATAAAAACAAAAATAAAGCAAGTGCTGTTTTTTTGGTTCATGACGTGTCACTTTAAATGTTACTTGGTCCATGTTTTTCGTCATCAAGTTTCATTGCTTTGCCAGCAAAAATAAAAAAATAAAAACAAAAATAAAGCAAGTGCTGTTTTTTTGGTTCATGACGTGTCACTTTAAATGTTACTTGGTCCATGTTTCTCGTCATCAAGTTTCATTGCTTTGCCTAATGCTTGAACGTCCATGTTTCTGGTCACAGACAAGATTCACTAAACATATAACACTAGAACATGTTTCTAGTCATCAACAAGTTTCACTTCACATAACACTTGAACGTCCACCTTTATGGCTAGGAAAGTAGTTCTCTTTAAATGACTCTGAAACAGTCATGATTCTGCCACTTAACAATTGAACACTGGACAGAGCTTTTGAACATCCATGCCTAAAGCCTGTTAAACAGTCATATTGTCCTTCTGTACTTTTCTCTTCATCCTTTCTTTTCGTCCATCATCTCTGTCTGGGGCCAGATACAGCCATCTTTTAACGGTGGAATCAATGTCTTTCTCTGTGGCATCAGATGTTAGACGGTTACGTCTCACTGCCACTGAAAAACACAAGCACATGGTGTATAATCAACTTATGCATCATCATGTAATGTGGACAATTTAAAAAAATGCAATATTACAACAAAACCTGAAGCCAAAATTCAAATGTTTACTGTCTACTACATTTTTACTTTTACGTCCTTTAAATTCAGTGTGTTTTTGTTATGCAACCTTGAGCTTGTACTGAAGATATACATAAAATGTTCTCTCCCTCCTTTCACTTTCTTAATCTCTAATATAGTACATTCATGCTCAACCATGCTGGTTCCAGATTTTTTTTCCATTCATGCTTTAAGCATTTAAGTAAAGAGAGATAAAAACCTTTGTGAGGTCAATCTCCACACTGCGTTGGATACTGAACTCCGAAAAGAGTATTCACACTAGACCAGGAGCTCCTCATAAGAGACTACTTATTGCAGGCAGCTGATTTATATTATGGATTGAGCCCGAAGGAGGTAGCCTAGATATGTATTAAGCTAGAGTAGGCTATAAAATATACATTTGTTGTGTATTAAATTAATTAACAATTTATATAATTTAGGCCCGAAAGTTTGCCTGTGATTTGGCAAATACCTACAGTTGCAGGTTCCCCGAAACCTGGGCAGAGAACAGAATGGCTGGAGCCGACTGGTTCACAACATTTTTAAAGAGGCACCCCACTCTCTCCATAAGAAGCCCCCAGGCTACAAACCTCTCACAGGCAACAAGTTTTAATGTGATAAACATGAATACGTTTTTTGACAACTTGGCTGGACAAACACAGAGTTTCTGCACAGGACATCTGAAACATGGATGAAACAGATGTGGTAGAAATGATCTATATCCCCCTTAGAAGCCCCTTCCAGAGGCTCACAGTCATACAAAATAAAAACACAAAATAACATAATTTCTTTTATATACATACAGGAATCACCACAGTGCAAAATCCTGAATAAATTGTGGCCAGAAAGGGAGTCAAGCAAGTGGGCGCAGTTACCTCTGCCGAACGGGGGACACTCTTTACACTTGCCTGTGCAGTAAATGCCCTGGGGAATTCCATCCCACCAATGTTCCAAATCCATCCTTCCTTTACCAGCAATGGCCTTCCTGGTATGTCAGTATAGCAAATGGGTCAGGGTGGATGCAAGGAGAGGTCTTTTTGGTTTTCCTCAAGCACTTCCAGACTCATACCAAGTCGTCACTGGAGTCAAGCGTGCTGCTAATCCTGGAGAACCAAACCTCTCACCTTTCTGTGGATAGGATTGATTTTTGCAGGAGCCATGGCATTGTCCTCCTCTCATTCCCCACACTGTTCCCATAAGCTGCAGCCCTTGGATTGCAGTGTACATGGGCCACTGAAGAGGCTCGTATAAAGCTGCTCTGACAGCTGGATGAAAGCTCATCCAGGAGCCACAATGACCATTTATGATCTGCCAGGCATTGTGAAGATTGCCCTTCCCCGTGCCGCATCACCGACAAATATTCAGGCAGGGTTTTCATGCACTGGAATTTGGCCTTTTATCAGGAATATTTTCAGTGACAGTGACTTTGCACCATCCCTAGTCACAGACCGCCCACTGCCAGCAGTGACACCAGAGGTTCCATCTTCCTCTACAACTCCCTCACCCAATGTGGCGACGGTGGCATCCTCCATGCCACTTAGAGCATCATCCCCTGTCACACCATGTATGGTGTCCAATCCTGAGCCTGAGCCATCATCCTCTGCTATGGACAAAACTTTTTCACCAGTGTCCATCCGTCCACACCCAAAAGCTGGCCCAAGAAAGCAGACGACAAAGGGCAGGAAAAGAAGGGAAACCGCTTTCGGTAAAAAAAAATTCAGAAAAAAAAAAAAATCTAAACCAAAGAAGCAGAAAATTCAGGAGTCATCTGATGATGAAAATGATTTGTGCATTGTGTGCTTGGAAAGCTTCTCAAGGCCAGGGGAGGTCTGGCTCCAGTGCTGGTCCTGTAAAGCCTGGGCACACAAGGACTGCACAGATGGAAGGGATTTCTACACTTTCCACAACTGTAATGCTGGGCTTACACCAAAGGATTTTCACAGTTCCAGACTAAAGACAGTAGTCTTTAGGAATCTAACTGGAGTCTCGGCACGCTCCCGTCGCCTCGATCGTTAAATGTGAGGTGATAATCTGCAGTCGGCGACCCGATTTATGCCAGTCTTTCTAAAGTCTTTCATATCAAACATGTTTGATATTATCGCAAGTCCTAGAGTAGTCCTACTGACGTAAAACAATCAACAATAAAAGCCATCATCAGTCACAACAAAGAATCATGGCAACGGAAACGCAACGAACCGTGCCAAGCAGGCAAAAGTGGACAGTGGAAAAAGAGGAACGGCTTGTCGAGCTGTTGGCAGAGCAGCCGTGTCTTTTAGACGTAAACTGTCATTCATACCACGACAGAGTGGAAAAGGAAAAGTTAGTGGTCCGACATTGCCGAAGCCATCGACATGCCTTATGCTAACTTTACCACTCTATTGAATGGCATAACGTGCTAATGTTTGATATTGACATTGCTGTACAACAGCACGAATGAAAGACTGAATGAGAAAGACAGGAAATCTAGCTTTGCACAAACGGGGAAAATGTAACTAATGCTAGTGAATTTATGTTCCAGTTGCAGAAGTTAAAACACGCAGCATGTCTCTGAGGACATAGTTTTGCCAGCTGCTGAGACCTCTTCCCAGTGGTAGTGGAGACAAGGCCCTCACTTATAAACAGAACTGGATATTGCGAAATTTGGATTTTTTAAAACCATTTGTCAACCCCCGCAATGCTGAGACTACCCTTGCTGTGAGTATTGTCCATTCTCTGTATTCTATAGTGGATATTTTCTTGTATTATGTACCCTCGACTATTCACTGTGAAACACTTGTTCATAATTTCAACACAGCATTTAAAATTAAACCCTTTCAAGATATTTAGTTCTAGTTTAGGTATTTCAAGGTATTTAGTTCTAGTTTAGATATTTAGTTCAAACTATTGTTCTCATTATATAACGATATAGATTCATAACCCCCATATACAGTCATGTGAGAAAGTTAGGTCATCCCATTAAATAGTCAACTCTTTATCAAGAAATTGTAGTTGTAGACAGCCTGCAGTCCAGATCTTTCACCCATAGAAAACATTTGGCGCATCATAAAGAGGAAGATGCAACAAAGAAGACCTAAGACAGTTGAGCAGCTAGAAGCCTTTATTAGACAAGAATGGGACAACATTCCTATTCCTAAACTTGAGCAACTTGTCTCCTCAGTCCCCAGACGTTTGCAGACTGTTATTAAAAGAAGAGGGGATGCCACACAGTGGTAAAAATGGCCTTGTCCCAACTTTTTTGAGATGTGCTGTGCCATGAAATTTAAAATCAACTTATTTTTCCCTTAAAATTATGCATTTTCTCAGTTTAAACAGTTGATATGTCATCTATGTTGTATTCTAAATATAATATTGAAATTTGAAACTTCCACATCATTGCATTCTGTTTTTATTCACAATTTGTACAGTGTCCCAACTTTTATGGAATTGGGTTTGTATTTTGGATAATACAACATAATGTGAAACATGATGATATCCTGTCCAACAGATTGACGACAATGACACAGACACACAGGGGACAGTGGCTGATGACGAAGTGTCCTCTCCTGGGGAAAATTCTTTGGAGATTGCGCCAAGGCCATCTACACCAGGATCATCAAGGTCCTCAAGCCCACCATCATAGGCGCCCAGAGGCCGCCGACCATTAAACAAAAAGGCAAGACGTCCCAATGACAGTGACATTGAGCTTGAGAAGCTTGAAGTCCTGAAAGAAATGTCCAACACTGTGAAGTTTGGTTTAAACCCGGAAAGCAAGATAGAATAGAAGATGAGTCTGGGTTTGGACGACAAGTTGCAGTCGAGCTCTGTCACATCAAAGACCCAATTTTGAAAACAAGAGCCAAAAAGAGAATTATGACAAAACTGCATGAATATCAAGAAGCAGATCAGGATTTGACAGGCAGGGCACAACAGTGGGCAAAATCTAATGATCAGTTTAACATTTAGTCACAGCAAAAACCACCACAATACATACCCAGAGAGCTACAACATAATCAAATACAGCCTCACATTCAGCCTCGGACCCCACACCCAGCAACATCTCACGCATATACTCTTCCCCACGGGCAACCAAGTTACGTGCAACACCTTGAAGACAGTGTGGATAATTAAAATAGTTTGAGAGTCACATTGTTGGTATTGTTAACATTTAACATTGGGCCAGTAGGTCTATCATTTTGAAATTTGTTAGTTCCGTGAATTACAGTGGACTGAAACATGTTTAAATGTTGCTGCTGTTCAAGCACTTTCATATTGAAACGCATTGAGTTTGCTTGTTTGGTTTTTTTTTTTTGTTGTTGTTTTTTACTTTTTGCACTTTTTCTCAGCTCTTGTAGCTGATTTAGCTGATTGCAGGTTTATATGCTTTTGTAAAAAATATGAGGATGTCATATTGTTTTGATTTTAAGAGGTGTTGCCTGTTAGCCAAAGCACTGCAAATTGAAACGCATTGAGTTTCCACTTCTTTTTTTTTTCAATTTTTTTATTTATTTGCACTTTACCTCAGCTCTTGTGGCCGAATTAGCTAGTATTTACAGCTAATTAATGTGCTGTTGTTAAGAAGAAAACCCCCCAAAAATATGAGGATGTGATTGTTAAGAATTTAAGGGGTGTTGCCTGTTAGCCCATTTTTGTCTACAATGTGTAAGTGTTTTTTCTACTTGGAATAAAAGAAGAATACACACTGTTTTGAATGTATTTCTTTATTTATTCAATTGATTTAAGCAGTATAGTGCAGCAGAACAGTTTTCACCAGAAAAACAGAAATGTTCCTTGTTTAAATGTAAATGCAGACTTGAACGGGATTTACTTATATATATATATAATAAAGAAACCCCGCCATCTTGTTCCTACATGGCAAGATCTGGAGGTTTTAGATGCCACAAATAAAGCGATCAAACCCCTTCAGGACTTTACTGAAGTGTTGTTCGGAGAATCTTATGTAAGCGTTTCATACATTAAACCTGTGCTGCATCTTTTCAAAACAAGTCTCCTTCAGCAAGAAGAGAAAGATGTAGATCTCAACGCTACAATAAAAAGAAACATTAAGTGCTACCTTGAACAGAAATACAGTGACCCTGAGGATGATGAGCTCCTGGACATGGCTTCTCTAATGGATCCACGGTTGCGTACCACCTACATTACACCGGACAAGTTGGACATTATTAAGAAAAGAGCTGTCACTGAGCTTTCTGCCCTCTGCTCAGAGGAAGAAGGTCCTACTGTACAAATGTGCCAAGAAGAGAGCTAGCCCACCTAAGAAGAAAACTTTAGCTGCCTTCTTCAAGAAAGCAGCACTGCTGCATCACTGTCCCACCAGTCAGTAAAGGAGAAAATCGAAGCAGAGCTCACCTCCTACTTATTGGGTCCTGAGGTGGATCCTGACACTAACCCACTTGAGTGATGGAAGCAGCATTAGCCCAACTTCACAAGACTCAGTCGTCTGGCAAAAAAAATACCTGGCTATTCCAGCAACTAGTGCCCCATCGGAGAGGGTCTTTAGTGTGGGAGGGGGTATTGTCACCTGTAACCGAGCTTGCCTCAAGCCTGCTGTAGTTGATAGGCTAATTTTCCTCGCAAAGAATGTTTAAAATGCAATTAAAATGCATTTTATGTTGTTTATAATGCGTGTTTAAAATGCATTTTTTTTATGGTGAGTGGTGTTACTGTTCAACTGTACTGTACATGTTCAGTTCCATTAAGAGTTACCTCATGATTTTTTGTTGTTTTATTAGCTCAATCCAAATACACTACAAATAATTTGGATGTTGCACAATGTTTATTGCACAGTGACAGTGCAATTTTGTTTATGTTGATGCACTAATTAAATATAATAAATATGTATTTTCAAAATATATTTACAGTTTGCAATTATTTTGTTTTAAATGGAGGGGGGGGGGGGGATCGAAAATCGTAAATTGAGTGTTTTATAAAAAAAAATAAAAAAATCGCAGATTTTTTGGATCGCCCAGCATATATATATATATATTTTTTTTAAATATATATATTTAAATATGCAACACGCACGTTTAAACAACAAATAATAAAATCTGAACCAGCGCTGTTGGAGATAATATACGCGTTTCAGTGGCCTTATACATTGATTCACGGCTTTTTAAAATGTCACAAAGTGTTTTGACGTGGTTTTGAATAAAATATTGAAGTTTATAATTGAGTATTTTGACACACCACGCCCAGTGCGTAGGCCTATTCTAAAATCGAGTTTTATTCTGGCATTAATTAGTGTTCGACAAACGCGGCGGTGCTCACTTTAATTTATTTTTCTCATAACAGCTAAAATAAAATCATCTTTTAAAATTGTAAAAGGTGTATTTTATTCACGTAAAGTAGGCTTACACTTACTAATCACCAGAGCAAAATATACCTTTACAGTTTAGTAGTAATGATTTTATGAATTACTTCAACGCGAAAATAGAAAGCATCCGAAACAAAATTATAAATGTACAATCCGCTATGGTGTCTTATGATTCAGCTTCAATTATGGACCCTCTAGAACAACTAAACCGCTTTACAACGATAGGACAGGAGGAGCTAAATAAACTTATCATTGCATCTAAACCAACAACTTGTTTATTAGATCCAATACCCACTAAACTACTGAAAGAACTATTACCTGTAGTGGAAGAGCCTCTCCTCAATATTATTAACTCGTCTTTATCTTTAGGTCATGTCCCAAAAATATACAAGCTGGCTGTAATAAAACCGCTCATTAAGAAACCGCAATTAGATCCAAATAACTTGGCAAATTACAGACCCATTTCAAATCTTCCATTTATGTCCAAAATACTTGAAAAAGTAGTGTCTGCTCAATTGTGCTCTTTCCTGCAAGAAAATGATATCTATGAAAAATTCCAGTCAGGATTCAGACCGCATCATAGTACAGAAACTGCGCTAGTTAAAATTACAAATGATTTACTTTTAGCTTCTGACCAAGGCTGTATCTCAATACTAGTCCTACTTGATCTTAGCGCTGCGTTCGACACTATAGATCATAAAATACTCTTGGATCGACTACAAAACTTCACCGGTGTTCAGGGACAGGCATTAAGCTGGTTTAGATCGTACTTATCGGACCGTTCTCATTTTGTCTGTTTAAATGGGAAAAAATCAAAGATAACGTCAGTAGACTATGGAGTACCGCAAGGATCAGTTTTAGGCCCTCTGCTATTCTCAATATATATGCTGCCACTTGGTAATATTATAAGAAAACATGGAATTAATTTCCACTGTTACGCTGACGACACTCAATTATATATTTCATCACGACCAGATGAAAACACTAACTCATCTAAAATGACAGAGTGTCTCAAAGATATAAAATGCTGGATGACGCGTAATTTCCTGCTATTAAATTCAGATAAAACGGAGGTATTACTTATTGGTCCAAAAAACTACTCACAAAACCTCTCACAATACAACTTTAATATAGACGGATGTCCTGTTACTTTATCCACAACAGTAAAAGACCTGGGTGTTATACTAGACCGCAACTTGTCGTTCGAAAATCATATTTCATATGTTACAAGAACAGCCTTTTTCCACCTTATAAACATTGCTAAGCTACGTAACATGCTATCTATTTCTGATGCAGAAAAATTAGTTCACGCATTCATGACCTCGAGACTAGATTACTGTAATGCTTTATTAGCTGGTTGTCCTGCATCCTCAATAAACAAGCTACAGTTAGTACAAAATGCAGCTGCTAGAGTTCTTACTAGGTCAAGAAAATATGATCATATAACACCGATTTTATCATCTCTAGACTGGTTACCTATTAAGTTCCGCATCAACTACAAAATACTACTACTGACCTATAAAGCCCTAAATGGTTTAGCACCTATGTACTTAACGGACCTTCTTTCGCCCTACAATCCACCGCGTTCCTTAAGATCACTAAATTCAAGGCTTCTGGTCATTCCTAGGATATCGAAGTCCAGTAAAGGAGGGAGGGCGTTCTCGCATTTAGCTCCAAAACTCTGGAATGGCCTTCCCGATACGGTCCGAGCCTCTGACTCGCTGACACAGTTCAAAACTAGATTAAAGACGCATCTCTTTAGTCAAGCATTCACATAATGCTTACCTTCTAGTCCTCTGTTATGCCATACGGAACCGTTTGCCACTGAAACTGCTTAACGCACCAGTGGGGCTCGACAGCCTCTTAGACAAACGGGTCGGCGCGTATGGTTGGGTTGCGGAGAGTTCGGGTTACGGAGAGTTTGTGAGTTATAACGGAAATTATTATGAACATCAGCTATGCTAATTATTTCCCATCTGCCTTTCTGCTGTTATCTCGGGACGCTTGTCCCGAGAAAAATGGCGTTCGTCAGGTCCAGTTTTGTGTCCAGCCTCTCACGGGGATTTCGGATGCCCCAACGCCTGTGATGAGACGACTCAACGCCTGTGATGAGACGACTCAACGCCTGCGATATGTTATGGCGCCGTTTGATTCATAAACAATATTTATATTTAATATTTATATTTAAACAATATGAATGTAAGCCAGAGGAGAACTGGCCCCCGACTGAGCCTGGGTTCTCCCAAGGTTTTTTCTCCATCCAATCTGATGGAGTTTGGTTCCTTGCCACTGTCGCCTTGCTTTTGGCTTGCTTTGAGCTTGCTCAGTTGGGGTTATTTATTTAGTGTTTAGCAATGTTGTTGATCTGTGTTGTGCTACTTACATGTTATCACTGTGAAGCTGCTTTGATACAATCTGTATTGTGAAAAGCGCTATATAAATAAATGTGACTTGACTTGACTTGACTCACAATAGGTTAACGACAAAACGTTTCCTCGCTCATATGAGCGAACACTCAGTGGAGAAAGTTAGGGCATTTCCATGAGTTGAAACATGGCCGAGTGGTAGAACATACAGTTCGACAATACAGTGTTATGGGTTCGAAGCCCGATCAAACATGGACTATTGTAGTTAAATTTTATATTTAGGTATTAATGCAGAAAGATTTGTCTAGTTCTAAAACTCTACAACACCATTTAGTTTTTGTTTATATTTATAAAAAAATTACCATGCATTTCCATTTTACACTAACAAAGAAACAAATAGTATTCAACAGAATGACTTCTTTACATTTAGAGCCGCTTTCCGACCAAGTAGTTACAGGAACTTAGTTATAGGAACTGTCCACTTCTAAACAGTTCTAAGAACTACTCTCCCCTCAAACTCGGTTTTGCTGCTTGTGTTCGCACTGGCCAAGTGGCCATAGGAACTGGTAGGAGGGGTAATGCAAGCACGGCGACTAGGGTGACCACCTGCTAATAAGCCCAAGGGGGGACAAGGGGTATGTTTCTGAGGGACAATGTGGGACACTGCTTGGCGCGGCGGTGCCCCCACCCCACGGGCAGACTCTGATAGTGGTTTACCCATATCTAGAATTGTTACTATTGCCTTACTGTTTGTACATGAATAATTGTTAAAAAAAGCACATACCTTAGCACATGCATTAATAATGCCCTATTCCCTAAACGTGTAATTGCTGATATATTCTCATGAATAGGCCAACCAATGTGCATTTGTTTTCTAAATAAAGATGAATATTTTGAACATTCAATGAATTGACAGCACTTCCACTTACGATTTACTTTAGCTATTTAATTTTATTTATTTTTTATTACAATTAATTCACTTTAAATCAATAAAAGTATAAAATTATAGGATTAACAGGAATTATAGTTGCTCAACACCACAGGAACAGTTTAAAAAAAGTCGAAAAAAAGTCTAAACTCACAACTCCAGAGGTTCACGGAATGAGAAGCTGCGCTGTCATGACAACAATGAAAAAGTTGACATCAACCTAGTCAGCAGGTCACGTGGGAGTGGCAACCAGTCTTGATGAAGTTCACTTTCTACATGAACTAGTTCAAAGTTCAGTTCACACATTTTAAAATGAACTAGTTAAGTTCAAGTTTGCACAGAAATGTAAGATTTTTCCCATCTTCACCGACCTCGTTATAAAATCCGTTTAAATTATCATATGACGCCTTTGTCGACGGCGGCCGCGGTGCGGCACTGGTTGCTTGTGTTGCCAGATTGGGTGTTTTTTCACTACATATTGAGCCCTGTTTACGGTGAGTTTTAGCAGGGTGTTCGCCTGGAAGGCTCTATAGAAATCTGGCACCCCATTGAATGAAGTTAAACTGAGAGAGCGTGAGTTCAGAGACACCAGAATGAACGAGTTCACACGTTCATCAAGACAGGCAGTTAAACAATACGTTCAGTTCACCCAAAATATGAACAAGTTCATGAACGTGAACGTGTTCAGGCACAACGTTTGGCTGCCTGCGTCTCGAGGATAAAGAGTGACCGACTTTTTTTGAGCAAGCATTGATTATGCGTGACGCGGTCTCAATTTGCGGGACGCATGAATTGGGCTTCAAACGCTGTGCGCGCACGCGCTACGCGGGACGGGTGGTCACCCTAACGGCGACGGTCTTTATCACTAGACGTAGCGCGGCCACATACAACAACAACAAACCAGCATGGAGGAGGCTATTGCCGGGAGCTTAATTAACGGAGAACAAACGGTGGCGTTTAAAGATTATACTTGGGTTCTGTAATTTACAGAGAAACACAGAAGACGAAGGCTCCAGCGTAATATGATATTAAGTAATATGATGGAAGAAGATAAAAGAGCAGAGCATAGGAGGCAAACAAAACGACGGGTAAATTTAGCTAGCATTAGCAATTAGCTGGTTAAATGCGTTATGTTTGTCTTAATCCTCGTTGTAATGTTTTGCAAAAACACACAGCGTATGGCTGACAGTGCGCTACAAGTTCCGTGTTGACAGACAGTGGGCATGACTTATAAGTTGAACCAATCAACGTAGACCTAGGGAAAGGGAACTAAAAAAAGTCCTCGCTCTAGACTAGGCACTGAAAGAGTTATAGGAACTACGGTCTGAGGAACTAAAAAATCCCCAATTTAGTCCGGTCGGAACACGAGAAAAGAAGGGTTATAGGAACGTTAGGTTCTAGGAACTGCAAAAGTCCCTCCGGTCGGAAAGCGGCTTATAATAATACCAATCGTAATTTTAAAAGTAGTTCTTTAAAAAAAAATTAATTATATATATATATAATTAATTTTATTTTTTTTTAAAGAACTACTTTTAAAATTACTTTCCCTACTTCTTTCCCTAAAACTACTTTCCCATTCCATATATATATATATATATATATATATACACGTATATATATATTCTTAAATTGGGTTTTATTCTGGCATGTTGAATTATTCATATAACAAAAAAAAAGTTTTTATAATTGTCCGGACCTCTGGAAGAAAATACCTTATAGAAATCAGACCTCTTGGAACTTTAATTGAATACATAGCGTTGGTAGTCTATAGCATACTGAATGTACAGCCCCACAAATTTATTAGGGTCTACTGAAAAGAATGTATGGAATCGCAATTTCGCAAAGTAGTCTAATATTAAGAATTCAATTCATACAACTTTAGGCTATTAATCCCACAAGGGCAATTCGTTTTAGAGCAGAATGTAAGCGCTGTGTGTGTGTGTGTGTGTGTATGTGTGTGCGTGTGTGTGTGTGTGTGTGTGTGTGTGTGTGTGTGACAATGTAATGGTACAAAAACCTCAATCTCAATCAATAAAAGTGTTGTTTTTTGTGAGGATCGATCCTTAAGAATAGATACAACATCAGTATCGATATTTCAGGATTGACAGCAGCTTTCTGTGATTAATTAATTAGCCAATTAATATCAATTTCCATTGACGTTATTGACCACAGTAACGTTAACGGCACCATCGATTAAAAAGCTCCACAGTCTTCATATACACACTAATATAACGTTAGGCTACAACAACGTAGATATCTTAAATGACAGCACCATAATAAAAAATATCCCAGATAGCAAACTGACATTGAATCAACGTGGAAATATGACATCGAAACAACGTTGATCTGACATTATTTTGCTCATCGAATTAACGTTGAACCAACGTCAGACGCGTCATTCTTTCAAAACTAACAGAAAATCAACTTGAAATCAACGTTGTTTCAACGTTATGAAAGCAAACCAATTTTCGATTTTCATTTAGCTTTGAAGAATGCCGCTGACGTTGGTTCAACGTTAATTCGATGAGCAAAATCAACGCTGTTTCGATGTCATGAGAGACGTCATTTCCACGTTGATTCAATGTCAGTTTGCTGTCTGGGATGGCTTTGACCGACCTGAACGACGTGGGAATTTTGGAGAGTGTACTACTATTTTGCTTCTATTGGGTCCGTGGAGAGTTGTTGGCATTGAGGAAATTATTGCCCCCTGCTGGTACTCAACCTTCATTCATGCGTGTCATGTTCACATCTTGAGGTGGCAAAGCGTGACCCTGACACACATCCCCTAGTGGACCAGCGTATGTATTACATGCTTTAGCATAATACCGGGTTGAATGAGGTGGATAAAACAGCATCAAATTGCCCTTTTCGGAAAGTTTAACGAAGTGCAGTGGAAAAATATGCTTCTATATGGAACAAGGCACACCTGTCTAAGTGCAGAAGTTGTGCAAGAAATTGCGAACATGAGAGTTACTGTTCCATGCGTTACTAGATGAAACTCAGAGTATGATGCCATTTCCAAACTGACTGGCCTTAGAGAGGATCAGCTGACTGACATCTGTGGAAAGCTTGGAGTTACCAAACTGCACCCACATAAGGTGACTTTTCTGAGAGAGTATGTGAAAGTGTTACAACCCCTTTCCCATTCCATTGATCTACTATAGGGCGAGAAAATATGCTACCTTAGATTTCTTATTCCAACAATCCTAAGCCTCAAATCAAAACTTTCTGACAAACTGCCACATGTGTCTTAAACAGCTAAAATCATCAGTTCTCGAACCACTTGACATTCCCTTGGCGCCATGCTTAGTAGCCATGAAGCAAAAATGGCAACAACCACAATGCCGAAATTTCGCTTGTGTAAAGCAGAATGTCTGATGACTACATGGAGCAAGTCCTCCTCCTTCGTTACAAAAGAAGATTTTGCCCAAACTGAATGAACAGTTTGAATGCACATTCTGTCTTCCACTATGTATGTCAAATGCTGCCAAAAGACTAACTGCAATATTTAACAGGATTAAACTGTAATTTTGAATCCTATATACTTGTTTGATGTTGTGTAAAAAATTCTAGTTTTATATTTGTAAAGACAATTTTAAACATAAATGTAACTTACTGTTGTTTTCTTAGATTATATCTTGTGTATTATATTTGTTTGAGAGAAAAAAATTCTCTATTTTCTTGATGAAGAAACATTTTCCATTGTCTAAAAATTATTTATTAAATTTGCTTGAAAAAATGTCAATGTTCCTTGTACATGTCAATTTAAAAATAAAACAAATAATCTGTAATACCATACTGTAGACACTAGATGTCTGTATAGTCCTTTACATAAATATTTATTCAGGGCTGTGAAATTCTTAATAAATAAAAGTTGTTGTTTTAAAAAATAATATCTGTTCTTGAAGTAATCCAAAAGTAATCAGTTACATTACTTTCATATTGTGGTACTTGGATTATGTTACTGAATACTTTTTTTATGAAGTAATGTGTAACTGTAATGGAATACATTTTTAAAGTAACCCTCCCAAGCCTGTGAGTAAGTCACGATACAGCACTAGCCTCAAGTACCTTATGGCTTTATAAAACGGTTACCACACAACACAAATATTAAAGCCACAAACTATCAATGTAACTTTCATGAAGTAAAATCACCTAAAGCCTTCATTCCACTGGAGAAAATAGTCCCTGGCCGTGAACAGCAAAAGAAGTTGCATTATTGGGCCATTCGACAAAGTCTTTATGAGTGACTCAAGTCAGTAGAGAAGACTTTTATATTGAAAGGACTGAACTTGTTGTGATTGTGAACACTGAGAAGCAGGATGCAACTGCCAGGGTAAATGGGAAACCCCAATAAGATCAGGGTTGCCAACTTTGGGACCTTGGGTGGAGTGAGACTGTGCAATTTCAGTGCGCGCGCAACATATTTTGGTAACCCTAATTTTAAAAATGTCAGTCCTTGTTAACTTAGTATAAACCCTGATTTATGCAACAACAACAACAACAAAAATAGAATAGAACAGTTTTAAAAAAAAAATGTACAATTCATTTAATAATTGCACTATTAAAAAATAAAGAAAGAGGTGATTAAATAACAAATAACAAACATGTAAAACAACAACATCTAAACAACAAGAAATCTCAAAACAAAAAGGACACATAATAGTTACTCCACCTGAAAACCTTGATTTAATGACTCGTAAATGAAAGTACATACTGATGGCCTAAGACATGAAACGAGCGTTTTGTGTGAGAAAACGAACAGTATTTATATCGTTTTTACCTTGTGTAACCACAGCCATGTTCAACTGATCTGACGGCAAGGGCTTCGGTCTGCGCATGTGCCGGAAGTGATCGCTTGCGCGTGTATGTCACTCATTGTTAAACATTGGAGATTGTAGCAAAGCCTCCATTAGAAGTTTTAGAAATTCTCTTCTTGGTCCACAGCCTCCTTTTATTTTATTTTATTTTATTTAGGTTTAATAGTTTTCTTATTTTGATTGGTTCACAGCTCTGTATTAAATGTAGTGAAAGGGTGCGTTACCTGCTCATTTATATGCATATGATGTGTTTATTTCCCCTTAAAGTCAACAGATGTTATGCAGATTGTTCAAATTTCAAAATTGTCAATGATTTTGAACAAAATGCACACCACTCTCTTAGAAGCATAGTAATTACATTTATCTTGTTTGTTTTAGAAAAATCACTGAATGTCCAGTGACACCGAAATATATTTTGTACGATCTTGCAACAAAAATTAACCATCAGAAGAAATGCAAGTTTAATCGATACTCAGTCCTGGATGGAGCCATTAGAGGGTATTACAGTTTTTCTCAATTGCTAAAACACTAAAATCCATTGGCTGAACAAAGTTCTCAATTGCCTGAACTCATTTAGCTAATTGTGGAGTCTGTTGTCAATACCGTAAACTATTACCGTACAAGTTGCAGATCTCACTTAGACTTTTCAGCAAAACTCTGGACACATTCTCATTCTCAAAAACATTTTGCACTCTAATGCACGTCATCCATACTGGTAAACACAAGTGGCAACAATCAAATACAAATAGAGAACACATGTCTCCTCCTAGGAAGAGGAGAAGGAGGAGGAAGAGGAAATGAGATGAAATTTGAGCAACAGTCATGGACCATGTTCCTGTCCATGGACTGACAATGAGGGAACCAGGACTTAGAGTGCAACCCAATTTGAGCCGATTTTCTGTGTCCACCACCATAGTAAAGACAGAGAAGAGAACAGGTACAGTATAATACTGTATTTTTGTAATAGCAAATTTACTGTACTACACTAGATGCAACTGTTTCAGTAGACATTTGCAAACTACATTACTGTATGTATAGTACTGCATGCATTTTTTTTGTATCTACTTTTTTGGAAGTCTACCACATGCAGGTGGAAGTACAGCTATATTCACTCCTGCGCAAGAGGCCGTTATAGTTGGCATGGTCCTTCAAGATAATTTCATACAAATCAGAGAAATCCAGAAACGAGTGATACAAGACAACACACACTTCCAGGGAATCGACAGTGTGAGCATTTCCACAATTGACCATGTCCTCCATCGTAACAGGATGCGAATGAAACAAGTATGAGTACCTTTTGAGCGCAACTCACCAAGGGTGAAAGAACTGCGAGCTCAGTATGTGCAAGTAAGTGGACATTCAGAAACATTTACTGTAATCCAGATTGTCTACAGTACTAACACATACTATGTGAATGACATTACTCTTCAGGATATACAATGTATGTGAATTAGAAGTGCATACAGTAGGCCTAATTGTACTCCACAGTATCTCACTGTCTCTGTACGACTTACACAATTCTAAATACAGTGTATTGTATTTCTACAGACAATATTTGACTTGGAATCCTTGGACAGACCCCATGAGTTCATCTTTGTCAATGAAGCTGGCTTCAATCTAACAAAGAGGAGAAGGAGAGGCCGAAACATGATTGGACAGCGGGCCATTGTTTTAAGTCCCTGGTCAATGAGGTGGCAATGTCACAATATGTACTGCAATTAGCAACCATGGAGTTCAACATCACCATGTTACACTCTGGCCATATAACACCCAGCACCTTCTAAGATTTATGGCCAATCTAAGAGATATTTTATTTCAGCTGCAGGTTGAAGAGCAGCAGGGTCAAGAGCTATATGAGAATCCCATTCCCACATGTGTGATAGTGTGGGACAATGTCAGTTTCCACCGAGCTGCTCAGGTAAGGGAATGGTTTATGTAACATCAATGGGCAGTTTATGAACTTGTACCTCCCTCCATACTTGCGTTTTCTGAATCCGATTGAGGAGTTTTTCTCCTCTTGGAGATGGAAAGTTTATGATAGACAACCCTACACCAGAGTAAATCTGCTGTAAACCATGGATTTAGCCTGTGGTGATATTGGTGAGGAATCATGTCAGGGCTGGATAAGACACACCCTTATTGCCTCAGGAGGGACAATATTGCTTGTGATGTCGACGAATTGCTCTGGCCTGACCCAGGCCAAAGACAAGAACCACATTGATCACATGTTTACTCCTTTCATTTGTGTCCATTTGAGTATTGTATACTGTAGTACAGAGCACTGCTGTAGACTGTACAATGAAAAAATATGAAATTTGTTTTGAGATTAAAAATGTAGTTCTCCCTGAGAACTATATGTTTTGAACAATGTGTTTTCAATTTTTTGGTGTATTGTTTACTGACTGCTTGATAGTACATAGCATTTTGATCACTTTGTTTATGATTTGAGAGCAGTGTTTAATTTTGAACACAGGTAAAATTCTTTTGAGAGCAGTGTTTGATTTTGAACACAGGTAAAACTGTTTTGAGGCTAAAGTTTCATTTTGCAAGAGGAGTCAGAGGTTTTGTAAATAGTGCTTAAAGATGAGTTTTTGTGTTTAATGTTTACAGAAAATGGAGCAAGGTTTCAGAAATTGTTTTAGCAATTGAGAAAAACTGTAAAATGTCACATGATTTCTGTCAGGTTTTCTGATGATATGGGTACCTGAGGAGGCTGTGGACCAAGAAGAGAATTTCTAAGACTTCTAATGGAGGCTTTGCTACAATCTCCAATGTTTTAGGGAGAAAAATAAAAAATGATGAATAAAATTAACTTGGCCTTTGACAGTACTGGTATGCATTGATTGTAATCTCATTAGATTAAAAAGACATTTTTTACATTTTTACTCATACATTAATCTCATTACATTTATATCACTGGTACATGTCCAGTATTTGTATGCATGCAATGTCACATATGCATAATTTTTCATTTTCTCTAGCCATGAGAGAGGACCGGTATTTCATTGCAGGTAGGGCCATAGCAGTAAGTCTTAAACGGGGCGGTCCTCCTGCAGGCTTTCTGTCTCCAACCCTCTTTTCTTCTCTGGTTGATGGCCCAGAATTAGCTAAGCCAGTTTTGGAAGATATTGCGGATAGTGACCATTTAATGGCATTTGACAGTTTTCCAGCAAGTCTATCAATTAAAACTCATGTAATATCTGATACTGAAATTGTTATGAACTGCTCCGAGACGTGGAGATGAAGATCCAAACGCAGCTTTATTTGAGGGAAATCCAGAGGCGTAATCCAGTGTACGGGCAAGGGTCATACACAGATAGGCAGTCCAAAACAGAGAAACAAACAAAACAGGCAGGGACCAGAGGCAAGAGAGAAATCCATGGAAAAGGGCACGATATCAAAAACCAGGAGACAAGAAAACCATGAGAACGCTCAGAAATGCAGTGTAACATGTACAAGACTTCACAGGGAATGATGAGGTGAACCAGGCTTATATGGGTGAACTAAACAATATAATGAGACAGGTGAATGTGATAATCAGGGATGATGAGTCCGGGCAGTGAATTATGGGAAATGTAGTTGTGAGTGAACAATGATAGTCTGATGTGGAGTGCCCTCAGGTGGCTCTCAAGGGCACTCCAGCTGACAACCGTTACATAAGCAAGTAAGTTTCCTTAGTTTCACTTAAATGTGTTCTCCGTAACAATTTAAACAAAACTTCCAACTTGATAACAAATTTCATGTTTAATTTCATGTGAATTGTTCAATATATAGCAAAGTATCATTTTACCAATTAATTTCCATTGCACGTGCCTAAAAATAACAAGCCATTCACATTGATGTGTTACAGTTATTGTTCACTAGTTCTATAATTTTGCCTTCAACACTACAATGAGTGTTAAGATATTTAAAAATGAACATTAACATGTTCTTTCTAGTAGGATTTGGTTTTAGTGCTGAAAGATCACAAAAGGACCAAACATTTAAAAAATAAAAAAACAATACTTAAAATTAAAATCTGTTAATCAGTGGTCCCTAAATATTTTAGAAAAATAAGCTTGACATTAATTTCACTGACTTGAAAGCTCAGATTGGATATATATAAAAAGGGTGTACAAATTAAAAATAAATTAAATATATGTGTCACGGGTGCGGGTGCAGGCAGAAGAACAGGCGGAGTTCCGAATCTCGATAAAGAGACATTTATTTCCAAAAATACAGGCAGGAAGACAGGGTACACAGCGTAACATTCAACATCGACCGACCAACACAGGCTGACAGAGGGAGAACTAAAACAAGCAAGAATCAAACTAAACGAGGTGCAAACAGGTGAGAATGATGAAGACAGGACGAGGAACAGGTGGCTGATTGGGGGTGAGTCCGGGAGAGGAACAAAAGGATCCGGGGAAGTGTGGTGCAGATGACGGGACAAAACAGGTGAAGACGACTGACTGTGACATTACTCCCCCCTCCCGGAAGGCGTGGCCTCACGCCATAACATCAATGGGGAGGGGGGGTGGGCACCCTGGAGGCTGTGGAGGGCGTGGTCAGGAGGAGGAAGCCCCCCAGGGCGGAGCAGGATGAGGGCGAGGCCAGGGCGGAGCAGGCTGAGGGCGTGGCCAGGGCGGAGCAGACTGAGGGCGTGGCCAGGGCGGAGCAGGCTGAGGGTGAGACCAGGGCGGAGCAGGCTGAGGGCGAGACCAGGGCGGAGCAGAAGGAGGGACTGACAGGGGCGGAGCAGATGGGAGAGGAGACCAGGGTGTAGCTGAGGGACAGACGACATATGGTGCTGAGGAGGGACCGAGGGACCATGGTGACACCGTAGGCTCTGGTGACTGAAGTGCCGACAGGGGTACAGAGGGACACGGTGAGGCCAGAGGGAGTGAGGGCTGACGGGTGACTGGAGGGAGTGAGGAGTCCGACAGAACCGGAGGGGTGACAAAACGGGGCGGAGCCAAAGTAAGGAAGTCCATAGGTGAGGGGAGGATGACGAGGGAGTGAAGGGAATCCGGAGGACCGAGGGAGCCTGGCCGAGCTGGTGGACTGAGGGGCCATGGAGGAGCTGAGGGAGGTAGGAGCCACGGGGGAGCTGATGGGACAGAGGGCCGAGGAAGTGTCCAGATGGAGGAGGTGTGAGGCGAAGACCGGGGATACACAGACCAGGCTGGTTTCGGGGAGCTGAAGGGCAGGAGAGCAGAGGGAGGACAGATGAGAGGAGGCGGGAGAGGGAGGCTGGGTGGGATCCCGGTCTCTGGTTGGACGGTCTCTGGCCGGACGGTCTGGACGGTCTCTGGCCGGACGGTCTGGACGGTCTCTGGCTGGACGGTCTCTGGCCGGACGGTCTGGACGGTCTCTGGCGCTGGCTGGACGGTCTCTGGCGCAGGCTGGACGGTCTCTGGCGCTGGCTGGACGGTCTCTGGCGCTGGCTGGACGGTCTCTGGCGCTGGCTGGACGGTCCCTGGCGCTGGCTGGACGGTCCCTGGCGCTGGCTGGACGATCCCTGGCGCTGGCTGGACGGTCCCTGGTGCTGGCTGGACGGTCTCTGGCGCTGGCTGGACGGTCTCTGGCGCTGGCTGGACGGTCTCTGGCGCTGGCTGGAACACTGGGCCCCCCCCCCAACAATATTTGGGTAGAGTCCCCAGATGAAGGGCAGATGGGGAGTGGACGGTCTCAGGCTGGGTGAGGCTGGGCGGAACCAGCAGAGAAGAGCATTCTGGCTCAAAAGGACTGACGGTGAGCGCGGGCTCGGCAGGGCTGACGGTGAGCGCGGGCTCGACCGGGCTGACGGTGAACGCAGGTTTCCGGGGAACGAGACGTAACCGCGGTCGCAGGACAGGGTAGAGGATCCCCCGGAACATCACGGCGTCCATGTTGCTTTTGGGTCGGTCAATCTGTCACGGGGTATGGTGCAGGAGTGCAGGAGTGTAGGCAGAAGGAACGGGAGGAGTCCAGAGGAGTACGAAGATGCGGGTTTTTAATCAAAAATACAGGCAGGGAGACAGGGAAACAGGAGCAAATACCGGGTAACATTAAACATCGACCGACCAACACAGGCTGACAGAGGGAGAACTAAATACAAGCAAGAATCAAACTAAACGAGGTGCAAACAGGTGAGAATGATGAAGACAGGACGAGGAACAGGTGGCTGATTGGGGGTGAGTCCGGGAGAGGAACAAAAGGATCCGGGGAAGTGTGGTGCAGATGACGGGACAAAACAGGTGAAGACGACTGACTGTGACAATATGCTACTCTCCTAGAATGAGCTCTGAAAAGAGAGAGATACACAGGAAATATGTGCATGCTTGGATAACCACAACACAGGCATTGTCCAGATCGCCATCTCACCTGGAGACTAATCCAGCCGTTGAAGTACAATCACTCGATCTTCCACTTGAAGAACAACCAGAATGCACTGACGGAGTAGTAATGTCAGTTGATATGGAGCAGAATTTTGGGGAATATCCATCAGACACTGAACACCATTTGCACTCTGAAAATGCAAGAGAACAGGCAATAGCAACAACATGGGAGGTAACCCAGAAAGCAAACTGACTCCGGAACGGATCTGCGGCAGATTGACGGATTCACCTTCAAATAAGTGATAATTTTAAAGGGCACCTATTATGGAAAATTCACTTTTCCATGGTGTTTGAACATAAATGTGTGTTGGCAGTGTGTGAGCAAAACCACCCTAGAATGATAAAAATCCACCCAGTATTTTTTTACAATCTCAATAAATCATATGCACTGCCTCAGAATGAGCTGTTCTGAGATTCAGCTCTTTGTGACGTAGAACGGGAGAAAGGGGGTTGATTGACAGTGTGGCTGTGGCCTAGACCCCGCCCTCTGGGATGTGTACACATCATCCTCCATTGCCTGTTATGTCTCTTGGAAACATAAGTGTTCTGTCGTGGACTCGTGGGTTAATCCTGTTGTTGTAGCTTAAAAGTTAATCCTCAACTGTGGATCGTCATCTACTGTTTGCGATCCACCGTCACATCTAGTAACAGTAAGTGTGTTTTATGATTTTTTTTTTTTCAATTGTCTTTTTATTGATTTTAACATTTTATTAACATAAAAGAGAGAAATAATAACAATAGTAATAACAATAATAAGAAAGAAAAATAAATAAATAAACAAAAAAAATATATATATATAAGTAAAAAAATAAAGTAAATAATAATAACATACAGCAAATTAGATCAAATCAGTCCATGGTCACGGTTCATCCTTTGTGAATGTTCTGTAAACATGCCAAACCCTGTCATGACATGGTGGTGTCAGAGGTCCATAAGCGGTTGCCATATCCTTCGAAAGGCATCCCCCTTATTTTTTAAGATGTATGTGCGTTGTTCCAGTCTTAAAGTTTCATTGAGGATTTGTTTAAACAGGTTGAGCGATGGGGGTCTTTGTTGATTCCAATTGAGCAAGATGCATTTCTTTGCGATATATGACACTATAGTAATCCTCTTCCTGCATGTGGTGTTCAGTGTCTTGTCCAATTCTGTACCTAAAAGGTAACGTGTTGGTGTAATGTCCAGCGGGGTTTCCACAATCTTGACAGTTAGATCATGTACCCCCTTCCAGAACTGTTTTAATTTCTTGCATTCCCAAAAAACATGCATAATTGACCCTTTACATGTTTTACAGCGATGACACCTGGCGGATGAGTTAGGAAACATTTTGCTTAAGCGAAGCGGAGTAAGGTACATCCTGTGCATGAATTTATAATTTTGTTACAGGACAATGAGGAAAAAACATTCTGACATACTGTTTCCCATTGATCTTCGTCAAAAGCACGCCCCAAATCCTTTTGCCATACATTCCTAAGTGGAGTCAGGGAAGAGCTATAACGGTCCACCAGAGCACTATAGATTACAGAGATTGTTCCTTTTAATGATGTTGAATTTACCAAAACCTCCTCAAGATCTGTTAACCCTGAAGATAGGCGTTTTTCCCCTTTCAGGGTGTTTATTAAATGGCGAATTTGTAAGTATTTATAAAAGTCCTGTTTCGGAATTCCATACTCTGACATTAGAACAGCAAAGGACTTGAGTGTATCCCCATCAAACAATTGTTGGAATTGCTGTACGCCATTTCCTCTCCACTTTGCGAACAAGGAGCCGCCAATAGACGGTGGCAGATCTGGGTTTAAGGATATGGGGGAAAGCCTGGATATTTTACCCAAATTCCCACAGAACTTATTTATATCTTGCCATGCCCGAAGAGTGTTGTAATTACATATGCATTTGTCTGGGCTGCCCAATAGTACATCTGTAAATCTGGTAATGCTAGTCCCCCTTTCTTTCTAGGTTTTGTCAAAGTTTAAAAAGCTATTCTTGGTAAGGAATTTTTCCAGATGAAAGAGGTTAACATTTTGTTTATAGATTTAAAGAATGTTTTATCCAAATAACAGGGTAGTGACTGAAATAAATAACTTAAACTGGGCAGAACATTCATTTTAATTACATTAATTCGTCCAAGAAATGAGATAGGGAGCATTTTCCAATGTTCTAATTCCTCCTTAATCTTTTTAAGCAATGGAATGTAATTTATGGAGTAAAGATCTTTGAGTTTTAAAGCCACATTCACCCCAAGATATTTAAAACTATTTTGGGCCCATGTAAACGGTGAGATTGCCCTGAGGTTATTAGAGACTGACGAGTTCATTAATAGTGCATTGGATTTTGTCAAATTGATTTTATAGCCTGATATTGTTCCAAATTTAGTAATAAGGTCTAATACCGCTGGGATTGATTGCTCGGGGCTAGTTAAGTATAGGATTATATCGTCAGCATAAAGTGAAATTTTGTTCTGTGTTTTCCCAATATTGATACCAGTTATCTCTTTATTAGCTCTTATTGCTTCTGCGAGTGGTTCTATTGCCAAATTAAATAGAAATGGAGATAGAGGGCATCCCTGCCGGCAGCCTCTAGACAAATTAAAATTTTCAGTAAGGTTACCATTTATACATATTTGGGCTTGTGGGTTGCTATACATAGTTCTGATCCACCCAATGCATTTTTTACCAAGATTAAATTTCTCCAGAACGGCAAACAAATATGACCACTCGACCCTGTCAAACGCTTTTTCTGCGTCAAGCGAAAGTAGTAAGGCGGTTCTGTTGTGTAGGGCCGAGTGGTCGATTATATTTAATAGCCTCCGGATATTGTCAGATGCATAACGTGCCTTCACAAAACCGGACTGATCGGGATTAATAATCTGAGGCAACAAGTCTTCCAGTCTGCGTGCAATTAATTTAGATAGTATCTTTAAGTCAACTGGAAGTAATGAAATTGGGCGAAAAGATGCGCATTCGTCTGCATCCTTGTCCTTCTTGTGTATTAAAGATATTATTGCAGTCTTCATAGTGTCAGGGAGAACACCCTTTTCAAAAAAATCAGTAACCATGGGCATGAAAAGTGGCTTGATTTGCACCCAGAAAGCCTTATAGAATTCCACAGAATATCCATCTAAACCTGGAGTTTTTCCAGAGGGCATTGATTTTATTGCTTGTAACACCTCCTCTGGGGTAAATGGAGCGCTCAACTGCTCCTTCTCATCCTCTGAGATAGAGGGTAGGGATATTTTTTCCAAAAAGCTGTGGATATCTGTTGCGGAGGGATTTTCTGATGCGTAGAGCTGTGTATAAAAATCGAGAAATGAGGATTTAATTGATTGTGTATCGTATTTCAACTGACCTGACGCATTACGTTTACACTTTATTGTACTTTCTGCACGTTCTTTTTTGAGTTGATAGGCTAGAAGTTTACTCGGCTTGTTGCCATATTCATGATATTGCTGTTTGGTAAAGAATAGAAGTTTTTTGATATGTTCTGTTTGAATTTGATTAAGATTAGTTCTGACTGTATTTAGATTTCTTAAGTTTTCCTCTGTAGGAGAGCGTTTATGGCATTGTTCCAAGTTGAATAACTCTTTCTTAAGTTGTTCTGTTTGTTTAATAATAGATTTTCTTTTTGCAGATGTGTAAGAGATCAACTGGCCCCTAATGACTGCTTTAGCTGCATCCCACATCACTGCCGGAGTAACAGGGGAAGACGCATTATCCTGTCTGTACTGCTCTAACCATTTTCTAATATTATTACAAGCAACCATATCTGTGAGGAGGGAGGCATTAAATCTCCATTGTTTGATTTGAATTGCCTGCTGGGGGAGGGCTAAACGCAGGTGAACTGGTGAGTGGTCTGATATAAGAATGGGCCCTATATCGCATGAAACTATAGATGACAAATGATTCTGCGGTAAAAAAAATAGATCTAGTCGAGAATAGGGATGTCCCGATCCGATCCACGGCATCGGTATCGCGCCGATACCGGCCCAGAACGCTAGATCGGAGATCGGAGGGGAGAAAAAAATATGAGCGATATCCAGTTTAGCGGCGCAGCCTGTCACGTGATGAGAGTAGTAGCCAATTATAGTCGCATGAGTATGAGAGTTAGCTACGGTATTTTACAGAATGGCCATGTCAGCGGTGTGGAATTATTTCAACCTTAAAGAGGAAAAAAGTCCAACGGCTGAATGCAAAATGTATGTTTTGTGTGTTTAGCAATTTCAACTCACAAAAAGGCCACATAAATAGTGCTGTAACGTTACGAGCGCACACCAGAGAACCTAGATAGCAGGTAATGCTATGTTGAACACACACACACACAAACACACACACGGAAAAAGCTGACACCTCAACTGAGGCATGTGTTTGTTTTAGTACACCTAAAACAAACACATGTCTCAGTATATACAGTCAAATATGTTGGGCAATATAATAAAACTTACTTTTCGTGACGTGAGTGCCGTCTCCATCCAAAATTGCCCTCTGCTAACCACACAATGGATGAAACATCGATTGCTCTCTTGCTCACAAATGTCCTCCCACTCACCACGGTCACGGAGAATACACTGTTCAATCACTTCTTCGAGTAATAAGTGTGTCTTTCTAATTATCTTTGTCATTTCACATCTGTTATCCTCCTTTCACTCACCAACGCGTTCAATGTTGTGTTTACGCACACGCATTTCAGTCTTTTCAGAAATTCATTGGCTATCAGAAAATAGCGTCATTTCATTCTCTATTGCAACTGGATAGATAAACTGTCACTCAAAGAGAGGTAGGTACCGATCGTCACCAGGCACGCTCGTTGGCTGTTGGAGTTTAGAAGACACCCCTAACATTCGCCGATTGGCTAAAATGACCTGTCAATCAATAGTTCATGGGTCAGCGGCCATTTTGACATTCTTTTTTCTCCAATGTTAACGTTTCTACTGAAGTTAGACGGATCAATAGTGTTAGTGCGTCGAAGTTGTGATAGCGCTGTCGGCTAACGCGAAATGCTACTATTTACATTCCATGGATGTTTATTCATATATACAATTGTTTTGGACTAAAAACTTCTTCAAATTGGATTGTATGGACGCTTTACAGTGAAACCAAACCATTTTTGTTGGAATGTGGACTAACAGATGGCTAATTGGTGAGTTTCTTCCAGTTTGTGTTGGTTTGTTTTGGCTGTTGGTGGTCTGACAAAGAGACAGATTGTGCCCGCTGTGTTGATTGTATCTTAAAATGGTTTACGTCGTTCGAATCACGAGTTTCTCAGTTTTCCAAAGATATGTATTATGTTTACTTTTGTGTTTGTTTTGTTTTGTCTTTCACAAAGTTAAACCTATAAACCACCCTGTGGGCCGTATACGGCACGTCGGACCACGAACAGGTTAAAAAAAAATATCGGACTAATATCGGTATCGGCAAAAGCCAAAGGTGCGGCATCGGTATCGGTATTGGAAGTGAAAAAGTGGTATCGGGACATCCCTAGTCGAGAATATGATTTGTGTCTAGCCGAGTAGAAAGTGTAGTCTTTCTTTGTGGGATTAAGTTCTCTCCAAATATCGACCAGGCCAATGTCAGCCGAGGCTAACCTCAGAGTCTTAGAAGCGTTGGGGTTTGACAGTGTGGCTGAAGATTTGTCTAAGTTACTATCCATATGACAATTAAAATCTCTGGCAACTATTCCAAAGCCTGTATTATATTGATTAAATAGGGTGATCATATCCATCATGAATTTAGGGTTATCCTCGTTCGGTGCGTACACATTCAGCAATGTCAATTCTTGTCCATATAACATCCCCCTAATTAATATTTGTCTGCCATCGTGATCGCTATGTTGTTCCTTAAGTATGAAAGGTAATTTTTTATGAATAAGTATTGCCGTTCCCCTTTTATTGCTTGTGAAGCTAGAGAAATAAACTTGCCCGACCCAATCTCTCCTGAGTTTTTTACGCTCCCCATTGGACAAATGAGTTTCCTGAAGGAAAGCTATGTCTACTTTATCCTTTTTTAAGAATGTAAGAACTCTCTTCCGTTTAATTGGGTGGCCAAGGCCTCTGACATTGAACGTTGTTACTTTAAGTGTACTAGACATACAGAGCTTTGCGTGCTACATAGGGTTTGCGTGACCATGATGGAGTAAAAGGAAGAAGAGAAACGATATAGGACTAACATACTAAAAATAAAAAAATAAAAATATAACATAGGTAGAGCATGGGGGCCCCTCTCTACCCACCCCTTCCCCACCTCCCCACCTCCCCAGAACTCTAGCCTAGTCCCCAAACGACAAGGCAACCCCTCTGAAACAAGTAACACCCTCAAGTTGACCGGCAAGTAACAGTTATCCGTCAACAACACACACCACGGCAGTGGCTCAGTGGTTCATGTGGGTTGTCTACGAATCGAAAGGTTGGTGGTTCAATCCTCGGTTCCACCTGACCAAGTGTCGAGGTGTCCATGAGCAAGACACCTAACCCCAGCTGCTCCCGACGAGCTGGCTGGCGCCTTGCATGGCTGACACCGCCGTCGGTGTGTGAATGAGTGTATGAATGGGTGAATGTGAGGCAAATGTAAAGCGCTTTGGTGGCCATTAGGTCTATGAAGGCGCTATATAAATGCAGTCCATTTACCATTTACCATTTTGTTTAGAACAAGGCGGTATATCTGTGCAGGAAAGCAGACTGGGAGAGAGTGAAAAAATGAATAAATAATAATAATTAAAAAATTATAATAAATAAATAAGGGAAAAGAAAAAACAAGTAAAATTTAACTAATATATGAGTAAATAAAATAAAAGATACGCAGAGTCTTATTCTCAAATATATAAATCATAAAAAATAAATCAATAATAATAATCATAATTGAGGGTTCCAGCCAATAGCATTATTTAAAACAAAGTGTAACTTAAAACAGATTTGGATTCATACCACGATCTCTCTTAAATTTAACATATTAGAAAGGTGTCATATCCAAAATAAAATGACAGTTATATACAGACTCTGAGTGGTCACAAAAAATTAAAAATAAATAAATAAAATAAAATAGAGATAGAATAAAAGTTTTGCAGTGCTGTTGCACAAAAAAAAAAATGTGTCTGCCGTAAAATGTTCACATTTCCCCCTATTGTAGAGCCATCTGACTTAAGTGGCCGCCGTCAGGCCCAGTGATGAGACTGTTTCCTGCACATAAAGTGAAGCACTCACCCCTCTCCAAGTATGGAAAATGATTCAATTCAAACCTGGTCCCGTATAGGCTACTTGGCTGAGATTTTATGGTAGAATTCTTCAGCCTCTTGTGGGGAGGAAAACATCTGGATCTTCCCATTGTGTAGCACTCTCAGCTTACACGGTTGGAGGTGAAATCCTCGGAAGGTTCCCATGTCAACAAACAGCTTTTTTACAGCGTTGAACTCCCGTCTTCGTCGGATCGTCTCCGCTGAAAAATCCTGGGCGAATGCGAGTTTGGATCCGTCGTGTGTAATGTCCCGTTGTCTCGTGGAGCGTAGGACGAATTCTTTATCTTGATAGTTGAGAAAGCGAAGAAGGACATAGTCTGTGGCGACTATGCGGGATTCGGCTTCCTCAAGTCGTTGTTCTTTGGCTGTTACATCTCGTCTAATTTCACCTAAATTGTTCTCCATAACCGAGATAGAGTTCGTCAGCTCTCCCAGTTGGTTGTTTATACCGTCCAGTTTCGAGCTGAACTCAGAGCGGAGTGACTTAAGCTCGGTTAGCACGTCAGCCACGCTGGCCATGCTATCAACGTTAGCTTCGACACTCTCGACCGAAGATGATGGTTTCGCGTTTCGTGAGCTTGTCTTTCGAGCGTTCACAAAGATATCACACTCCTTTGTTGCTGGGGGTTTAGGCATTATTTATATTATGTAGTTGACCAGGTTTGCAAAAGTCTGGGGTTATTTCTTGTGTGAAGTTTTAGGGAGCCGTCGAACTATGCTGCCATCTTGTTCGGGCTCTCTAGCGCCCCCTGTGTTTTATGATTTTGGAGCAAATAGTCTTTTCAGTCAATGTCAGCCAATTCAACAACAAATGCGTCTAAAGTTGTTGTCGTTGTAGGATGTCTGTGTAGGCTATATAATTTAAACACATGCACATGCCCATCATTTCAAAGGGAACGCGATTACAACGCTAAAGTAGCCTACATAAATGTATCAAATAACCATACCGAGACGTACTGGTCCATTCTCATTTGTGTTTATTCTGCCGGAGTCTCTTCGTGCTATTTATATATTCCGATTCAAACGTACGCTGAATGACATTCAAAACAGCGCGTCTCTCACTCTCCTTAGCCCTTCTGCTTACCGACTGCCATAGGTATCAAGTTACGCCCTCATCCAAAGGCAGGGCGGGGATATGCAGCTCATTTGCATTTAAAGCTGTATACCTCCGAAACAGGTCATTTTTAAGCAGGCCCCAAAATGACATTTTCAAATGGTTATAATAAAATTAACTGTGGGGTATTTTGAGCTGAAACTTCACAAATACATTCTAGGGACACCAGAGACCAATATTACATCTAGTAAAAAGGGGCATAATAGGTGCCCTTTAATGGTACTGCTCCAAATAACTAATTCCAAGATAGGTGGTTATACATGGCAGAATAAAAGACAAAAGTCTAAACACAACATTACATGCTCACTTTGTGACTTTGTCATCATCAGCAACAAGCTGATCTTACTTTTTTTCTTGGCTTTCTCTGTAACATCAATAGTGTTATACAAACACACAGTTACAACAGCCAAAGAAAAGTTAAAGTAAGAAGAATTGGGACCAAGAGCTTAACTAAAGCAAACACTGATCACCACAATGGTGACTTAAAATGAAACATATCAACATCTAAACCTCATCTAAACAATGTAAGGAAATTACATTGATATAAACATGAGTTTTAAACACAATGACCACATTTGAACTAGTTTTTAAATTTGTACGAAGGTTCGATGAACGTCTATATCGGACGTGCAACACGTCAAAAAAACACGTCATAAAAACTTTATTTTTGGCTCCTCAGTGGAAGTCTTTTCAACATCCGACTTTTGTGACAAAGACTTTGAAAAGACATCTTTTGAACATCATGTTGTTTAGTGGGCAGTCTATCTAATGTTGGTTCACCAATAGATTTGAAATATTTTTGTAGTTTTGGCCAGATTACTAGAACATGTTTACATTAAAACATGTATGTGCCCAGTCCTTTACGCAGTCATGCTAGATCCTGTTACCATTTTCCCCACAGCTCTGACATGTGGTGCAAGTCGACCAACAGATCTTGGCTTTTTGGAAGAAAAAGTAAGGGACCTGGGTCATCTGATGAATGACGGGATTACCTTCATGTGTAGAAAAATAAAAGTCAATCTGAGGTGCTTTGTGTGTGATGCTCCAGCTCGTGCATTAGTGAAAAATATCAAACTGTATTCCGGGTATTTTGGCTGTGACCGATGTGACCAAAAAGGTGTGTGGTTAAACAGAGTCACATACCAAGAGACTGCTGACCTCATCCTCCGGACAGATGAAGCATTCAGAAATCAAACGCAATTTCAGCATCACCATGGGAACACACCTGTGTCTCACCAGACATAGTGAGGTGCTTTCCCATTGATTACATGCACCAGGCTTGTCTTGGTGTAATGAAAAGGCTCCTGCTCATATGGACAAGAGGAGACAGAGCTGTAAGGGTTCGGCCAGCCAAAATAAAGAGATTAGTGCAAGACTGCTGTCTCTTCGAAACTGCATACCCTCTGCATTTGTACAAAAGCCTAGGGGTCTTGAGGAGTTGGACAGATGTAAAGCAACCGAGTTTCATCAGTTCTTTTTATACACAGGGAAGATTGTGTTAAAGGGAATACTGCCAGATGACGTGTACTTACACTTCCTTTCTTTCAATGTGGCCATGGCAATCCTAGTACGTCCAAGTCTTTTGCAGGAACATTCCAAATATGCCAATGACCTGCTGCAATACTTTGTGGGAAAAGGTAGGACACTCTATGGACAGGAGTTCCTCGTGTACAACACCCATGCCATGCTGCACATTGCAAGTAATCCAGAAAACTTTGGTTGTCTGGAAAATTGCAGTGGCTTCATGTTTGAAAACTACCTGCAGTCACTGAAGAAGATGGTGCGTTCTGGCAGACACCCACTGATTCATGTTTCTAAGAGACTGGAAGAGATGAGCAAACAGAAACAAATTCCAAACAATACAAATGAACAGAAAATCTCTACAAAGGCCAGAGATTGTGCATACATCCTCAGTGGGGGCCAATGCTGTGAGATTCTTCAAGAGCCAGACAAGGAAAAAAAGTGCTTTGCCGTGTGTACAGTAAACCGTACTCTCTGTTCCACAGCCCATGCACGTCATTTTTGATTGGTGCCTACACGTACAACCAAAAAAACAACACTATCAAATGGATTCCAACATCAGAACTTACAAAACATGCGATAAAGATGAATGCAGAAGTTATAATCAAAGGTAGTAGGTTGTCATATGATGTGATATGAGGCAATTGGTAAATATAATCAGCTTCTTTTCCATTTATAATGATTTTTCTTGCTTCTTGCAGAATGTATGCAATAGTTGAATTTTTGGAGGAGGGGACTTGTGATTTGGTACTACAGACCTGGCTTTTTGAAGAAGATGAGGTATTAAATCTCACTTGTATCAACAACATACATTAACAAATATCTTTACAGTCACAATGAAAAACAAAATGGACAATTCTTTCTTTTTATGGAACATAACAGTAAACATAATCTTTAAAGGGTGGGTTGATTGCTTTTTTTCTTTGCATGTGTTTATGGGGTGCAATATAACATGTATTCGTGGTTTTTCTTTTTTTAAAAGTCTTATTTTTCATAAACTTCACCTTTATTGTAAGCCGCGCTCTCCTCTGTCCCCTGAACGAGCGGTTGACTTCCTGATTCTATGAAACCACTCCCTCAGAAACAGGCTATGGGCTCAGATTGGTTTGTTTGGGCCGGTGTGTTGTGATTGGCTAAACTGTCGCTCACGTTGTCCTTAAGGTTAACGCCCATTACCTTTACGGGCGAAACGTGCATGCCAAAGGTGGATACACGTAAATAATGATGTCGAGACTGCAGTATCAGTGAGGCAGAATCAGACCGAGAAAGCCGCGATGAATCGAGTCAAGCAGAACCTCACCACAGACGGCTCTTACTAAACGTTTCTGAATGATAATTTGCTACATTTTTTAACCATATACACGATTGTTTTACACAATAGCATCTGACTGGCAATGATAGCAACTGACTGGCTTCTAATGTTAAACACAAACAGCGTTGGCATTGGCAAGTTTACGTTCTTGATCATATCGAAAATAACGTCATAAAGCACATGAAAAATTAATTTACAACATTAGTACTTATACAAAATTCAGGTCCATAATGTTTGTACGCGTTTGTCGTAGACACAAAATATTCCCAGACAGCAAACTGACATTGAATCAACATGGAAACGACGTCTCTCATGACATTGAAACAACGTTGAGTTTGCTCATCGAATTAACGTTGAACCAACGTCAGACGCGGCATTCTTCAAAGCTAAATGAAAATCGAAAATTGGTTTGCTTTCATAACGTTGAAACGCGTTGATTTCATGTTGATTTTCCGTTAGTTTTGAAAGAATGACGCGTCTGACGTTGGTTCAACGTTAATTCGATGAGCAAAACAATGTCAGATCAACGTTGTTTCGATGTCATATTTCCACGTTGATTCAATGTCAGTTTGCTATCTGGGTTAGCATAACTAGTAGCCTATAGTGCAGGGCTATTCAATTAGCTTCATTCGAGGGCCGCATTATTAAATCGAAAAGTTGAGCTGGGCCGGTGGGTTTAGCTTATTTATTGACACATAACAGTATCAATAGGTAAGCTAAAGTAAACAAAAAAAGGTTTTGCATTTACTAGGAAATGTGGTACCAACAGTATGCAGACCATAATAAATAAACTTTTTAAATAAAACTTTTTTACAGCTATATACAATTATATTGAATTATACAATATCATTGCTAGTGGTAAGAATTATTTTATTAATAGTTATTATAGGCTTAAATTAAATTATCCTGACAGTGAGACTTGTGGCTCACTACCACTGTATAAAAATACCTAAACAGGTAAACAATTATATACACAATGAATTATATATTCCTCTACCCCCTAATATATCTAATGAAAAATAAATGACTATAACATAGTATTCAATATAAATATTCCACATTTCTGCCCAAACCATGGTAAATTATTACATTCATGGTAAATGTTTGTAAGGGTGGTGATTATGGCATTTATAGTAGGGCTGTTCTAACTTTGTTCATGTTTCTGCTATTTACGTCATCTTTAGGTTTGGGAATGTTTCATCCGATTTAAAACTAGTTAAAATCCTTGAGTGATTTGTGGTTTATAACAGAGAGGAGTGTCCGATTGAAACGCTTCTCAATGGATGTCGCAATGCTGTTTAATGATAGTGTCCGGGACCGGGAGTAAACGCAACTCCTTTAAGCTTGTGTTCCGTTATCCACTGGACCGTGCTGCCTAGTTCAAAGTAAACTAGTGAAATAACTGAAACCAGCGCTATTTTGTTCTCTGTTTGTTCTTACTGACCGAGAAACAGCTTCAGATGATTCAGATGATTCGTTTCCGACTGTTATGCACGCGCATTTGGCCAATTCATGAAAAGGAAATAGGAATCGAACCAACGAATGATTAATATCGCTGGTTCAGTCGACAGAAATACGGGACACACATAATAACTGGTGAAATATTCTGACTGAAAACGTTTCTCTGGTCAGTCGGAGTGCTCATGGTACACACAGTGCATATAGTCATCCAGCTGCACGCTGCGACCACGTGCATATCAAACCAAATTTAGCCGCACCACCAGAAAATAGGAGGGGGAGGTTGGAGTGCTCTCAGGCCGCATGGAGATGATTGGCGGGCCGCCAATTGAATAGCCCTGCTATAGTGGCTATAAAGCCAGCGCTGGCAGTTGAAAAAAATAAATAAAACACAAGGCTATGTCTGGAATTATACATGCAAATACATTTAAAATTATTAAGTCTTAGCCTACTTACAGGTTGTGGCCCAACAACTGCTGCCTCTGGTTTTAAAGTTGGATCTGCTTCATGTTTTAGTAGCAGTTTCTTGTTGAATCCGGTGTTGTATTCGTGGAGATTCTGGAAGCTGTCTTCCGTAAAATGCGCAGCACAGAGAGCTAAATTACGATCGTCATTTTCAGGAATATAATCAAACATAAATTGTATCCATTGTTGACGAAGTAGCGTCCGTGGGAAGCTCGAACACAGAAGACCTGGTAGCTGGGTGAACACAGAAGACCTGGCAGCTGAGTGAACACTATTTATTTCGAGTTTACAAACAGTGTTGTGCAAGTTACTTCCAAACTGTAATACATTAGGTATTACTTGTTACTGTTATTTAAAAGTAATTCATTACCTTACAATATTACTGTCTCAGAATTGTAATGCGTTACATTACTCATGTATTACTTTTGAGTTACTTTCACCAAAATAACTAAGTAGAACTTAACTTTTGGGCTGTAACGATATGCAATAAGAAACCGAAATCGCAATTGGCCACACGACTCAGATCCACGAACCTACAGAATCGCGACACACCTCTTCCAACTCCAGCGTTATTCTCCTTACCGTCCAGATCCAATGCTGCCTTATCTTTAAATCAGGCTATTAGTATTATTTGAAGTTAACATTATAAAATACGTAGACCTACACCACAAAACTAGTTGAGGATAAATTATTTAAAATTGGGGAAGTCCAGTATTATGGACATGACATTTGCAGTCAAAACTTGAAATAAAAATTCTCAGAAAATACATGTATTGAAAATAGGCTACTTCCATAAAGGACTCCAGACATTAGATAAATATCAGTCTATGTTTTATTTTTAATAGGGAAAAGACACACATTCATGCGTGACAAAAAAAAAATAGGAGGCAAAATATATTTTTTGTAATTCTGTTAATTACACTGCGCAAATCGGATGAGGAAGGGTTGGCTCTCCAGTCTCCATAGAACTTAAAATATTCATTTTATTTTAGTTTTAGTGTTCGCATTTCTGAGGAAAAAACAATGTTACAGACGCGACCGCTCTGAACTTGCACTAAAAGACTGCTTTAAAACTTTCACATAGTCTGTTGCCTTTAAGAAGTAAAAGCAGACAACACTGTAATACAAGCCTCACTGAACATGTAACGAGTAAAATATTACTGAAAATTGATTAGTAATGCCTTACACTACTGCGTTACAGCAAAAAGTAATATGTTACTGTAATGTATTACTTTTGTAATGCGTTACTCCCAACACTGTTTACAAATAAACAATTAAAGAAATTCTAAAAATAATTTTTATTCTTTTTCTTTTTAAAGATACTTCTTCAGTACCTCACCCTAAAAAGAAAAGCCGGGTGAACAGTACAACAACCTGTACGACTTTCTTAGTTTTAATTCTTTTACTTTACCACTTGGGCACATTTTCATATTAAAAAAAGTGTTTGGGGGTTTCCAGAATACCAAAATATCATTAGTTGATTGATACCAATACCAGTACATTTCATTGTTTTTCTTTTGTTCCTATTTTTTAGTAATTAACTTCTAATTTACAGTGGAACCTCAGCTGCCATTTCCCCCAGCATTTAAAGCAACCAAACAAACCACAACGCCATCAAGACCTGATGGGTATCACATTCTTGATGCATCATTAAGACCAGCGCCTCCTAGAGACATCCAGAACAAGAATGGTAAATGCAAAACATAATTTGAAACTTAGTTTTTACCTTTATTTGAATGAATCAATATCGATTCTCCCAGATCACCCCCTGAGCCTACTCACTCAGAGAATCATCAGCATAGGGAGTGAGATGAAGGCGATGAGGAGCTCAACAGCAGCCCTGTATGAACTCTATGCTCGTTCCCTGGGTGATGGGACTAGTCAGCGAGTGGAGGAGATGAGTCTTGATGTGTGTGGCACTATGGAGGAACTCCTCTCTCTCGATGAAAAAATGAAAGAGGAGACATTTCGGAATAGAGTGGTATGTTAATAGTGAACTCTCCGTGAAATGCAAATAAAGTGTTAGAATTAAGTTAAATAACTGTCACATGTCGGTACTGTCTTGTATTGCACATGGGTGTTGTTATGTTGTGCCATGTGCTTCTGTGATTGGTTGGCGTTCCCTGTATTTCTTGACCCAGTGTTTGTTTCATGTTCATTTTATTCTGTTTTCCCCCTCGTGAGTTTTTTTTTTGTTTTTTTTGTTTATTTCATTGTAAATAAACCTTCCTTGTTTTGCACTTGAGTTCTTCTTTTCGTAAGCGTGAACATGACAATAACAAAAGTTATTACCATTTTGAAAATGTATTCCATCTTGTAGATACACCATTTAAGTCTTATTTGAGGTCCAAACCCTGGGGAAAACACCCGGCGGGTGATGTGGGCACTGGCCTTCTACAGTGTCTGGAAGGAGTCTCAAGCAGAAGAAGGGAAGAGACCACTGCAAAACCTGAACATTATGAAGGTCATTTAAAAAACGGAGATGACATGTTCAGTTAACTTAGTAAAAGTAGAAATGTGGGTCAGTTAGGCTTAAGGCCCGTACACACCGGGACGAATATCAGCGCGCATTATTCGTCAGCGTTTTTCAACGCGTTTTTTGTGTTCACACCCAAGCGTTTTTCACTGACGATGAGCCGAGTGAACATGCAAATTCATTCCCTGACATTAGATGGCATTTATTGTAAAACAGAAACAATAATAGAATACTATACTAGGGTGATCATATTCATGTCTCAACATGTTTTATTATGACAGATTAAAAAATAATGAATGAAATAATGATAGAAATAATGTCTTCTGTATTAGAAAAATAAATATATAAATAATAAATAACTAAAAGAAATGCCTCAAAATGTAACAAAAAATAGCTCTCACAAACTTACAAAAACTAACTTGCCAAATTTATTTATATCTTTAGTTTTCATCCTCTTTATCCTGTTTTTCTTCCTCATCCACCTTGTTTGCCCATCTATATTTTGCTGTATAACTGATCTTTCCCAGCAGTTTTTTTTTTTGAAAACCAGGACATTTCCATCACTTAAACAGCCAGGACAGGACGTGAAAACAGGATGTGTAACGCAAAGTTGAGATGTTGCCCAGAGATAAGAAGATGGCACTAGTTGTCGGATGAACTGATGCATGAGAGACGAGAGTTGTCGTATTTCCCCGCGTTTAATAAAACCACTCAAACGTTACACTCGTCCTCATACATTGGGATTGAGCGAGAGGAAAAACACAAACAAACATCCAACTCTAGAACTCTAGGTCACAATAGAAAAGGGAAAACAGGACTGTTGGTCCTGTTTTCATATTAAAATGAAAGATATGATCCATGGTTACATAGAATCTGACATAGAATGCAGCTGGAGTTTTTCTTATCGTTCAACAACTGCCGAACAACCGTCAGTTCTTCTTCATTTGGTTTAATGGCGGGTTGCGAGCCAACAAACATATAGGCTTACTGTGATGGAGTGTGAAGAGAAATGAAAGCGCAAGCGTAAGTTCTACCAGAGAGACTCACTGCCACGTCTTTAATTTATAATTCCACGCTACCAATTACAGCTTGACATCGAATATAAAAGACTGATCTTACCGTTCCATGTTGTTGCCCGCAGGTGTCGTAGCAAAGTTTTCCTTTTACGCACATCCTTCACGCAGCTCACAATGTCTCAAAAACCGATCGTAGACTTTGACTTCTCCGATTCTGATGACAATCATATCCCACCTTCTCCTCAGTCAGTGCGTCGGAGCAGCCGCATCCAAACTAGGGAATCTCCGTGGTCCCAACTGCCCTCTGAGAGAATTGTCAGTATCCTTGAGGAGAGCGGGTTCCCAGTCAGTAATGACCTTTCAAGGAACGATCTCATTCTCCTGGCTTCAAACACCTTGGGTACTTCTGCTGCCTCAACTGAGGCCGATCCTCCAGCCATTCCGGTTTCAACCCCCCAACCCAAACCAGCAGGCAGGAAGCGCTCCGCCAAGTCCTCGTCACCAGTTCAAGCCAAGAGGCCAAAAACCTCTGCACCCATAACTCTGCCAAATCCTGGAACAGACGGATTCAACATGCAGCTTGTCAAAGCTATCCAAGGTCTCACTGATACAGTCAAGGGATTTGAAAGTAGGCTAGGAGTATTTGAGTCCGCCTTTGCCTCGAAAACAACCGGATTATCTATGCAAACTTCATCTCCTGACTTATGCTCTGTCTTTTCTAACCTTCCTGGAGTGGCTGATCAGTTTACGGGTCCCTCCACGTCCGGTGCTTCGGTTTTCGTTCCATCTTCAGACCAAGCGCCATTTCTGAACGCTGCCACGTCAGTATCAACACCGGTTCTCAACCCCTCAACGGCTGCACAAGCTTTGAACGCTGCCACGTCAGCATCTATGCCGGTCTTTAACCTCTCGACGGCTACACAAGCCCAAAATTTCGGTAGGCGCTTCGTTCCTCCTGCAGCAGTTACAGTGTCTTCTAAGATGAGGTCGGATATAATCGCAGGCAAAGATATTAATTTAGCTGCTCTAATGCTTCCTTCGCCAGCAGTTGATCGGCAAATGGTCGACTGCGGTGAAGTGGCAGTGTTCCTGAAAACCTCCGATCCCAGACTGCAACGCAATTTTTCGTTCAGCGAATTTGTAATAGCGTTCGGGATATTCAGAGACATTTTATGCCAAGCTTTTCCCGACCGCAGGGAAGAGCTCGATCTATACCTGTCTATGTTGGCAGATTTCAACCAGAGATACGGAGGCACGCTCTTCTACGAATACCATAAATCATTTTCAGCAAAATCCGCTTCTTTCACAACTCTGTTCAATACTAGACTGGACTGGTCTGTCACTGACTCTGAGCTGTTGGTTCGTCATTTTGGTGGTCAACGAGCTTTGGCTTGCGTCGTGTGCAGCTCGCACGGTCACTAAGCTGGTTTCTGCCCCAAGGGACTCGCAACACGGGAGTCGACCGCTGTCCATGGTGCTGATCCTTCAAACGCCCCACTTGATGTAAAAGGCAGACCTATAATCGCTTTTAATGGCACTCCTCTATGTAATAACTTTAACAAATCTGTTTGCAACTATGCTAAGTGTAAGTTTTCGCATATTTGGAGCTTTTGCAGAGACCCGCACCAAAAATCTTCAGACCAGCGTCCAGAGGGAAAGCGCCGCCACAGAAAAAATTCTAAATGGGCACCCATCTACTCCTATCAACATAGCTACACTCTCTAGCTATCTTTCTTCCCACCCTGATTCTTCTTTCGTCGACTATTTAATTACTGGGCTTTCTCAAGGTTTTCGGGTTGGAGTTTGTTCCCCCCTCTCTACCTCGTATGTAGCAAAAAAATCTACAGTCTGCCCTAGCTGAACCTGACACAGTCTCAAGTCTTCTAAACAAGGAGTTAAATAAAGGTTACATAATTGGCCCTTTTCGTTCATCTCCTTTTTCCTTATATCGAATTAATTCCATAGGAGTAGCTACACGCAAATATTCAGGGAAAAAGCGTCTGATATTTGATATGTCTTCTCCCCATTCTAATAGACTAGCAAGCGTCAACGAATGCATTCCTTCAGAGCCTTTTTCACTGTACTACGCTTCAGTAGACGATGCCATACAGCTAATTAAATTAGCTGGTTACGGTGCAGACATTACTGACGCCTTCAAAATCATGCCTATTCACCCTTCCGACTGGCACCTTTTCGGCGTTAAATGGGAATCAATGCTCTACTTTGCAGTTGGACTCACTTTCGGTTGTGTAGAAGTAGTCCGAATATTTTCAATTGCTTATCTGAGGCTCTGTGTTGGATCCTGTTGAATGTTTGCAAGTTCCCGTTCGTTCTACATTTACTCAATGATTTTCTACTAATAGATCTTCCCTCACCTCAAAGCACGGTACTGGACTCGCTTAGATCACTATTCAAAGAATTGGGCGTTCCCCTCTCAATCGAGAAAACCATAGGTTCTACTTCCCTCGAATTTTTAGGTATCGTTCTCGATTCAGTTCAGATGCGAGCCTCTCTCCCTAATGACAAACTTCTCAGGATTAGGTCGGTCCTAGAATCTTTTCTAGTAGCCCACATGGTTTCAAAACGTGACATGCTCTCTCTACTCGGGCATCTTAACTTCGCCATGAGAATAATCCCCCAAGTCGCTCCTTCATTTCTCGCCTGCTTACGTTGGCTCATTCAGTTGACAGTCTGCACGACTCGATCCTCTTAGACGACGGGTGCCGTTCAGACCTTAGGTTCTGGTCACACCTGCTCAATAAATGGAACGGTATCTCTTTTTTCTACAATGATGTTTCCGAATCATCCGGCTCACTCAAGCTATTTACCGATGCAGCGCCTTCTATTGGTTTTGGGGGTTTCTTCCAAGGACAATGGTTTGCAGAGAAATGGCCAGACGCATTTCTCTCCCTAATTGCGAATTCGTCCTCAGTCGCTCTTTACGAATTATACCCCATCGTCGTAGCTTGCGTTCTTTGGGGCACCGCTTGGTCTCATAAACGTATCAATATGTATTGCGACAATCAAGCTACAGTTGATATCATAAATAAAGGACGGTCGAAATGCCCGATAATCATGTCTCTACTTCGACGATTAATTTGGCAGTAAGTTACACACAATTTCATTCTTAAAGCAATGCATATTCCAGGTCATTCTAACGGCATTGCTGATGCTCTCTCTCGCTCTCGTTTTCAGGCTTTCAGACGTCTATGCCCGGCAGCAAACCAGTATCCAACACCATGCCCGAACCTAGCCGAGCTAATCCTCAATTAAGCTCTCAGTTTAATTCCTTACTGGATTCAGCCAAGTTTTACATGACTCAAGGAGTCTCACCTTCTACACTTAAATCTTACAATTCTGCTTGGTCCCGGTTTATCATTTTTTGTTTTTCGTTTAGAATTCCCCTACTGCCTATTTTAATATCGACAGTCTGTGCATTTTTAGTTCATTGCTCGGATTCTCGTTCTCTGAAATTTGCTACAATACGTAAATTGCTGGCCGGCATTCAATTTCACGCACGACTTTATAACCCCAACTTCCCGAGCTTTTTCTCTATGCCTACAATTCGGCTTTTACTCAATGGCATAGAGAAGTCTGCCCAAAAGACTCCAGACAAACGTCTCCCTATTACACTAAGCCTTCTGCACAAACTCGTATCTTCATTACGTAATGGACTGTTTTGTCAGTATGTTAACATCCTTTTAGAAGCAGTGTTTTCAACCGCATTCTACGGGTTTATGCGATTAGGGGAATTCACTTCTGATTCCAAACATTTTAATTCTGCTCGTGGCTTGGCTTTATCCGATTTACATCTTTCCCCCACTTTCTTCAATTTATTTATCAAGTTTTCGAAAACAGATTCGTCTGGATCAGGCGTTAATATTACTATATCTAAAATCAATAATTCCTATTGTCCTTATACTTCTATGGTCAGATATCTTAAAGCACGACCATGCACTTCAAAAAACTTTTCTTTATTTATTTTACCGAATGGTCTCCCAATGACTAAGCACTGGTTCAGATCTCATCTAGCTTCAGTCTTGACGCTTCGCGGTCTGTCTCCACATCATTACACTGGGCATTCCTTTCGCATCAGAGCCGACTCCACTATCCAAATGCTCGGCAGATGGTCGTCTTCAGCATTCAAGACCTACATCAGATCTGACATCCATGTTCTGCTAAATGCTCAACAAGCCCTCTCAAATCACGTTCAAGGTAAATTCTTCGCTAGCTACTGGTGGTGGTGGTTGATTCGTATCATACGTTTGATTTTCGCTGCTTACACAGTTAATCTCGGTTTTCCGGCTTTAATTCTTTCTTCACAATTAACTTAGCCCTTAGCTGAGTATTTTAGATTAGCTTTTTTGGGAAATACTTTAATAATGCTTAAGGTTAATCGTATCCCTACTTGCTTATGTCTATCGTTATTTTCTTTTCAGAAAGCGCAATACGGTTAGCCTATCGCTGCTCCCGAAACTCTACGATCACTAGCTTTTAAGGCTATCTCGGCCTTTTCATTAATGCATATTACATTCAATCTCGATCCAGACGCTTGAACTAAGTCTATCGAGGCATCAGCCTATTGAGTCATCAGCCTATCGAGGCATTATTGAGGCATTAGCCAATCGTGGCTTTAGTCAATCGTGGCTTATTACATAAACGCGTATTACATTTAATCTTGGTTCTGACGCATGAACAAAGCCTTACAAGGCACCAGCCTATCGAGGCATTAGCTAATCGTGGCTATTTCATAAACGTATTTAATCTCTGTTCTGACGCATAAACTAGCATATCGGGGCTTCAGCCTTTCGAGGCATCAGCCATTGAGGCATTAGCCAATCGTGGCTTTAGCCAATTGTGGCTTATTACATAAAAGCATAATACATTTAATCTCGGTTCTGACGCATGAACAAAGCCTAACGAGGCACCAGCCTATCGAGGCATTATAATCGTGGCTATTTCATAAACGTATTTAATCTCCGTTCCGACGCATAAACTAAGCCTATCGAGGCATCAGCCTATTGAGGCATTAGCCTATCGTGGCTTATTCCATAAAACGCATATTAACTTTAATCGCGGGTCTGACATGAAATAAGCCCATCGAGGTATTAGCCTAGCGAAGCATCAGCCTAACAAGGCATCAGCCTATCGAGGCATAATCAAGGCTTCATCGAACAGCTTTTATGATTACTTTTAAGCCAACTATAGACGAATCCGACGAGCGTTCTGTGTAGGCTGCCATCTTGTGGCGACGCCATTACTGAGCTGTTACACAGGCATATAGACATATGCACCGGTATGTAAACAAACCTCGGTGATAACGCGAACGCACCCTCGATGACAGCTACAGCCAGGCAGAATGACTTGTTGGTTTGATCTGTGACTGCAGTGGCCTCTAGTCACAGATGAAGGTACAAACGATCTTACAGATTAACGTTATTTATGAAAATAGCTTGGCAAGCTAGCTAGGCTAACGTTTGCTAACGAGGAAACTATAAAAAGATCTGTCCATTTGGCAACAATAAATAAATAAATGAATGAAATCAAATAAACAAATTCATGTTTTTCATTTGTGTCCATTATTTATCTCATTTTTACATTGCAACAGGCAAGGGTAAGGTAACGTTACAGCTAGAAAGTATACATAATATCGACCAATTAGTGTTTTTAAACCATGGAAAGAGGTCAATATAACAGCAGGAAAACAATTATGTCACATAACGTTACATTTAGCTCAGGAAAGCCATTTAATGACCATAGCATGTTAATTGAATAGAAAAAATAGCAAGAGAGGAGATTTTGCTGATCACTATATCACATATTTATTATATTTTTTTTACATATGTCAATAAATAATTGTTATTATACGCGAATGTCCACGTCTTGTACTCGCCCAGGAAATCTGTAAACCGTACGGCACCAGACAGGGGCAGTCGACCCGGGGTATTCACAATGTTTTCTCTTCAAAATCGAAATTTTACTGCCACCATTGAAACAATTTATAACGGAAACTGTTTACCCACTCGACATTATACAAGGGATAACGTTGTAACGTTAGTGACAGTCGTTAATCGCGGGCTGTTTATTCCAGTGGACGCAAGTTGCAACTAAAACAATAGGAGGCAATGGCGCAACGCTACCCAGCAACAGCTCAGTAATGGCGCCCCGCTTACTTCCGGTAGTTTCGCCGGATTCGTCTATAATGGCCAATCGCGGCTTTTACATCAATTCACACCAAAGGTGCCCTGCATATTTTTATTCCTATCTATTATCTCGGCCTATCGTGGCTAAGCAAGTCATGGACGGATGTATATGCTATTCAATTTAGTTTTTACAAAATAGTACCTGTCTTTATAAGATAAGCAATAGAAAGTTGCCCTATTGTCTTCCATTTATTAATTCTTCTGCATGCCTTTCAGAATCCTCATAGGTATGCACGGAATTCATCACAATTCCTTTCTTTTAGGGGGTAGGCTCCGCCCCTGCCTCTAACATCAGGCAGGAACTATACAAGCTAAACCTTCAGACCCAGACGGAGGACGGGGCCTACGCCAAAAAACTCGACGGAGCTTGACGAGCATCTATTTCATTTTATTTTGTCTGTAAATTCCTTTCACAAAATAAATTCAATTTATTCGAGAATTCTTCTGAGTCTTTATGGTAGAACTGGTTTTCTCACGTAAAATGATTTTTTAATCCACTAATCCTAATAAACTCACTATTGCATTTATTTGTTTCCTGCTGTCACTAGTGATGTGACATTTGAAGCGAGGCGTCGGAGCTTGTGAGCAAAAAGGGGCGTGCCAGATGAAGCCGCGATTCGAGGCTTGTGTTGTTAACGTGAAAATCACGTGACTGATGACAAACGAGGCCTCGGTTTGTGTGAAAACGTCATCGGTTCGGTCTGAGTGTCGTTTGTTCGAATCTCGCGCCACCTTGTGGGTGTTGTCAGGAGTAATTGAATCAGTTGAAGTAGCGCCAGGGAGTCAGAGTTAGAGAGATGTTTCATCGTCGTTATTGTGCAATATATGTGTTAGGGCTTTATATTATTACATTATTAGGTTAGATTAGTTATAGTTTATTGTTAGTATTAATTATAGCTATATTATAGTATTGTTATATTAATTAGATAAGATTATTTTGATTGCTTTGGATTTGGACTGTTTTTTGATTTAGATTGCCCTTTTGGAATTGTTTGCTTTTTGTGACCTAATCCTTTTTTTCTTGTAATGGAGCCAGCAAGAAAGAGCTTATTATTATTTTACTGTCTTGATATAGCTAATAATCCTCACTATATGGCTGTATAATATTTAATGTCTAAGCCTGAACACACTTGAAAAAATTCTGTTCCTCAATAAAAATTATTTCTAATCCTTCCTTTGGTCCTCTACGTCCCCAGTCCCATAAGCACAACACAGCACAAAAATAGTAACAGTTCAGTACACAAAATCACCAGAAACAATTCTTAACCTTTACCACACCACACTTTTCTGTTGCACTTTACTTTTACACTCCCTCCACCATAAGCACTGCACTCAACATTGTAACTTTTATTGTTCATACTGTCACTATCCAAATAATTTATGAATAATTAATTAACTCTCTCTCTCTGTGTGTGTGTGTGTGTGTGAGAGAGAGAGAGAGAGAGAGAGAGAGAGAGAGAGATGTCTCTGTAGAAGTAAGTTCAGACAGAATATACATATTTTATTTTATTCCCAGGCAATGGACAAATGTCTGCTCAGGTATTTGTATTATTGCAAATGAAAGGTTACAGACATTAACAGTGAGAAGAAAAAATAAAATAAAACACAACAGGGGGGGGGGGGGGTGTATACGGACATCATAAGTCTGCTCAGGTCATCGCTTCAGAATTAAATAATTTGTTTGCTATTTCTTTGCACAGTAGCTAGGTGTCACTAGTGAGCAATACTGAATGAAGCTTCGAGTAATGAACCTTTGAGTGAAGCAATGGGCTGCGAGGTCTCAGTGGTTCAGGAAGCCTCATTTTGCCATCACTAGCTGTCACGGTGCGGGTGCAGGCAGAAGAACAGGCTGAGTTCCGAATCTCGATAAAGAGACATTTAATTCAAAAACAGGCATGAAGACGGGGTACACAGCGTAACATAGAACAACATTGACCGACAAACACCGACTGACAGAGGGAGAACTAAATACAAGCAAGAATCAAACTAAACGAGGTGCAAACAGGTGAGAATGATGAAGACAGGACGAGGAACAGGTGGCTGATTGGGGGGTGAGTCCGGGAGAGGAACAAAAGGATCCGGGGAAGTGTGGTGCAGATGACGGGACAAACAGGTGAAGACGACAGACTGTGACACCTGCATTTGAGCCATAGAAAATACAATTACTATAGATGTATAGTATATTTAGTTATCTTACATTATTAATGTAATGAAACCATCATATTTTAAAGAAAGAATATTGACCAACTGAATCTAACATTTAATTTTAACAAATGTAAAAATCAATGAAAAAATTATGTGCAATTAATTGTATGACACTGAAATATACTTTTCATTTTGCAGCAGCAGGAACAGAGAAAAGGTGTGCAGCATGAAGACGATGATAAAACACTCCTCCTTTTTGAAGACGAATAAGACTTTTTTGATCCATTAGAAATTTTCATTAGTTTTCATTATTTTCCCTTAAAGTAAAATCAGATTATTAAAATGAATGTATATGCCAAATTTTCATTTCTCAATAACTTTGTAAAATAACTTGTCTGTCCCTGTTACTAATCTGTAACTGATAGTGTGGAAGATTGCAAGCCCTTAGTGGCGTAGTCGCTGACTTCAAATAACTGGTTGAATGTGACAAGCAGAAATAAAAACTTTTTCGTTTGCATTTGGTGCAGTAGGGACTGGAGTCAGCTTCAAGTTTGGTTTGGCCAGAACATTCGGAGAATGTGGCGAGGGTCTCCAAAACAGGTCCCAGGAGCGTCAACACCTTACTGACTGCATTTGACCATGAGCTCCACCTCCATCTCTCCAGCTCCAGTGTTTTTTGCCCTGGCCGCATCTGTTTCTGAATTTCCAGAAATTTGCCATGTCTGTGCGCCCCAGTCATAAAGTTATGCAAGCTGTTTATAATATCGAAAAACGTTGAAATGCCATGAGATACTTTAGCTGCTGTGCACAGGACAAGGTTAAGTCTATGTGAGTTACAATGCACATATAAAGCGTGGGGAAACGTCTCCTTCAGTATCACATGTACCCCTCCTCTGTTCCCCGACATGACTGATGCGCCGTCAAACCCAAATCCGACACACAGACCCGGGTCTAGCTGCAATGGCTCCAGCACTTCCAAAATCTTAGCCGATATTGCCTGTGCAGTCATGTTGTCAGTTTCCACAAATCCCACAGCCCGTTCTTTCAATGTGCCGTTGTGCAGGTATCTGATGCATACTGCCACTAGCTCTCTTTTTGACAAGTCTTTGCACTCACCTGCTAAAATCGCATATGTGTCCGTCTCATAATGCAAACCAGCCTTTATTTTTTGACAAGGAGTGATGCTGCAGTTTCCAATATCTCATTTTGTATTGCGTGGTGCAGTAGTTTACCATTCTTGGGTAATTCATCCAGTCGCCTTTTTATTTCTGGGTCATATTTGGAAACCAGGTCAAGTAGTTCCAAAAAGTTACCCTTGTTTAACGCATCTGGGTTTTCCCATTGCCCACGCAATGGGATTTCTTGTTTTGCACAGAACAGGACGAGATCTATTACCATCATGATCATCTCTTGAGATGCTGTATTCCACGGGAATTTTGAGTACCACCTGTAAGAAAAACTCCTCTTTTCACTGATATGCGTGTGGCTGGAAATGTACGGAGTTTGGGCTGACTTGCAGGCTCATCTATTGATGACAGGTCTAGCGGAGGTTGTGACAGGTCGGCAATTCGACAACTCCCACAACTTGGGGAACGGCATTTGTGCTAGGCTGCTGAACTCTGTCTCCTCCTATAACACATAAAACGCTATCATACCTCTGCCTGCTGCCAATATTATTTTTCCCTCTAGAAAATGTTGTACACTCACCCAGACACTGACGTTAACGTTAGCCCAGGGGTTTTCAAAGTGTGGGGACTGGGAAGGCAGAGCATGCCATGGGAGGCGTGGAGAGTGGTAAAAATGATAGCCTAAAGTATGGACAGATTGAATTCTTCTTTACCTCAGAACATTCAGATGCCAAATGGGCCCTTGTTCATGAATTCAAAGATGCTGGTTTTTCTTTGCTGCATGATAGTGTAACAAATGGTACATGCAGTCATGTTGTCCCCCTATTGGAAACCTCTGTTAATACAGTCGTTTCCTTGGATCATATATTGGGTAAAGTTGTTTTCTTTGACTTGACATCTATGCCTGGCATTGTTTTTGCAGCTAATTTCCCCAACACACTTGAAAAGTTTTAACCCCTTAATGTTGGGTTTATACTGGATGCAACAGTGGGTCATGGTCAGGGTGTGTGGTGGCAAGATGAATTGTCTCTATTGTATTATCAGGGTGCTTGAATGAATTGAATTAAAACAGCATGTGCTTTATTATGTGTTACACACTCCTTTACTGCTCTATACAATAAAGCTTCGCTGTGAATTCTGTCAGCACGATGTCAACATTTAGAAAGTTCACGAAGGTGTCTTTTGAGCATATGGCTTATGTTTTGATGGGTTATATTTTGGAACTCAAAATTGTAATTAATGAATTGTATGGCTTGTGTCAGAAATCAATACATTTTGTACGTTGAACATTAGTAAACCATCTCAAATTATTTGCCTGAATTGACTTCTTTTCTTAAATTTTGCGCTGAGATAAACTGAGATATGATTGAGCTATAATATTAAATAATGTCTCATATTGAGACTAATTTGAGAGCTTGCACTACTCTATTTTTTCTTTTTGCTGAAAGAGACAACGTTAAGAGAATCCGAGAACTCAAATAGTGAGCAGTACGAGACATATTTCTCACTGAGATATAACTGAGATCAAATTGAGACATATTTGATAGCGGCACAGTATGTCTCATTTTTCTCTTAGTTGAGATCTGGAAAAGAGACAACTGTGAGAGAATTTAGAGAACTTGCACTGTGCTCAATGTGAGACTTAATTCTCAGGAGAGACATTTGAGAAGAATGAGAAAACCACTTTGGTCTCAATTAGTGCTCATTTATGTCTAGGAGATGTAAATGTGACATAAAGGAGATCTCATCTTCAATTTTGCTTTGCTATGGGCAGTGTTGGGCAAGTTACTTTTAAAAAGTAATTAGTTACAGTTACTAGTTACTTCTTCCAAAAAGTAACTAAATTAGTAACTCAGTTACAAATTTTAAAAAGTAATTAGTTACTTAAGAAAGTAACTATTGCGTTACTTTCAAGTAAAATTAAATTTTAAATGCTCAAATGTGACCCCACCTCTACCCCTATTTAACGGAACTTAAAACACATGTGCATGTTCAATGGGCTATTTGCACAGCTTCACTACTTCCTGAACTTCAGCCAGCTCCTTGTTTCCTGTCTGTCATTATTGGCCAAATTGATTAATTCAGGTGTGCTTGTCCTCAGTAGTCAAGGCAACAATAATCAGACACACCTGAATTAATCAAGTTTGGCCAATAATGGAAGACAGGAAACAAGGAGCTGGCTGAAGTTCAGGAAGTAGTGCAGCTGTGCATAAAGCCTATTATTTATGAAAAATCTGAATTTTATAATGAAATGGACACTTAATACAATACATTAACAGAAACATGAAACATTGTACACACACCTAAAAAAATGTTGCTGTGGGACGAAGTGAGACTAGCCTCCAATCAAATGCCATGTATGTAGATATTATGTTTATAGTGGATCAATGCAAATAACACAATTGATGTTTTGGAACTTTTGATATTTATTGCCCCTCAACAGGCCACAACTGGGCAAAATTAAATTAAGTTTGTTAAGCTGTTGAGTTATTTGTTCTCATTAATTATATTATTTTATGTTTCTTACTATTATTTTGTTTTTACTTTATGCTATTTACTGTTACTAAAAATGTGCAAGAGTTCATTGTGCGCATGTGTGAACAAATGGGGACTTTTATTTTGACTCAACTTGTGTTTCTTCCTTGAGATGAATGTCATGCTGCTGCTCCCTCGCTCACTGATGTTATGCCAGCGCATTGAGATGAAAACTAACAAATAACAATTTAGAGAAGGCTACTTTTGGATTATTTGGGCTCGTCGGCATACCTGTCTCTCGTTGACTGACTGGCTTGTGTTATTCCTTGTGTACGTTATTCCTGTCCGACTATGCGTTATGATAGGTCGTTCGCAATTCATGAGCGTTAAGGCCAATTTATACTTCTGCGTAGGGTGCGCGCAGTAGGTACGGCGTAGCATACGCACAGACGCGTCCCATACCGCGTACCCTTCCGCGTTGCCTGACGCGCACCTCTTCAAAAATGTAACTACACGTCGCGACGACGCGGACCGCAAGATCGGTGATTGGTCGGCTTGGTAGCGTCGTATTTCCTCATACCCATTTCCGCACGTACCTTCTCACGCATTTCCACACGTACCATCTCCTCCGACGTCTTCTCTCATTTCTGCCTTTCAGTTTTAGTAATTTCACTAAAATGAACTGTTTTTTCACCCCAATAAGCTCCAACTCCAACATGATCCACTCTCTTTCAGTCGCTATTGCTTGTAGTAACCTAGCCGCGAGGAATCTAAACACAGTGGAACATTAAAACCCTCCGCCGCCTCCTAGCGTTTCGGAGCAGTACTGCAGAGCAACCAATACCTGAACGCAGAAGTATAAATGCTCACAACGGCGTCGCCTACGTGCGAAGCCAACGCCGTACACTACGGCGTACCCTCGACGCAGAAGTATAAATTGGCCTTTAGCCGATAGTGATGATGGGTCGTTCGCGGAGGAGCGTAAGTGATAATGGATCGACTCGTTCGCGAATGAGCTTTTGATGGGTCGTTCGCGATTCGCGAATGAGCCGACTCTTTTATTTGATCGTCGGGAGCTGGCTCGCATATCTGAAGAGCCGACTCTATTTTTACAAATTTAGCCTATAGAAATTAAATAATTATATAATAAAAAGTGAAATATTATAGTCAGTCATTTAAAGAGCCGTTTGTGAGCCAAAAGAGCCGGCTCTTTTCAGAGCTGAGTCAAAAGAACCGAATGCTCATCACTACTATGCGTGCTTTAGAACACCCCCCCAACTCTACCTCTGATTGGCTTACAGTGACAGTTTACTCTACCTCAGCCAATCGTCAGCATTTATGCGCTTGTATCGTGCTCCATGGAAGAACAGTAAAAAAAAGTGTGCCTCTCGCTCAGAGATCTAGTTGGTCTGATGAAAAAAAAAAACAGCTTCATCAGTTGTTATAGTAACGGGACGCATTTTTGGCAGTAACGGTAACGGCGTTGTTAAGATGAGAAGAGTAATCAATTAGGAAAAAGTAATGCCGTTAGTAACGGCGTTATTTTATAACGCCGTTATTCCCATCACTGGCTATGGGTACTCTGCTTTTGCATGGATTCTCCACAAGATAGATGTAAACATCGCCAAAGTGGAGTTCTGGCAGGGACCTGGCGGTTTTTAGTGACTAAAATACAGCGGCAGGTGCAGTACATGGATCGCAAGTGCCCAAAGGTTGCAGTTTGAGTTTATATCTTCGTTATTCTTCTGTTGAGAGGTGATTCAAAAATTCATGGCTTAAAACAAAACGAAAATTGACCGGCTTGTGCTGCGTCTCTATGGAAAAATAATTGTAAGCCGCCATGTTGGCCCATTGTTTTGCCCTTCAGCCCACCGCACAGGTCACGTGACTGAAAACTATGAATAGTGTCGGTTTTATCAATACAATTTATCTTTCACAAAATACATTTTTGTCAACATTGGAACACAACGGAACATTATAAAAGTCTTTATTCTAGAAAGCTCTTTTTTTTTTGTAATAGTGAACATTACCTGTTATATTATTGTTATTATATAAATAGTATACTCTAACAAAATGCTTTCAGAGCTTCTTGAAGTGGAATAGGGTTGAGATAAAAATTATTGCTCCACCTGTCTGTTGTTTGGTTTTGGTTTCATTTCTTAAGAGTAGCCTATTTATCACAGTCTCTTTTCTGCTAGTGCTCAGTCGCTTTTATCGATACAAGCTGAAGTTGCAAGCATGTCTTTTTTCACAGGCGCCTTTTCTTCCAACAAGGGAACACAGGGAAACACATTTGGGGAATCAAGTAAGTGTCACTAAGTTAAGTTACTTTTAGAAGTTCATTTGAGTGTAATGCTGTTACATGCTAATTTCTTTTTCTTTTCTTTTTTTTAAGTTTGTAATAACACTGGAACAATTGCAACTTTTGTTGGAGGAGGTAAGAAGTAGCCCCAATATAGCAGACCTTTTGTGAACAGAAAGGACCGTGTAAGAAAAGGCTGTGTAGTCTGACCACGAACGATAGACTAACACCCCTTTCACACATACATGGTTATTTTGAAAAACAAAGACATTTCTCTGCGTTTATGCCCTTTGTTTACATACAAAGAATTTACCTCTAAAACGGTGGCCACTTCACTGGAGGCGACCAATAGCCTTTATTCACCCTGTGTTGAGGGGTGGAAGCTCATCAAAGTGACTACGAAGCTGGTAAATGAACCTTAAAATGTTGCCTGGTACATCTAATCAACACTTTTACCTGTAACAACATTCTTGACTTCAAGGCCCTGGAATGATGTTTTGCCATGGAGAAGTGTCCAATTCTTTTTGCAGGCCAAGTCATTCTGAATAAGCATCTTCATGACCCTCCACACAGTGTCCTTGAAGTTCACGCCCCCAGCAAGGCCCAGTGTCAGCACCTGGAAAAAACAAGTTTTGAAAATATGAATGTTCATTGTGGAGAAAAAAATGCAAAGAAAAAAAGTTCAGAAAAAAATCTGGTCCAAATACTAATGATAAAAGTAATTATTACCAAGTATTTTCTCTTCTCTGGCTTTGCCTTAATGTCGCGGTCCAGTGCCAAAAGAGCCTCAGCATCCCTCAATGGTAGAAAACTTACATCCATGTGGTGTCCATGTGGTGTTGGTGTAGAAGAGAGATCCTGAACAACCCGCTGCAGATATTTTTGCATATCACACATCATCTCCTGCTTGGCAATGATCTCTCGTGCTGATCTAATGCTGAAACCAGAACATTAACTGTTCAATCCTTGCCAACTAGAACATTGAAATGTATTGTAAATGGGAATGGAGCATAAGGTCTCACCAGAGTGCAGGTCCATCTCAGAAGCAGCATGAGGGGCAAGATGGAATGGCTCAGGATTTCCATGGTGGCGAGACGGCTGAGAGGGAAGATGGTAGGACGACTCAGGACTTCCATGGTGGCGTGACGGCTGAGAGGGAAGATGGTTGGATGACTCAGGAGTTCCATGGAGGCGAGACGGCTGAGAGGGAAGATGGTAAGACGACTCAGGACTTCCGTGGTGGCGTGACGGCTGAGAGGGAAGATGGTAGGACGACTCAGGACTTCCATAGTGGCGTTACCGTTCAGCGTCCTGTTTCATCTGTTTCACCTGTTTGCACCTCATTATGTCTGATTCATCTGTGTATTTAGTTCCCTCAGTTTTACTCTGTCTTTGTCGGTCGTTGTCTATTGATGTTTGGTGTTAGCCCTTGTGGCGCCTTTGTTCCTTTCTGCCTGCCTGTTTATATATATATATTAAAAACCCTTGTTCTTCCCGATACTCCGGTCTCCTCGTTCCTCTGCCAGAGCCACACCGTGACAGAAAAAACCCTTGTTCTTCCCGATACTCCGGTCTCCTCGTTCCTCTGCCAGAGCCACACCGTGACAGAACGACCGACCGCAAAAGAAAAGGAGATGGACCTCGTTGCTGCAGTCAATCTGCTCTGCTTAGAGCAGGGGAACCGCTCACTCGAGGACCACTTGGCGGATTTCCTCTCCCTCGTCCCAGCCACATCTTTCCCGGACGACAGCCTCTGCAGCTTCCTATATGCTGGCCTCAACACCGCCACCAGAGAGCTGTTGTCCGGGGAGGGTCCTCTGTGGAACTTCGCTGCCTATGTGGAGTGGGTGCTGGTGTCATGTGGATCTTCTTTCACCGTTGACGACGGCACCAGCCCCACTCCAACGCCCGAGATCTCCTCATCGCTGGTTCCGCCCAGCTCCGTCCAGCCCGAGCTTTCCTCATCGCTGGTTCCGCCCAGCCCCATCCAGCCAGAGACCGTCCAGACCATCCAGCCTGCGCCAGAGACCGTCCAGCCCGCGCCAGAGACCGTCCAGCCCGCGCCAGAGACCGTCCAGCCCGCGCCAGAGACCGTCCAGCCAGCGCCAGAAACCGTCCAGCGCCAGAGACCGTCCAGCCAGCGCCAGAGACCGTCCAGCCAGCGCCCGAGACCGTCCAGCCAGCGCCCGAGACCGTCCAGCCAGAGCCCGAGACCGTCCAGCCAGAGCCCGAGACCGTCCAGCCAGAGCCCGAGACCGTCCAGCCAGAGCCCGAGACCGTCCAGCCAGAGCCCGAGACCAGGATCCCACCCAGCCTCCCTCTCCCACCTCCTCCCGTCACGCAGCCGTCAGCCCTTTCGTCTGCCAGCTCCCCTGACCCAGCCTGGTCGTGGGATCCCCGGTTTTCGCCTCCCGCCTTCTCCTCCTGGACACTTCCTCGGCCCCTTGTCCCATCTGCTCCCCCGTGGCTCTAACCTCCCTCAGCTCCTCCATGGCCCCTCAGTCCACCACCTCGGCCAGGCTCCTTCGACCCTCCGGATTCCCTTCGCTCCCTCGTCATCCTCCCTTCACCTTTGGACTTCCTTCCCTTGGCTCCGCCCCGTCATGTCACCCCCCCGGTTCTGTCGGACTCCTCACTCCCTCCAGTCACCCGTCAGTCCTCACTCCCTCTGGCCTCACCGTGTCCCTCTGTGCCCCTGTCATCACTTTGGTCACCTGAGCCTGCGGGGTCACCATGTTCCCTCAGTCCCTCATCAGCACCACACGTCGTCAGTCCCTCAGCTTCACCTTGGTCTCCTCTCCCATCTGCTCCGCCCCTGTCAGTCGGCCCCCTGGTGTCGTCAGCCCCTTTTCCATCGGCTCCACCAGGGGTCCTCCCTCCATCGGCTCCGCCCTGGTCTCACCCTCAGCCTGCTCCGCCCTGGTCTCGCCCTCAGCCTGCTCCGCCCTGGACACGCCCTCAGCCTGCTCCGCCCTGGCCACGCCCTCAGCCTGCTCCGCCCTGGTCTCGCCCTCAGCCTGCTACGCCCTGGTCTTGCCCTCAGCCTGCTCCACCCTGGCCACGCCCTCAGCCTGCTCCGCCCTGGCCACGCCCTCAGCCTGCTCCACCCTGGCCACGCCCCGCCCAGCCCTCAGATCGTCCCCCCTCCTTCCCCTGTTCTGCGGCGTAAGGTCACGCCTCCCGGGAGGGGGGAGTTCTGTCACAGTCTGCGTCTGCACCATCCTGTCTGCGTCTCCTGCACTACACTTCCCATGATCCTCTCGTCTGCACACCTGAACTCACTCCCTCATCAGCCTCCCGTTCAGCGTCCTGTTTCATCTGTTTCACCTGTTTGCACCTCATTATGTCTGATTCATCTGTGTATTTAGTTCCCTCAGTTTTACTCTGTCTTTGTCGGTCGTTGTCTATTGATGTTTGGTGTTAGCCCGTGTGGCGCCTTTGTTCCTGTCTGCCTGCCTGTTTATATATATATTAAAAACCCTTGTTCTTCCCGATACTCCGGTCTCCTCGTTCCTCTGCCAGAGCCACACCGTGACAGAAAAAACCCTTGTTCTTCCCGATACTCCGGTCTCCTCGTTCCTCTGCCAGAGCCACACCGTGACAATCATCTTCAGAGACCTCATCCTCACTCACCATGTCAGGGTCTAGAACTTCAAAGTCACTTCTTACCATCTCATTGTGCTCTATGCCACCTGTGCAAAGACTTCTTTGTATCTCTAAAATTCTGTCATTTGTCCTTTTAATGGCTCGCTTGCGCATTGTTGTGAATTAATCAGAATAGAAATGTGAATTTGTTATCTTTAATAATAACGGAAACAGTTTGACATTAATGGGGGTGTTCAGCTTTAAGAGAATTCTACCAATAATGCATCAGTGTATGTGAGGAAAAAAAGAGAAAGAGATTGTTTTCATGTGCGAGCGCTGTATCTAATGATTCAAGTTCAGAAACTTCAGTAAACAGTTCAGTTTATTCAATTCAAGTCGTCAGTGGTCATTATTGCTGGTCAAGGAAGAAAATACACGACATTCTTTGGTGCCGAAAACCCGGGATAACTTGCAAGCAACATCCGAAATGGCGGAGCGACTTGAAAGACTACACAGAAAACGGAGAGCTGTGCGCGGTTCCACGACGAGACTTTTGCAAGACATTGAAACGGAGGTTAGCAAGGAAGATCCAGTCGTTGACAGATTATGTGAACTGTTAGCCATGTTATCTGCAAAAGAGGAAACGCTGCTGGAGTTAGATCACGAAATAGAGGAGCATACAGATGTGGAGGATCTTGAAAATGAAGTTGTCGACGCTGAGGAGTATGGCCAGCGAGTCATCAGCGCGAAAGCCCGCGTGCGGCGCGTGATGCAGAGAGTTCGGGAAAACACTGATAGCAGGCCGCGTGATGCAGTACCAGCGCAGCGCGGACAAACAGTTAAGTTACCCAAGTTAATCATCAACAAGTTCAGCGGTGACATTAGCTTGTGGCAGGACTTTTGGAATCAGTTTGAAACGGCCATTCACAGAAATGACGCGCTAAGCAAAACAGAGAAGTTTAATTACTTAAAGACATATGTAGCCGGCGCTGCTTCAAAGGCTATAGCGGGACTGATGTTGACAGACAGCAATTACGATCACGCGATCGATCTGCTTCAGAACCGGTTCGGAAGAAAAGATCTGCTCATTAATGCGCACATGACCAAGTTGTTGAATCTCTGCCCAGTGAAGAAATCCTACGACGTGAGTGCTTTGAGACAACTTTATGATGAATGTGAAGTACAGATTCGTAGCTTAGAATCGCTGGGTATTGCATCAGAAGCATATGGCAGCTTGTTATGCCCTGTTCTGCTACAAATGATTCCGGAAGACATTGCACTTCAGTACAGTCGACAAAGAGGATCCAGTGATGAATGGAAAGTCTCAGAAGTTATGGAATTTCTGCAGAACGAGATTTTGAGCAGAGAAAGAACAATGCAACTGATTAAGTCAGGTAATTCCAAAGACAGCCAGTGCTATCACAAACCATTTAAAAGACCAGAGACATTAATTGAAATGAAGCAGAAAAAACATAACATGCCATCAGCTGCAGTGCTGCAAACCTCTAGTCAAAAAATACCAAACTGTCTTTTCTGTGATAGCGCAGCGCACAAAACAGAACTGTGTACAGTAACTGAAATTGCTGCACGAAAAGCAAAATTGATGAAACTGGGACGATGCTTTGTTTGTCTTGGACAGAAGCATATAGCAAGATTCTGCAAAGCCAAAGTGTCCTGTACTGTGTGTGGTGGCAGGCATCATAGCACTGTGTGTGAGAAAGGAGAAACAACCACTTCAGACATCGACGATAAAGATGATGTAGTTTCTTCATTTGCTTCCCATTCTGTTAAAATGCAGTCCGATAAGCAGAACACGGTGCTCCTTCAGACTGTAAGAGCGTGGGCAGAAGGACCTGGTGGACGTAAAAGCATTCGCTGCTTACTGGACGGTGGCAGCCAGAGAAGTTTCATCAGCGAGAACACAGTGAGAGCTTTAAAATTACCTGTGATGAAGCAAGAAACGTTCACTCTTCATACCTTCGGATCCACAGCACCAGCAACATCCAGGCGCAACACAGTAAAGGTAACTCTGCAAAGCATCTGGAACAAAGATCAGAAAGTGGAAATGGAAGCTCTCGAAACTCCACAAGTGTGCACTGCTGTGATGAAGATTCCAGGTGAGCACATCCAAGCAGAAATGAAACGAAAAGGCTTGCAGCTGGCAGACTATCAAGACCCAGGCACTTGTGATACAGAGTTGTCTCTCCTGATTGGTGCAGATTATTATTGGCATGTGGTGTCAGGCCAAGTGGAAAGAATCACAGATGCACTGGTGGCCGTTGAGAGTATTTTTGGATGGTCAGTGCAGGGACCAGTCACAATGTCCAGTGTTTCCGACGCAGCATGCATGCACATCCATATCGATGAAGACACACTGGTTTCAGAACGCTTGAAGACCTTCTGGGAGACCGAATCCCTTGGCATTACCATGCAGCAGTCCAACAGCCCTGAAGAAGAGGATGCTCTTCGCATGTTTGAAAAAACTACTCAGTATAAGAACGGGCGATATGAAGTTGAGCTGCCATGGCGACCTGACAAACCAGAGCTCCCAGATAACTACAGAATCGCAAAGAAAAGATTTGAAGGACTGAAAAGGAGGTTGCGGTCAGATGTGGTAATGTATCACAGATATAATGAAGTGGTGAATGATTACCTTCAGCAGGGCATTGTCGAAGATGTTGTGGAGAATGGATCATCTTCAAACGCTGTAAAGTATTACATGCCTCATCATGCTGTTCTTCGAGAGGACAAGGTAACCACAAAGCTCAGAGTAGTATTTGATGCTTCATCACATGAAGTTGGGGTTCCATCATTAAATGACTGTCTACTTACTGGTCCTAACCTGAATCCAGATCTGCTTGGCATACTGATCAAATTCAGACTGAATGAGATTGCTTTTACTGCAGACATTGAAAAGGCTTTCTTGCAGATTTCTCTTGCTGAGACGGATAGAGATGCAGTGAGATTCCTATGGTTCACTGCACTGCCTCATGAAGACGCAGGTGAAAGGCTACGTGTACTGCGGATGACAAGAGTGGTGTTTGGAGTGTCCCCGAGCCCATTCCTCCTAGCGGCTACAGTAAGAAGGCATCTGAAGGAATATGAACACCAATTTCCTGAAGTAGTAAGGATCATCAGAGAATCACTTTATGTTGACGACTTAATCTCGAGTGCAAGTGATGTTGAGAATGCTTTCCACATAACTACTGGTGCAAAAGAGATTATGTCTGCAGCTGGAATGAATCTTTGCAAATGGACAACCAACTGTGCTGCATTGAAGGAAAAATGGAAGGAGACAATGAGTGAACCTGCTGAGGAGACAGAAACGCATGGATCAGTGCTGAAGGTACTAGGCTTGGTATGGAGAACTCAAACAGATGAATTTGTTTTTGACCTGACTGCACTGTTGGACGCTGTAGCGAAGAGAGAGAATACTAAAAGAAGTGTTCTAAAGCTATCTGCTCGCATATTCGACCCAATAGGGTTTCTGACTCCATTTACTGTGCGAGTAAAATGTCTTTTCCAAGAGCTGTGGATACGAGGACTTGGCTGGGATGAGGAGCTGCCCTCGGATCTTGCACAAGAATGGCAAGGATGGTGTGCAGAGCTACCACAGATCCATCACATACACATTCCTCGTTGGTATGGATCAAAATGCATGCATAGACACAACGCACATCAACTCCATGTGTTCTGTGACGCAAGCGAGAAAGCTTATAGCACTGTTGCTTACCTGCTTCGAGTAGCTGATGATGGAACAAAAACAACATGCCTCGTTGCTTCAAAGTCCAGGGTAGCCCCATTGAAGAAGATCTCACTGCCCCGTCTTGAGCTGATGGGAGCAGTAATTGGAGCGAGACTCGGAAACAGTCTGTTAAAGCCTCTGAATATGGAGCTTCATCAAGTTCATATGTGGACGGATTCGATGATTGTGCTGCAGTGGATTCGCAGTCCAGCTCACAAATGGAAACAGTTTGTGGCAAACAGAGTGTCAGAAATTCAGCTTTTAACCAATCCTGAAATGTGGTCTCACTGTAGGAGCAAGTTCAATCCTGCAGACCTTCCCACCAGAGGTCTGACTGTAGCTAACCTGAAGGAAAGTGAGATTTGGTGGAACGGACCTTCATTTCTGACTACACTGAATCCGTTGGAAGAAAGTGAAGAAGAGACAAGTGACGAAATTGTGGTTAGTGAGTTAACACAAGATCAGCAGATTGTGGTGCAACTCAGCAGCGGTGAAAAACGAGAAAAGGAACCTGTTGTGGACTTAATGAAGTACAGTAAGCTAAAGCGAGTTCTGCGAGTTACTGCTTGGATTAAGCGGTTTGTGCATAATGCCAGTTCAAGCTCCAAGATGCGTGGTGAGTTGACTGCAGATGAAATGTTTGAAGCTGAAAAGTATTGGATAAAGTTGACACAAGAAAGAAGCTTCAGTCCTGAAATCAGTTCGCTGAAAGCTGGAAAGACACTGAACGCAGACTCAAAAATCAGAGATTTAAGACCTTTTCTGGACGAGGACGAATTGCTCTGTGTTGGAGGTAGTGTTAATTTTACCAGCCATTTTTAAATTTAGTTTCAGTTTTAGTCCAGTTTCAGCATCGCTTATTAGTTTTTATCACATTTAGTCGACATCATCCCATTTTTATTTAGTCTAGTTTTAGTCGACTATAAGTCGAGCATTTTAGTCTTTATTTTAGTCCAAGAAAACATAATTTTATTCGTTTAGTTTTAGTCAAAAAAAAAAAACTGTCAACATTTTAGTCTAGTTTTAGTCAGGACATCATTTTAACCTTTTACTTTTTTGTCAGCAGATAATATTTAACATTTCCTAAAATTATTTCACATTTCAACATTTTCTCTCATCTTTTTGATAAAAAAAAACACAATTTTAAGGAACACATGCAGACATGGAAGATGTTCTGACAATATTTGCATATTTATTTTGAACATTGTTAAGGTTCAAAGACACAAACACAAATGCTTGCATTAAAACAAATAAAATACACCTGACAAAGGAAACAAATAAATAAAATAAAGTGTATTATGAACTTAACACAAGTGCTGGCTGTTTAAAGCTAGTTCACATAGAATAATAAAATAAATAGATTTGAGGTCAATGTTGTGAAAAAAAAAAACCTCCAACTGATACAACAAAAGTGCTTTCCTGCCAGCTAGTTCACATGGTATATAAAGGTACAGTATTTAAGGTGAAACAAGGCATAGATTGCTAGAACGTATGAAATCTTGTATGAAATAACTAATCTTTTTAAAACGTCTGTCTGCTTTAATCAAATTTAACTGAAACCCTAGTTGCCCGGCCAGTATAACATATCTAAGTTAGCATAAATTTAACTTCACATACAATTCTATCAACAAGTGGCTACGGTCGCTACGTGCTAAGAAGCTAACGCAACATAGCCAGCCTGGATACTAAATGCTATGAAAGTTAGCCATCATTAGTTAGTTTATCATTGTAACAAAATGTGTCCATATATCACGTCTCTTCTTTCTCCCGAGCCCCGTGCAAAGCATGTTTTACTTTTAACCTGTCGCCGCCGCCTCACCGTGAATCCAGCTCCCGTCTGCTCAATGTGTTGTGTCGGCTACTCTGACTGTGCCCGCCCGCTCCAGGTTTGAACGTGGGTGTGTGTGGCGGAAGAGCTGACGCGGAGGAGGCGGAGAAGGAGACAGGATTTGACAAAACCATATCATATAATAATATGTAATTTTCGTCTCGTCTTTGTTCGTGAACTAAAATGTCCATAGATTTTAGCCCAGTCTTTATTTACCGAACTGCATTTTCGTCTCGTCTTTATTAGTCTACGAAAATTATTTCTGATTTAGTCCCAGTTATTGTTTATTAGTGGGGATTTTAGTCTCGTCTCGTCTAGTTTTCGTTCGGTGAAAAATGTGCGTTGACGAAAATATTTTCGTTTAGTTTTCGTTAACGAAATTAACACTAGTTGGAGGCAGACTCCAACAGTCAGACTTCAGCTACAGAGAGAAACATCCATGGATTTTGCCCAACAAAGACAGATATTGTGAGTTGCTGGTCCAGTACAACCATGAATTCATCATGCATTCTGGTTTAAGAGACACACTAGTGCAAACAAGAAGTAGATACTGGATTTTGAGAGCCAGACAAATCGTTAAAGGTGTTTTGTCAAAATGTACTGTGTGTAAGAGATTCAAAGTCAAGCCCGCACAGCAGGACACGGCTCCATTGCCAAGGGACAGAGTATCTGAGAAACCACCATTTGAAGTGACTGGCATAGACTTTGCAGGACCGCTGTATGTGAAGGGTGATCGTGCATTATGCAAGGCTTATGTTGCTCTGTTTACATGTGCTGTCACGAGAGCGGTGCATTTAGAACTGGTTTCAAGTCAGTCGACAGAGAGTTTCTTGTTAGCACTCAAGCGATTTATTTCCAGAAGAGGGTTGTGTAAAGTCATCTATTCGGACAACGCCAAAACCTTTAAAAGAGCAAACCAAGACCTTAGTGAGCTGTGGAAAGCCATCAAAGATCCACAAATCCTGGAATACTTCTCAGGAAAAGGAATAACTTGGCGTTTCATTGTAGAACGAGCTGCCTGGTGGGGTGGATTTTGGGAAAGACTTGTAAGGTCTGTGAAAATGAGCATGAGGAAGGTGCTAGGAAAGGCATCGCTCACATTTGAAGAAATGTCTACGCTTCTTGCAGAAGTAGAAGCCATACTGAATTCCAGACCTCTCACTTTTGTTCACAATGAGCTTGATGAGCCGCAGCCACTAACGCCAGCACATTTCTTAGTTGGTGAACGACTCACTTCACTACCTCCAAAACCATTTCCAGCCGACTATGATCATCCCACTGTGAGTAAGGGTGATATGACAAGAAGGTGGAGATACAGAAACCGACTCATGACCAACCTGTGGAATCGTTGGAGGAGGGATTATCTACTGGATCTGAAATCTGCACATTCCTGCAACACGCAGAAACCTACTCAGTTGAAAATGGGTGACGTTGTGCTCATAGGAGATGTCAATATGCCGAGACAAACCTGGAAATTGGGAAAGATTGAAGAGCTGTTTCCAGGCAGAGATGGCAAAGTTAGATCCTGTGCTTTGCGTACATCCACAGGGACTGTGTTGAAGAGACCCGTTCAATTGCTTTATGCATTAGAGATTTAAGTTGATGAACATTTGTTCATGGGGGGGAGGATGTTGTGAATTAATCAGAATAGAAATGTGAATTTGTTATCTTTAATAATAACGGAAACAGTTTGACATTAATGGGGGTGTTCAGCTTTAAGAGAATTCTACCAATAATGCATCAGTGTATGTGAGGAAAAAAAGAGAAAGAGATTGTTTTCATGTGCGAGCGCTGTATCTAATGATTCAAGTTCAGAAACTTCAGTAAACAGTTCAGTTTATTCAATTCAAGTCGTCAGTGGTCATTATTGCTGGTCAAGGAAGAAAATACACGACACGCATGTTATTCCAATGGGACCGCTCCATTGTGAACTGGGGAAAACCAAACACAGACACTTGTTAATGCTACAGATTTATTCAGAGAAAAAAGAGAGGAGAAAGCTCTTTGTACTGTATGCACGACTTGAACAGTGTTAGTCCCAAGTCTAGGCTGTACTGTAGGGTAAACCTTAGTCACATAAAAAAACAACTCCACCACTCATTTGATTTGTATTAAAATTTGAAACCAAATCTTTCAAATTTAAAAAAAAAAAACAATGCTGATCAAGACATACAATGTTACACTAGTCAAATAAAACAGCTCCATTTAAAACTTCTTAGAAAAGGTAATGAAAGATATTTCATGTTGAAGCCTGCAGCTTGATCATTTTTATTGTGTGTAAAAATCTGTCAGGCTCAATTGTGGAATGAGGTAGAAACCATCCAATGAACATGGGAAAGGACATTTTCTGTTGGTGAGGCTAACAAAAAAAATCTACTTAGCAGATTAAAGACGTTTACATAGCCTAGGCACAAAAATGCAACATTGAACAAGAGTTAAAAACATTGTTTTAAAAACATAAAAACAAACAACTTACCTTGCTTTTACTTGGCTCTTGATAGTCACCGGTGAAATCTCTGTCAGGAAATGTACAGGAACATTTGGTTTGGTCAGAGAAACGGGCTCTGTTTGGTGAACAACCTAGCAGCTAGCTAAAGTACGTTAAGTGCTGACGCTAAGGTCTGGTACAACTATTCAAAAACATATTATAAATGTTTACCTCAAAATGCAGTAGGAATGAAAACAGTATTCCGAAACAGAGAAACAAGCGTGTCAAACTATCATACATTAACTAGTTAACGTTACCCTTTTTTCAGAGAAAAAGGTAAGTGTAAAGTAAGAGTTAAGTGTAAACAAAAACAATATTAAGTACGACTCATATGATAATATGAATAATATTACCTATATAGAGAGCCTAAGTCCCTCCCCATCCGGTCGACCACCATGGGACCTTATTTCGGAAAAATATTGTATGGTGGTCAATGGTGAGAGACAACAAATATTTTGATCTGGTTTGAATTGTGCCAAGAATTACACATGATGTTTGTCAATTTAAAAGATACATTTTAAAGAAAGAAAGTCGCCATTTGATGTGAAACCGTTGAGGTATAAGACTGTGAAAATACGTAAAAGACTACAAACCCCAAAGGTGCACATTTTCTCTCAATGAATGAAGCTAACTTTACTGAGGCTATTGTCCGTCATTGTTTCTATAGTCTTACGTAATAATCGTAATGTTACGCCGTCATGCCTGAGTGTTTTGTACCAGACTGATCACACACAAGCAGCGGATCTTGCTCGTTGATTCGCTTCCCGGGAGATGTAGTTCATTGAGCGATTTTCACATAAAACTAAAAGTTACTCTTCTGTTTTATGACAAACTGCGACGTTTTTGACTTTCAGAATTATCTTTTAAATTGACAAACATCATATGAGTAATTCAGGGCACAGTTCAGACGGAATAAAAAGATAAGTTGTCTCTCGCCATTGACTACCATACATTTTTTTTTTTCCGAAATAAGGTCCCATGAGCCGGAAGCGGAGGGGCGGGACTTAGGCTCTCTATTTAATTCCCATAAAAAGCTCCATTTGACAATACAAGGCTTTATAAAACAGCATAAACATCCGTCTCCACTCACCTTAATGCGGGAAGATCATCAGTTCTGCTCGCATGAGGTCCATCTCAAAGCCAACCAGCAGCGAGCTTTGATTGTACAACCAATCAAATCATAGCCTGGCTGCGCCCTCCTACTCACTTCCGCTCAATTTCATTTTCCTTCAGTACTACGTCTGGGACTGCTGTATATCCTTAGGTTTCCAGAAATCAATTTTTTGTAGGACCAATCAGCGAATAGAGGGAGTGGCTGAAAACGATGACGTTGATGTAGCGCGTCAGTTTGAGTTCAGTAATGGCAGCAGAGAAAGACGTGAGAAAAGCTATTCGGTCCGTTGTTGGAAAAGCAACTGCCGAATATATAGAATTTAAAGCCGGATTGTTGTCGTCTCACCTCTTGTTGAACAACGGAGGACCACGTGAAGGAGGCAGAAAGGTTGGAAGTTTGTGCTGGGCAGCTCGGTGTGCACGATGACTGTGACATTTTGGACGGTCGCTTTAGCCTGGTGTTCAGAAGCCCAGAGTCCTGGCTGCTAAACTATTGTTGAAGATCCGCTCAGGAGTCATGTCAGTAGCTCATATTCCTAACAGTAAATTTACTGATTCTTGTGATGATGAATAGAACATTTTGAGCCCTTTTGTGTACTTGTGCAGGAGGTTGGTGTGTCAGTTTTACATGTTGTAAATCATATAAATTGGTTGTAATTGTCATAAATAAAAATGTGAAAACCCATACTTTGAAGACCATAATTTGAGTTTCCGTTTTAGATGTCAATGGTTAATTTGTTTTAATAAAAAAAAAAAAAACTAAATGCCATATAAAAATGTACAAACACAAACCATAATTTGAAGACCATAATTAAGGTAATAAAGAAACAATAAGACATAATATGAAAAATTGTTGTTTATTACACATCTGCAGATAGAGACAGATAATTCACTGTACAGCATTTGTGGCAGATCAGAAACGACCGCAGCGGCATTTTTGGAATGATTAGACACAGCTTCGACCGTTGAATGAATACATCACTGTCTTTCCTGTCAAATATACATTTCGAATTAATAATTGTTCCTAGATTAACAAAACCTGCAGCTCTCGTTGACTGAAATCCTATTGTAAACATAATCCTCTGATCATTCGGACTTGTTTCCAGCCATTTCGGCGCATGACATACGTCACGACCACACGGCGATTGGCTATGGCATATTCTGAGTGACTCTGGGCAGATCCAAAAGTTTTGAACTTTAACAGTGAACCCACCTACAAGGAAGTAAACGTTTCTCAATGGAGAGAGCCCAGACAATATTTACAAATGAAATGTACTAGAGTCTGGTTGAACCAGGCTAATCAAATCACACCTTAGTGGTGGATTGGTCATGAACGATTCGTTCATTGTGAACCCGGTTAAGTGGCCATTATGGAGGCACTCGGATGTAAACAACAGCATGGATTGCACTGTTATGTACTACTGAAATTGTACTACTGTATTGTTACACTAAAAAAAAAAAACAGAGAAAAAACAAATATAATCGGATTTGGACTGACAGTAGCCACAGTTAATACGTCAACATTTTAGCCATAGTCAAAGCTTCATTTACACATGTGGCTGATGAGCTGATGCTGTGCCTCTCTCAACCACAAACGCCTTCTTTCATCAGTTTTTTTGCACTCTTCTCTTTAACTGTTGGCAGTCTATAGAACTCGAAAGGTCTTTTCCAGATGCGACCGATTACAGACCAAAACTCGACCATTGTTCAGCAGAAATAATCAGCCAAACTTGCTAGTTCAGTGGTGGGGAATGCGTTCGGAATCGCATACTTCCCTACTAAATAGTAGGGGAAAAGTGTAGGCGAGCAAAAAAGTACATTCGAATCCTCAGTATTCATAAAAGAGTAGGTGAGAATTACCCGGTTGACGTATTAATTATCGCGAGATTTGGACGATAGTGTGTTCGAATATCCCTACTTTCCTACTATATATTAGGCGAAAACAGTACGTGAAAGAAGCAGTACGTTTGAAAATCAGTATTCATAAAAGAGTAGGCGAGAAGTAGGCGATGATCTCCTGCTTTCTCCCAGATATTTGAGTGCTTGTCCGATTGTACTTATCTATCCCAGGAGGCCACGCGAGAGTATACGTCATTATCAACATCGCTGAGATCAGCGACCCGGGGGTTTTCAAATGTGAGTAAACACGGTTCCTTGTGTTTAACTCATATGTGTTAAACTACTATACAGAGTAAACGTTTTAACTGTTGAAAGTGTAAAGGAGTTAGACAATATAGTTGTGATTTTGCTGTAAACACGTTTTATTAGATAGCTAGCAGGGGAGCTCGTAGCCTAAGTACACGTAACGTTACGTTTCTAAAGTGGATTTACATAACAGTACACCTTTATTTAAAATGTCTTTTACATAAGGAAGTAACATATTGTTGCAAAGAACTTTGGCTTAAGGCTTATAGCTCAATTTGAATTTTAGGGGAAAAATATTCAAAATTAATGATTTGGGTCAGCAATTTATAGAATATTTCTTAAACCGAGTTTTTACATAAATAAATTACACCCAACGAGGATTATAACGAGATCAAACACATCATACAGCATCGACTATGGAAGCATATGTGTAGCATTATTCAATTTGAAATGTAATGCAAAATGACAATGCAATATGTAAAATGGCATTGCATTCTGTATTTAAATTTACATTTTACATTACCATTCTAGCAACGTTTGGTGCAAAATGAAAATGAAATTACATAATTTACATTTGCCATTTCATTCACTATTATTAATATGCATAATTAAAATGATTTATAAGTTGCAAAATTAAAATGAAACTGCATTACAGAAATGATTAGATATGTGTAACATGTTCAAGCTAAAAATGTGGCAAAATGGTCATTCAAATTTTATTTTTCTTAATTGCATTTACACTTCCAGTCAAGACACTTGCGATTGCATTTTCATGAAATGTGCCGCAATGGATGTAGCAAAATTCAATGTTCACATGGAACATGTGTGCATTCCGAGCCGACCACGCCCCCTCCCGCCCTGTCAATCACTGCATCAAGGTGGGTGTGTTGTTTCTCTCTCTCTCGTCGTGGAATGCGTATTGCCGCAGTCAGAGGGTCAAGAAGGTTCTGGCAACAAGTCGGTTCCACAGCTTCTCCGAGAAGCTGCACAAGCAATAGAGCGACAAAGTGCAAATGCTACCCCTTTAGAAAGGCCAGCATGTCGCCTCCGGATCGAAGTGGTGGGACATGGGGTAAGTTGGGAGAAAGAGAAGAGACAAGGGGGTTGGTCGACGGTCGTTAAACGGTTAGGCCTAGGGTTGCCAACTTTCACTCGGGGTCTGGATTGTAGAGTGTATTTGACGATCACACTCTAGCCGCTTTCCGACTGGAGGGACTTTTGCAGTTCCTAGAACCTAACGTTCCTATAACCCTTTTTTTCTCGTGTTCCGACTGGACTAAATTGGGGATTTTTTAGTTCCTCAGACCGTAGTTCCAACCTGGTCTCACAGGATTCCGTGAAATGTCCACGGCCCCTTAACTCAAAATCCGTGGAAACATCACGGAATCGCCGCGAATTCCGTGATGCGGCCACGGATATAACTCCAACGCAAGTCAATGACACTCACTTTCCGTGGTCCACACACGGATACCCGTTTGAATGACGGAGTACAGATCTCACCCAACGGACGTGCTTTCTCATTTGGAAACGCAACATTTGAAGAGTTATAGTTTCTTTTCCAACAATAAAAGCCATAATGACGTTAACCTCTTTATTACAGCTATTGCTCTGTCCTGCCGTCATACAAATTCAGTCTGTTTCAGTTAACCGATGTCCCGTGATGGCAACACGGACCTCAACGACCTCATGGACGTTGTAATGTGGCTTGTTTAGAAACTAAGCTTATGTCTACTCTATTACAATAATGGCATGTAATTAACTTGACGTTTTGTCCCGTCCTCATAAAATCCATTTTGATGGCGTTTACACCTATTTCTCGCTTGGCTACGGTCAGAACTAAAATCTGTGATAGCGGCACGGAGTGAGTCTGTGCTGATACCACGGATAACTCCAGCGCAAGTCAATGACACTCATCTTCCGTGGTCCACACACGGATACCCGTTTCAATGAAAGAGAACAGATCTCACCCAACGGACGTGCTTTCTCATTTGGAGACGCAACATTTGAAGTATTAGTTTATTTTCCAACATCAAAAACCATAATGACATTGTTATTGTTGCACTGTCTTGCCATATTCAGTTCATTTAGCCTAACCGATGCCCCGTGATGGCACCACGGACCTCAACAACCTGACCTCGTGGACGTGATGTGGCTGGCTTGTTTAGAAACTCAAGCTTTATGTCGAATCTATTACAATAATGGCATGTAATTAACTTGACGTTTTGTCTCTTCCTCATAAAATCCATTTTGATGGCGTTTACACCTATTTCTCGCTTGGCTACGGTCAGAACTAAAATCTGTGATAGCGGCACGGAGTGAGTCTGTGCTGATACCACGGATAACTCCAGCGCAAGTCACACTCATCTTCCGTGGTCCACACACGGATACCCGTTTCAATGAAAGAGAACAGATCTCACCCAACGGACGTGCTTTCTCATTTGGAGACGCAACATTTGAAGTGTTAGTTTATTTTCCAACATCAAAAACCATAATGACATTGTTATTGTTGCACTGTCTTGCCATATTCAGTTCATTTAGCCTAACCGATGTCCCGTGATGGCACCACGGACCTCAACAACCTGACCTCATGGACGTTGTAATGTGGCTGGCTTGTTTAGAAAATCAAGCTTTATGTCGACTATTACAATAATGGCATGTAATAACTTGAAGTTTTGTCTCGTCCTCATAAAATCCAGTTTGATGGCGTTTACACCTATTGCTCGCTTGGCTATGGTCAGAACTAAAATCTGTGATAGCGGCACGGAGTGAGTCTGTGCTGATACCACGGATAACTCCAGCGCAAGTCAATGACTCATCTTCCGTGGTCCACACACGGATACCCGTTTCAATGAAAGAGAACAGATCTCACCCAACGGACGTGGAGACGCAACATTTGAAGTGTTAGTTTATTTTCCAACATCAAAAACCATAATGACATTGTTATTGTTGCACTGTCTTGCCATATTCAGTTCATTTAGCCTAACCGATGTCCCGTGATGGCACCACGGACCTCAACAACCTGACCTCGTGGACGTGAATGTGGCTGGCTTGTTTAGAAACTCAAGCTTTATGTCGAATCTATTACAATAATGGCATGTAATTAACTTGACGTTTTGTCTCGTCCTCATAAAATCCAGTTTGATGGCGTTTACAGCTAGTTCTCTCAGTCAGAACTAAAATCTGTGATAGCGGCACGGAGTGAGTCTGTGCTGATACCACGGATAACTCCAGCGCAAGTCAATGACACTCATCTTCCGTGGTCCACACACGGATACCCGTTTGAGTGACGGAGTACAGATCTCACCCAACGGACGTGCTTTCTCATTTAGAAATGCAGCAAATTAGTTTCTTTTCCAACAATAAAAGCCATAATGACGTTAACCTCTGTTATTATACAAATTCAGTTTGATTCTGTTAGCCTAACCGAAGTTCTGTTACTCACTGGAATCTGGATGTTTTACTGCGTTTGCTCATTTAATCATTAAATAATTAATCAAGTCTTCAGGTCGACTGTTTGGTATAATCAACATTTGCCCCGTCATTGAAAAATCCAATTTGATCACGTTTTCCATTTAGCCAGCCTTGATATCTTTACATTTCAGAGAAATGCTGTGCCTCTTGCGACATTACCACTGATCTGGAATGGATCTGTGGTGGACCCACGGTCTTGTTCTATGAGTTGCTTTTGATGTTTACTCATTAAACTTGAATACTTCAGGTCAACTGTCTAACAATGGCGCTATTGCACTGTGCTATAATTTATTCAGTTTGATCATGTTAACCTTCCATGGTCGACACACAGATTCCCTCAGTAGCCTGATCTGGATGTTGGTTTATGTTGTCTGCTCATTTGGAAACCTAATGCTTCAGGTCGACTTTACAATCGACCTGTCAAAATAAAATCCAGTTTGATCATGTTTTGCAGCCATTTATTTGAATAGATTAAAAGTGAATTTGTAATGCCACCACCGATTCATCCGTGGGGAAAACAAGGACTACAAACTCCGGTTCCACTCAATTAAAAATTATTTTGTTAGTTAATTTCAAAATAATTAATTTTCATGGCGTTACTTTTTTTTATTTTATTTTATTTTTTTTACAGAAATCATGTGATGGACCCATGGACCCAATAGGACTATAAAGTCACCGTCTAAAAAAGGACATTGTTATTGTTTAGGTTCATGGATTACCATGAACATTCAGTCGGCGAAAGAGTGACCCTAAGCCTATGCACAATCCACATTAACAGAAAACAGGCAATCCATCCATAGTCATATACTTGATCTGGTTAAAGTAGGCAACATTAAAAACATGGAATGCTTGTACAAGGGATTATTATTTGAGCAGTAGTGGTAGTGTGCTCATCCCCACATGTGCGGTGCTGGGCAAAAGGGGGCTGGATAACTTAAAATAATGAGATACCCGCACTCTGCTATTTTTCCCATAAATACTGTGCTGCAACGTTTTGACCCTGCATTTTTGCACAATAAAAGTATGAGAGAAATAGCAGAGTGCGGGCATCTAATTTTTTTAATTTATTACTCATGGACAGAGTTGTCAAAAATACACACTTTCCATACTCAAGTAGGAAGACTTTTACATTTCTTCTGAGATAACGGGAAATCATGTTCAAGGTGGATTTTCTATTTATTTCCTTAAGACCATAACAATTTATCCTCTATACAATTTCCACAAAACATCATGTGAACTAGTCAAGAAGGAACGAACTTACAGAGAAACAAGCATTGTGATATACAAAGTAGACAGGACAATAATGCAGTGTAGACAGAAGTATACAGTTGGTTTACCGAACATGGCTTAGAATAATGAAAATGAACTATAAATGTGTGCAGTGAATTAGCGGTTACCACATAAGAGCAGAATATGGCTATGTAATATGAACAATGCATGAACAATACGATATGTGAAAAGTAGTATCTGTAACATTATAATAGTAGTAAGAATAATGTGTATGCAGTGTAAGAAAAACAAAATAAATATGGATATTCAGTATGAACCATATAGACGTATGTACATCTATGTGCAGTGTGGTAACAGTACCATTGTAGTGCAGAAACATTATGAGTAGTAAGAATAAGTGTATGTTTCAGGATGAATAGTATGGAGAGCAGTAGAATATGGCTATGTATAAGTGTAATTACAGTGTAAATGTACATTTGAAGAGTTCAGATGCAAAAGCCTCTAAATGCCATTTGAAATTTTCTTCTAGAATGATCATTTTTATCAAGCTTGTATATTTAAGTTCAGTGATTTCACTTAAATGGCAATGATAATTACCTATTAATTGTTATTTAAGTGAAATTACTGAACTTAAATATACAAGCTTGAAAAAAATGATCATTCTAGAAGAAAATTTCAAATGGCACTTAGAGGCTTTTGCATCTGAACTCTTCATTTGTACATAAACAGAACATAATGGGTCTCATTCATGAGACACGAGGAGAAAAAAAAAATTGTAAATCGTGTGTAAAGTGGTTCTGGCGTAAATTTTTTGAAAGAAATCTACACCTGCTCCCTGCCACGCGTAAATAGTGCGTTTAACATTAGAACGTTTCGAAAGGCAGCATTTTAAAATTCACCTTAATCAGGTACATGTTTACACATCATAAATATATATACACTCACCGGCCATTTTATTAGGTACCCCATGCTAGTAACGGGTTGGAACCCCTTTTGCCTTCAGAACTGCCTCAATTCTTCGTGGCATAGATTCAACAAGGAGCTGGAAGCATTCCTCAGGGAGTTTGGTCCATATTGACATGATGGCATCTAACAGTTGCCACAGATTTGTCGGCTGCACATCCATGATGCGAATCTCCCGTTCCACCACATCCCAAAGATGCTCTATTGGATTGAGATCTGGTGACTGTGGAGGCCATTTGAGTACAGCGAACTCATTGTCATGTTCAAGAAACCAGTCTGAGATGATTCCAGCTTTATGACATGGGGCATTATCCTGCTGAAAGTAGCCATCAAAAGTTGGGTACATTGTGGTCATAAAGGGATGGACATGGTCAGCAACAATACTCAGGTAGGCTGTGGCGTTGCAACGATGCTCAATTGGTACCAAGGGGCCCAAAGAGTGCCAAGAAAATATTCCCCACACCATGACACCACCACCACCAGCCTGAACCGTTGATACAAGGCAGGATGGATCCATGCTTTCATGTTGTAGACGCCAAATTCTGACCCTACCATCCGAATGTCGCAGCAGAAATCGAGACTCATCAGACCAGGCAACGTTTTTCCAATCTTCTATTGTCCAATTTCGATGAGCTTGTGCAAATTGTAGCCTCAGTTTCCTGTTCTTAGCTGAAAGGAGTGGCACCCGGTGTGGTCTTCTGCTGCTGTAGCCCATCTGCCTCAAAGTTCGACGTACTGTGCCTTCTGAGATGCTCTTCTGCCCACCTTGGTTGTAACGGGTGGTTATTTGAGTCACTGTTGCCCTTCTATCAGCTCGAACCATTCTGGCCATTCTCCTCTGACCTCTGGCATCAACAAGGCATTTCCGCCCACAGAACTGCCGCTCACTGGATGTTTTTTCTTTTTCGGACCATTCTCTGTAAACCCTAGAGATGGTTGTGCGTGAAAATCCCAGTAGATTAGCAGTTTCTGAAATACTCAGACCAGCCCTTCTGGCACCAACAATCATGCCACGTTCAAAGTCACTCAAATCACCTTTCTTCTTGGCCATGTCTTGACCATGTCTACATGCCTAAATGCACTGAGTTGCCGCCATGTCATTGGCTGCTTAGAAATTAAGTGTTAACGAGCAGTTGGACAGGTGTACCTAATAAAGTGGCCGGTGAGTGTATATACGTATATATATTACGTACGGTTTTACTTTTTACTTTTATGATGAGAGCCAGTAATAGCATCTGCAAATGGAACACAAGTCCGCAAGTCTTTTTTTATTATATTAAAAAAAAAATAATATATATATATATATATATATATATATATATATATATATATATATATATATATATACAGTATATATATATATATATTCAAGCTGTTTATTCAATTTTTTTTTAAACTAGTCTGCAAGTAATAAGTGTTGCAGCCAAGCTTCATGTCGAACCATTTTCTTTTCACTTCTGGGACTGTTCGATTAACAGATGAAACTCCATTAACTGCATCTGTAATGTGCTGCAAAGCATTTTTCCATTAAGCACTAAGGTAAAAGCATTATTACCTCAAAAAATCTTTTTTTTTTTAGGACCCGATACACCACTATGTACGCTTGAAAATAAAATGTGGCGTTTTGAATAAACTTCTGATAATAAAAAGCTTTTGACGTAACATTGAAATCCTTCCTTTGGTGTCATAATATGATGCCCATATATAGTTGTCAGTCGGTTTTAATCTGCAGGATTTATGGTAATTGAGAGAATGAGTGTGCATGCACGTCCCATTTACAACTGATTGGAATTCATTAACACACACACTTCTGTGTAATCTGATGTTTTCAAAGTAGTTGTGAATCAGGAGAAGAATTTTCTGCAATGTCTCTTTACGCACAAATCACTTACATATGTACTTGTATATTTACGAACGTTTCATGAATGAGATCCTTTGAGTGGGATTAGGCTTTAAAAAAAAGAAAAAAGAAAAGAAAAAGGAAAATAAAACACAAAGTTGACAGATTTTAAAAACAAAACATAGAGTGGTCTCTTTCCTAATCTTCTGACTCTGGACTACTAAGGTCATACTCGTCATCAGTGTCCGTACTGCATTCTGTGTCCTGTATCTGGAGGTCGTCAACTATAGCCCTGTACGTGCTCACAGCATTTTGGAATAAACTCCCCAGTATGGAGGACCTCCGCATGAGGACACTTTTCCAACCAGATGCTGCATCCTCTGACATGTCACCAAAATCTGTAACATACATAAACATAAGAATTACAAGTATTGTCCCAAAATCATAGCATGTAGAGCCACATAGAGAGAAACATTTGGTTGTTTGTTGCATGAAATCTTAAACAAGTGAAACAAGGACATTTAATTGTCATATACTGTGGTTACTGGGGGGTGGGGTTGAGGTGAGGATAGACCAAACAAAGTGTGAGGGTGGAGTATGACTAATATGGGTGTGATGGCAGTGGGACAAAACTAAACAAATAGACTGGTACCAGCTCAACATGACTTTTTAGCACTCTGTACCTACCACTTTTGGTTACACCTCTGTTGAGGTTACAACGATGATATGTAAATATTGGAGATTGCCAAGTTGTCATTGTTATCACCAGCATCGTAATGTCTGAGCATGCCCTCAGCAGCTATCTGTCAGTGTTAGCACGGACAGGACGGCTGATAAGGCATAAAAAAAAAATTTGTTTGTTTCCGGTTTCCGACCGACCCTGTCAATTATTACGACCCAAATTTATTTTATGAGCTTGGGGAAGAAATAATAAAAATTAAATAAATACACAAATAAAAAACTTTGAGGCGAACTATAAATTTACGTTTTTGTCTTTTTTAAGTTTTTGTACGCGTGCTGTACAAATTTACGTTTTTGTACAGCACGCGATGCAAGATGCATCTTGTCCTCCAGCAATGCTATAAACAAACGAGGCAGATATCGTTCGTCAAACTGAACTATAACACATATTATACAAGTCTTTTTTTTGTCATTTCTGTCTTTTTTTGCCGGATTAGAACATCAATAAAAAACCAAAAAATAACTAGGGAATCACTTAACCGAGAGAATGATTCTGATTTTATTACATTTATTGCAAGTTGCGATCGATTGTGGATAATAAATGTAGGCCTACTGTATTACTGATGGTAAGGTTGCGCTGTTGACGCTCGCGCAGAAAAATCTACACACATGAGCGGAGCACAGGTTTGACCTAAAAATATCAAAATTGAAAATACTGTGGAAACAAAAACACCTACATCTTGGATGCCCTTGAGGTAAGCTAAAACATATCAAAAAATAATTTTGTGAACTATCCCTTTAATGTCAAGCCCTGAATAATTTCCTACCCATCCGTTGCTGCCACTGAAAAAAAAATTATAAAAAAAAAAAAATCCCTACCGACCCATGACCTGAACTGACAATCAACCGGAACCAAACTTTTTTTTTTTTATGCCTAAGAGTAAATATTGCCATCTCCCCAAAAACGTGCCTGTATTGTGATGAATACAGAATGCTGTTGATTTTATCTGCTATAGTCATTGCTGTTACCATCTTTTCCACGTTGGTGATGTTTACTTCAGTGGGTAGTTTACTTCAGTGTCGCTATAGCCACCAATTACATTAAATGGTACTTTTATGCAGTGGTAAACAAAACGTCTGTAACCAGAGAACCGTAATTTCCCAACTATTAGCCGCAGTTTATATTGATTTTGCAAAATTTCTTCAGCTATTAGGTTAATACACGGGGGCAGTTAATATGGAAGTGATATGGTTTTGTTTCTTTTAACTTCCATAAAACACTGCCCTGCGGCTTATACACAATGTGGCTAATACACAGGAAATTACTGTTATCAAGTTGAGGTGAGTTGAGCAGTAGGAAAGGGACTAATTTAGTGAGAGAAAAAAAAAAAATTCAGAATTTCACTTACAGCGGCAGCCCATTCTGATGTTCTCTTTAAGCTTATCCACTGCCTTTATCTCCTTTCGTAGAGACGTGATGTGCTGAGACATCTCCTTCACAAGGATGCTCTGCTCTTCCTCAAGCCGTCTAATTAGCATTGTTTGGTCAAAAACAGACCGTTTTAATCTGAAGGAGTGGCCTATGGGTAGAGGGAATTGATGGAAATATGAAAAAAGTGATTTAGTATTCACAATTAAGTTACAAACCCAAACATACACATAGATAGACAGATTGAGAGATAGAGAGAGTTTGTCATTGCTATACCATACGCATGTAGGCATACATTTTAGAAAACATGTCAAGATAGGCTACCATACCATCCTCACTTCTCTCCCAAGGCAGGATGTAGTCCTCTGTCAAATTGGAAGCCAATTCCCCATCAATCGTATCCTCTGCAATAGTATTGTAGAGTACAATCTTTTGTCTTAGTTTGTTTTTTAATTCTCTTATTTTTCTTCTCTTTCTTTGTCTGGTCTGGTTGCTATCTGCAAAGTGAAACAATAAAACTCTAAGGAAAACAGAGTTTTTGTTTGTTTGCATTTGCAATGTGCCATTTCAATATTTGTCAACCAACCATGCTGACGATAGAGGTCCTGCTTCTTGCGTAGCAGGGACACTATGATACTTTCTATCTCAGCCCTGAGATCCTCTGTTGCTCCCTGTTGTGTTGTGCTACTTGGCTCTGAATAGGTAACACAGTCAAGCGATAGTTTCATTTGAAAGATTCTGATCACCTTATGTAGTTCATATTTGAACAAAGTAACTAACAGTTGTATTTCTGAAGAGTCCGAGCACTGTGCATGATTTACCTGTGATTGCCCACTCCTGAACATCACACACCCACTGCTGTGCTGTTTGTTCAGTGATGCCATTTCTCAGGCTGAAATCACTGAAGCTGGCAGCTTCCACCTTTGCCCTCTCTGAGATCTTTAAATGACACACACACACAAAAATTCGGGATCAAGAAATTCATTAATCTACAGTTTAAAAATCAGTGTATGAATGAGCTTATTACAGATGGCCAGACTCCAGCTACGCTGTTTGTTATTAAAATGTATGTTGTGCCTGGCCAGAGGAACATAGAAAAATGTCCTTACCTTGATGTATCTGTTGGCCAAGACCTTGTGAAGGTTTGCTGTTTTTTTTTTGTTCCACCCCATGGCCTGTTGAGTGAGCATATTTTCTCTCCCTGATTGAAAAAACATAAATCTGCATGAGTGATTGGATCAGTTTAAATGGGAAATACCATTGCAGTTAGACATGACTTAATACAACAATTACTTTAGTGAGAGGAAAACATGAAAATGACATTTTAGAAGTCAGAAATACCTCCTCACGGTGTATGGTTTGTAATATGTCATACCAACCTGCCTTTGTCATGTATTTCGTGACAAGAGCTGCCCTGGAGAGGAAGCTGTTTACCTACATGTAAAAACAATACAGAAATTAATGTATTCCCATTACTTAACACAAAAAAAAAAATACACAAAACATGTATCCATATTATTAGTATTTTTTTTAATAATATCTGATCGTCAATTAGCTCTCCCCTTATAATGCCATGGAAATTAAAACGAACACACCCTTTCAGTGGTCTCCATACACAACCAAATTGGCAAGATCGAGCCTGAATTTTCTAAGTTGGGAACAACCTTGGATATTAGAGTGACATAGCCAACTGGGCTGTGACATAGCCAACAATCAAACAGATCTCAATCCTCACTGACTTCCATATAGTAGGAAAAAATACACACTATGGTAGTCAATGGGGATTGAGATCTGTTTGATTAAAACATTCTTCCAAAAAATCTTCCTGTGTTCAGCAGAACAAATAAACGCATAGAGGTTTGGAACAACATGAGGGTGAGTAAACGATGATAGAATTTTCATTTTTGGGTGAACTAACCCTTTAAATGGTGCAGCTCAGAAGGAACATAGCTTGAAATAATGATAGAACATCTATACACCTACACTGCTGACTTCACTTTTTACTCAGACATATTCAAATGGGTGTTGCAACTGCAGTTCAGAAAATGCTGATGGCCATTCTAACAAGCATAGATCTTTGTTTGATATCCTGATGTACTTTATCCTTCACACTCTGCTTATCTCACATGTATCAGTTAAGTCTCCTATGTCCACATAGTTACTAAGTCAGCAATAACAAACCTGCTCAACTTCCTCTCCGACAGTGTTCCCTGCTCCATCCTGATTCCTGCCACCCCATCTCACCTGTAACAGTGATTTATCATTACCTTCTAATGGTAAAAGTGTAATGTAATGTATTATATTAAACTTACTCCATTTACAGTCATTTCAGGTACCTCGCATTTTGCGGTGTGCGCTTTGGCGTGCATGACACTCAGAAATGGCCTCATTTCCATCAACGGCTGCATATCGGTGAAATTATCAGCCACCTTGCTTAGGTAGGGCCAGTACCTAGAAAACAAGAGCATCATTATTGGTATTACCAACACAATTTGCTTGGAAATCAATCGAAAACTACGACTCAGACTAAAACATTCAGGTATGCGTCATTTGATATACAGTAGGTTTACCAAGAGAAGTTACCTGCAGATAACATCCATTGCGAAGAAGGTAACATTTGCCCTCTCTGCCATGTCCTTTTGGATAAACATTGGATATGCGAAGATTTCTCCACGGTAGTGGTTCAGGGCACGCAATAATATCCCGTGTCTGATTGATAAGAGACAATGAGTTTAGTAATGATCAACATACACAAAAAGAGTTGCTCTAAATCCTTACGCACACACTAACATACACTTTCTTCCTCTCTCTCGTACAGTCACATTTCTTGTTTTTACTTTACATCAAAAAATGACATTCAGGTGAATAAATAGATTAGTGTCCACAACATGAATGACACTGTACAGGAACACTCTCCTGAAATTCGAACACACCTGCAAACTGCCACCTGAATGCCCTCTTCATCAATTTTTGAGGAGGATTTGTTGGATGTCTCCTTACTCGCCTTGAACCTCGACACCCCACACGTCCCACTGTCATTTGCCTGTGAAGTCAGCAGTTACTCATTTCAACAAATATACACACACATCTTACACACATAAATAAACAGATTATGGTATGCAGAATCAAACTTACTCTTGCCCCGCTGTTTCCTCTGATTTTCTCCAGAAAGGTCAGAACTTCATCATCTTTGGCTATAAACAAGCCCTCATATAAAGACGGTTCCTCGGTTCTGTACAAATGATCACAACATACCTAATTTAACTAATGCAGTAAATGCACATTACTCTACATGCAACTATTTCAATGACAATGTTCTTGTTAAAAAACAAGTGAGACATTACATACCCTCTTGATTTTCGGAAGCGGTAATGTTTTCGGTTGCCATCACAACACACTGCCAACATGTCAGGTTGACAGGCTGGACAGCAAAAAGAGTCAACTTCAGACATCATGTCCTCTGAATGTTTGCATAGGCAATATTCAAAATAGCTCTTTTGAAACATATCCGCACAGATTTTCCCCATCTATGAAATGAAAAAACAAACAATGGATTTAGAGGAAGAAAAAAAAAACATACCCACAAAATTACAAATACAGTCATAATTGTGTGTTACAATGTGATTCAGGCAGACTAACCCTTCCTCCTTGAACAGACTGGTGCTTCAACAGCTTTAAAAAAGCATGTCTTGAAAGCGAGGGAGCTGACAGTTTCATGTTAGAGAAAGCCTCAAACACTTCAAATGCATACAACGTTTGGCAGTTTGTGGTGCTTGGCCAATAATTATATTGCATAAGGTCTTTTACCCCTGGAGTCCATTCAGTCTTGCACTTTGGACAGACCTTTCGAGGTAAAGACACCTCATATCGTCCTGTCAAAAAAAGAAACACATAGGGATGTCAATTTTCACAAATTCCCATGATCGGTCGTCGTTCAAATTAACGATCGATTAATCGTTAGCCTTAATATTGCAATATGTGTCTGCTCTGTCATATAGCCAACAGCTGGACAGGGTCTGTAAATGCTGCTCAAAACGCTGTTCATCACCAAATTAAAGAGAATGTTTTTTTTTTTTTTTGTCTAAGTAAAGGGCTGGTAGGATTGTAAAATATATCGATGTGATTGATAATTACATTAATTATTTAATAATCAAATAAAACGACAAATACAACGTCGTGTCACCAACCGCCTCAGATGTGCTTGTCAGAAGGTGTGACTGTTGTGGACATGCTCTTCCTGGAACAACACACTGAAAACAGCAACTAAACCCAATGAATTCTCAATGAACTAATAAAATAGTGTTCTCATGTTATGTGATATGACAGTCCCAAATTAATCACGGTTATTATTAGTCGTGCATTCTGCTTGAGCGGTGCGCGCTGACTAAATAACCGTTGAGCACTTTGCTAGTGTGTTGTTTAACTCAAAGAAACACATCCTATGAGATTAATCAGATATACTAAATAAACATAATAGTACTATTTATATCTGCACAAAATGACGTGAATGCACAAGTGAACTTGAACTAGGCCTAATGTTATGTGCCATTCAGAATGACTCATGTTGTGGACGCGCTCTTCCAGTAACAACGTGACACGGCATCTAAACCAAAAAATTCACAGTGTTTTATTACAATATTGTTTTCATTAAAATGTTATGTAATGTGATCATTGTCATTTGAGCCGTATGAATGTCGTTTGAGCAGCGCGGGCTAAAGATCACGCTTTAGTGTCAATTCTTAACCAAATACATCCAATATGACATAAAGCAGATACAGATTGGTGTCACTTAAACAAAATAAACTATTACAATTTACATTTCCACAAATTAAAAGGCTGTGAATGCACATGCCAACTTATTGTTATGATGAAGGCATAAAATAGTCCCAAACAAAACTCGGCACGCTCGCTAACATGTTTCGCGGTGGAGCAGCACACGCGCATGAGCACGCACGCGCATGGTTAATCGATGATCGATAAGTTTTATCAATTAAATTTCTTATCGACAATTAATCGATTGTCGATTTATCGTTGACATCCCTACATTAAATTAAGGATGTTTCATAGACACAATTGTGGTGAAGGGGATTGATAATAGTCATTTGACATGGCATTTGACATTAAAATGTCAAATGATGAAGTGAAACTGCTTTACTATGCTTGCAGACGTTAAGTTGGAACTGTTAAGTTGGTACTGAAACAAAAAGTAGGACTTCCAGAACCTACCATTCATGGTGACCAGTGATATCTGCCTCCCATTGGTGACCACAGTCTCTTCCGTGCATCCACATAATCCCTTTTGGTAGGGCAAAGGCAACTGACATACTGCAACACAGAAAAATGTTATTTATTTTTTGGAATTACTCTTAACTAGTTTATGGAAAATGTTGGATGAACATACCTTGCTCACAAAAGTGAGGCTGTCCATTCCCATCCACCACCACAGCTTTTGTTGGTGGAATAGGCTCTAGGTAGCCATGAAATATTGCCATCCTGCCATGGAAGATTTGCCTCCTGTGGACCTCTTTGTCACAATTGCCACAGAGGTATTCGAAGTCCAGAGGGACACACTCCAAACATCGAATCACGGCCTGCACCTCATGGCATTTCTGGCATATTTGCCTTAATACTCTCTGTGCCGAGAGTTTGGCATCAAGGAGTACTGGCCTTGCTTCCCTAGCTCTTGCTCCAGCGAGTACCTGACGTTGTGTCCAGGTTGTGTCTGCTGTTGCCACTGGAACTTCAAGAGAGGCAAGAGTACCCCTTAATTCTCGAAGACTATTTTCTGAAAAATAAAACAACTGTTTAACCATCTTTGTTTTGGGGACGCATAATTCAAATTCAGTTTGACCATGGAACTTTCAGTTGGTTGAATGCTTTTTTGACTTGAATGCTTTTTTGACTTTAACAACATTATAAAGTGATAGCCGCTGCCGCCACCCCCACCACACACACACACACACACACACACACACACAAGCAGGCGCAATGGTTTGTATACTGTACAAACTGTATATTCTATCCCCTTACCCTGCTCCTATCCCTAAACCTACCAATCACAGGAAACATTCTGCATTTTTACATTTTCAAAAAAACATTACTTAGTATGATTTATACACTGTTTTCCTCATGGGGACCGCTGGCTGGTCCCCACAATGTAGGTGATTTCAGGTTTTACTATACTTGTTGGGACATTTGGTCCACACAATGTAATATAAACATGAATACACACACACACGGAGACATACAGATACTCACCGAGACTTGCAGTCAATTCTAGTCCTTCTATCGGGACTTCCTCACTCACTGGGTTCACAGAAGCTGCAGAGGCAAATAATTTGGGTTATCCATTCTATCAGACTCTTGAAGCATCATACATTTTTTAGTTTTTATAATTGCCCCCAAAAAAATCCAAATTTCCATCTGTCAAATGGGGTTAACAACACCATATTTCAACCCACAGATAATTTGTTTATAATCTTAATTATTTAACCATGATAACAGTGCAGTGCACAACAAACCTGATGCATGTGTTGGTGTTTTGTGACGTTTTTGACGTCGCCTTGTGACCACTTGATTTGTGGCTGCTCTCTTTCTCCTTTTTTTTTTCGGAGGAACGGAAGGGTTTCCCATCGCAGCCTACATGACAATGACAGCAACATCTTCAGATACAATATCAAGATTGTAAACTTATATTTTTCATTGGATTACTCAAACAACAGCAATTTGTTTTGTAATTTGTAATTTAATACAATTGTGAGTAAGCTAATAAAAATTTCTCTCACCTGGGCCTCAAGGAGTAGCTCATGACTGATTTCAGCAGCTATGTGGTCCCTGACCTCAGCGGGATCCGCAAAAAGCATGTTTTTTTTGTACATGGCCGGACAATTGACACACAAAACACAAAATACAGGAGTGTGTGTGTGTGTGTGTGTGTGTGTGTGTGTGTGTGTGTGCGTGTGCGTGCGTGTGCGAGAGAGAGAGAGAGAGAGAGAGAGAGAGAATGGCTCTTAAAAGTGCCTTTGTTCGTGTTTTTTTTAAAGGTATCTTTGAAATAATGATCTGTAACAAAGACAAAAAAAAAAAAAACATTAAAATGACTTTTAGAATAGTGAAACTAGTTCGATTGTAATCAAAACAATGAGGGAATAAAGATCCACGTAACATCATGAATCTAATCGTCCGACTAACAAATCGCTCAATAAGCATTCTTGTTTAAAGTTAAAGTACACTTTTTATCCCCGATTTGGAATTTTTTGGGGTCAAAGTGTAGCGCGTAGGCATAGGCATTGCCATTTTTTTTTAAATGCTAAAAATTTAAACATGACTTGACACCCTTTCAGAAACTCCAGCAATCAGACACAAACGCTCGACCAAACCTGATTAAACGCACGCAATCAGCTAAAGTTACACCTAACATGCGACAAATCTGCGACAACATTTACATAATTGCAAAAGCATAACAGACACAAATTAATTTTCATGATGCAACCGACACTAATGTCAAGAAATATTTAGGTAATGAGCAACTTTATTTGGTGCTTCGAAGAAATTAACAATACAAATTACACAGCCAGAGATAGAACATACCGACCTGTTGAATGTGAACGTCGCAATGACTGCAAAAAGGCGCAATTCTGAGGTGTAGCCTGCAGAGGATATGACGTCTCGCCGCAATGGCAACGTCATCTTCCTAATATTATTATTACTAATTATAAGAATTATTTTTTTTTTATCTCTGCAATTGTCGGCTATGTGTTGTTTGGATATGGAATATCTGACCAAGATGACAAAATTATTAGGAGTTTCGTTTTGGTCCGCCTTTTTAGATGATTTTTTTTTTTTTTTTTTTTTTTTTTACAAAATGAGACATAATATTGGCTTAATAATAACATTTAATTGTGTAACCCAAAGTGGTGTAAACTAGGCCTACTTGTAGTATTCATTATGTGGTAGATATAGGCTCACATTTAGGATTATTTAACAAAAATATTTTTTTCTGATTTTCTGGCTTTCTGAAACACAAGTCCTAAAATCATTCAACAATTAATAGCCTGTCCCTGGCCCATTCCGTTCCCTCATGGAAAAAAGTCCATCATTGTCTATTAAAACCTCATCACATTGACCATGCTTTGCTCTCGAACTATCTGCCCACACAGTTTCTAAACATACAACATGAATACAAGTTTGGTTAATTGTGAGGGGTCTCAAAGTGAAAAATGTGCATCCAATCATGTTTGTTTTACTTTATGATGATATGTGTAAGTGAGATTTGCTTTAACAATTAAAATTGTCTTTACATAAGTCCAACAAGTCATGAAACACATGTGGAAGATAAGATATAGGCCTACTTTATCCTATAATTCAAAAAAGGTTAGAGAAATTTGTCTTTGACAGGGATCCACTCACATTTAGAAAACATGTGGCATAATTCAATCCATGGGGGTGTTGAGGTAGCAGCTGACTGAGCAGTGTTCAGGATGGCTATTGCAGAGGGGATGAATTATTTTAGACATTTTTTGCGGTCCATTTAGCTATGTCATATCGTCGACCTGACGGTGGAAGGAATGAAGGAGGGAGTGAGGAGTCCTCTGTGAGGTTGGCTTTCCTAATCAGTGTACATTTCTGATAGAGGGAGTTTGGAGGAGTCAATTAATATAGCAATCTGATTTACTATGCGGGAGAATCTTGTTTTGTGTTTGATGAGTTGGTTGTGTAAGGGGGAAATAATGAAGGTGATAACTGATGAGGGAGTGGTAAACCAAAGCTCGTCCTTTCTGACCTGAAAACTTCGGAGTTTCCTGAGCAGGTGAAGTCATTGCGCCACGTGTTTGTATTGCGTCTGTGTGTGATAAGGACAGGGACCTGCACCTGTTTCACTGGCTGACCTTTGATACTGAGTGGATGGAACAGGGGTGATGTCTTGTCTCTGCATCCACAGCATACCTCTTTGTAATGTTGAGCCCCAAGGAGAGCTTAACAAATGTTCAGATCAAAATGGCCATATAGGTGCCATATCACATCTTTGCATTAGCCTATTACTATAACCACGAGAACCAACATGGATGACTGCTTGACACACATACACACACACAAACACTCTCACTCAGTTCACTCTAAATTATCAACTCCAGGACTCAGTCTAGACTTGTGTTTTTGCGCTACCTCAGGAGGAGGTGTCAACAATGGTAGATTGGGAGTGGGGAGGGCAATTATTTTTTGAGCACACTTTTATTAGCCTGATGTTGTCATAGGCTACTCAAAATTGCACAGTTGCATTTTTAGCTCTGAACCATTTAGTATTTTTTTCTGTTCTGAACCGCCCTGGTTCACGCATAGTTCCTGCTCAACGAAGCAATAGTTCCTGCTCAACGACCACAACTTCCCGACCTCAAATGTTGTGGGTGAGCCTAAGTTTGGCTGGCTCCCAGGCTACTCTTTTATTGGAATTTGATTAAAATTCTTGCATCTTTTTAAATTCATTGCAGTCATCTGATCTTCTTTGGGAGGCCAGTGAGCATAGTATCCCTAGTCAAGCTTGGAGAATAAGAACATGGATAAGCTTCGAGCTTCACAACAGGCAGTAGCCTATAACTCATCTTATGTGTCTCGATCAGATGTCACCTTTACACAATGGCTGAGACAGCCTAATTTGTGATGCAACAGTGTCATAAAAGAGGGGTAAGCATGAACTCTTTTGTCAGCAGTGGAGATTTATTTAAGATTGCAAGGAAAACTCGGCTTCCCCTATAATGTAAAAAAATAAATAAATAAATAAATAAAGGTCAAACATTGTATTGACAAAAAATGCGTTAGAAAACGTTATCCTCAAAGACAAGTTAATTTGGAATCAACAAAATTCAGCAGGTCGCGACGCGATTTCCTTCTCATACATTCCCGTAGAGTGTGCATCCCTGTTGAATCCCAGCTTACGTTGACTTGACTTCAATGGGGCTGCATTGTACAGTTTTTTTTTTTCAGCGCTTCGAAACTAGACGGTCATGTTCCTCCTACGCCACGGACATGTAGCCTACCATTGGGGGTAAATGAGGAGTGGGCTGGCCCGGACTCCGGGCTTCTGCATGCAGATTGGAGGGTCTGTGCCGCATCTCCTTTTGATTGACAGCGATTTCATCCCATAAAAAGTCGCTGATACTGAAGCTCTGTCCCATCGCGGATTTTTCAAGTTATAGTCGAAAAACAAACTGCTGCTACCTATTTTTTGGTATTTGCTTGTCGAAATTGTTGCTTATACTTAATTAAAACAATGCTTGTTACTTATACTTAATCAAAACAATAAATATTAAAATGATCAATTATTATTATTAATAGTATACTTTATTATATTATACCTTTATTATTATTACATTTATACAATTTAACTCTGCTGGTCATTGAGAGACACTGGTCAAGTCACTGGAAAAGACACCTAGTTGGTAAGACAGCTGTCACTGACCATTTTCATGAAAAGGAATATTGGGTAGAATTTACATATAAATGGACAATTTTTTATGATATAGGCCACCACTGGTGTGCCACCATCTCTCCCCAGCACACAAATCAGCTTACAGTAAACAGCATCATGCTAGGATAGGTGCAAGGTTCAAAATTGTGATGTCATTTCAGTATTAGCATTTTTTTACTAAGAAATTAAGATTACAAAAGAAAAATACTCAGCATAACATTTTGTTGATTTTATTTTATTAGAGAGAAATAGCAAGAGAAAGAATGAGTGAGTGAGTGAGTGAGTCAGTGAGTGAGTGAGTGAGTGAGTGAGTGAGTGAGTGAGTGAGTGAGTGAGTGTGTGTGTGTGAGTGTGTCAGGCAGCCTCCCAGGTTGGAGGCCAGGTTTTCCCACTAGGAAAAAAAGGGTAAGAGATGATTAGTAAAAAAGTCAATAATGAATAATCACTTGATAATCAAAGCTGTAATGTTTACATTGTAAACTTTTTTCCAGTTTGATTTGCAATTGTAGTGGAGGGACATTTAGATCAACCAATGTCATAATAACACCAATTAAAAACACTATGGTGAATTTGTATATGAAATGGCACCAATGGTGACAAAATTTGGTGTATATTGAAAAACAGAAAATGGTGTTTAGTTAGAAAGGGGACAGCTGGTCAAGCATATTTCATAAAAAAAAATATGCACAATGTAACAACTAATCAAAGATCTGAATAATCCACAGTATGGAAATATAAAAACTAGCACCTGACACTCTGAATTTACAAAATGTTACAGCATCAACCAGTGTTGTAGTACTCGAGAGTCGGACTCGGTCTCGAGACCATATTTTAATGGTCTTGGTCTTGTCATGGACTCGTGTGCATTTGGACTCGGAATTGACTCGTACTCGAACATTTTTTTTTTAGGACTCAGACTTATTCCCTAATCCATTAGAGTTCAATTAAAAATATTTTTCATGATTATTAATGTATGTTAATAAAATATTTCTTTAAATTGATTGACACGCCCAGTGATTGGTGATTTTCTAGTGCGCAACTGCGCATGACAAATTGTAATAAAATTACTTTTAACACCACCTACTATGTGGCCTTTTTACCCTAAACTGATCATATTTTTAAACTCTAAGTAAAATCAGTAAAAAAAAATAAAAATAAAAAAAAAAGATTTCTCTAAGTAAATAAAATTACATTAGGTAGTCAACCCTCACTGGTCTCGGTCTCGACTCGGACTCGACATTCTCTGGTCTCGGACTCGACTCGCACTCGACTCTCTATGGACTCGGTCTCGACTCGGACTCGAGTGAGGTGGTCTCGACTACAACACTGGCATCAACATTTCAAATAACCATCTTTACTACTTCAGAATGCCAATAATGACAGAATGACAATTAAAAGTTGTCATAAATGAACAAAAACAATATTAAAATAGCATAAATTAGATCAAACAGATATGCAAGCATGGATTATGGTGTGCATAACGTTACAAAAAAGAACTACATTTCTGCATTAACAATAGTTAATAACTTAAAATCACTCCAGACAACACTCTTCCACCAATTTCCAAACACATACTGCACATCCAATAAGGAAGCACATATAAAGGTGTGTTACAATATATAGACTGAGTTGTGCTCTACAGTATCTCACAGAAGTGAGTACAACCCGCAGTTTAGTCAATATTTTAATTTCTCTTCTCATGGGACAACCCTGAATAAATTACACTTTGCTACAATGTAAAGTAGTCAGTGTACAGCTTGTATAACTTGTATAACTCAAAATGACAATACAAAGCCATTTAAGTCTGAACGGCTGGCAACAAAAGTGAGTATACCCCGAAGTGTCCAAAGAAAAGATAAATTAAAAAATGTACAAAAATGTGACGGGTGCACTCACTTCTATGAGATAATGTATGTGTGTACATGTAGCCTAGTCTACAGTATGTGATTGTTGTAAGTTATGTGTATGTCTGCTGGAAAACCATAATTTTGTGGATAATTGTATCTAGTGTGAAAGACAACCAACACACCACAGTTTGCAGGGGAGCCAATCAATCAGTTTCTCCGTCTTCCCCTGGGAAGGCAAACAAAGACATAAAATTGGTACCTTGCTTAAGATAAACATTGCTCTCAACTTTACATATCATTTAGTTACACTTAAAGGTAGTATTAGCCATTCAGAGCGTTTTGTAAACGTATGACACTTTTTGTAATGTTCAGCTATTCTCCTCATGGTCCACTCACTTCCCATTCCCATTATGAGCTGTAAAACATTCCAGTCATTTTGTGCAGCTCAGTCACCATAAATTAGAGCATAAGAGGGGTGGTGATGGCGCAGTGGATATGACACATGCCTTTGGTGTGAGAGACCCGGGTTCAAATCCACTGTGAGACACCTATGTCCCTGAGCAAGACACTTAACCCCTAGTTGCTCCAGAGGCGTGCGACCTCTGACATATATAACAATTGTAAGTCACTTTGGATAAAAGCGTCAGCTAAATGAATAAATGTAAATGTAAAATGTAAATGACTGCAGGAAAACATACTGGGCTTGGTACAATCTCTAACAATAACAAAACATGGCTTGATTTTGTTCACCCTGAGAATACTGAATGTGGGAGCGAGTTATCTCTGGTGTCTTGTCGAGTGTTACAAGATAAATTTTTAACATAAACACCAACATAAACAAATACAATATCTGGTAGGATCACTGGTACAAATTTTAAATTACTGCCATTAGCCAATTAGTGACATTATCAATTAAAACAAGTGATCAATCAGTATTGGTAAATCACCCATTGTTTTCTTTGCAATTGTATTATGTATGGGAATACCTTTCTCTTTCTTGTTTTAATTACGCATTTATATGCGTGCACCTCTTGGATGTTGTGGGGACAATCCATTTCTTTTTTAGAAACTGTTTAGAATCATAAGCAAATTGAGAAATGTTAATCCAAATGTTAACATAAAAAAAGAAAACAAAAGTACATCATATAACTTATTGTAAAACAGTCCACAGATTAGAAGTATTTGTTGTGACCTGTAACTCAGTAAAGAGGGAGGGGTATATTTGACATAACACATATTGATATAATGCGTACAATTCACATGTAAATGAGGTACATCAATAATGTTAATGTCATAACGGAGACCTGCATAGCAAATTAAATAGCAAACGTAATGGGAATAAAGTTAAATATGGCAGAATATCAGCTTTGAGTTTATTAGGTACACCTTTTGTCCTTTGATGTCTTTTCGTTGGTTTGTCATCCCCCCCCCCCCTTGTTGGTGTCGGTGGCAGGGCTGGTTGGCAGAGCTTCAACTAAAGAGTAGACACAGAATATACAATATGCAAGAAGGTCAGATATAGACTTGTGGCTGCTCAAGCTCATTCTACAAAAACGTAAAAGAAGGCAAGAAAAGTTGAAGAGCAAATAACTAGGCTAAGCACACCAAAATTTGGTGCGATCATCGCCACTTGGTGGGACTTTGGGTTACCTGTCTCAATCTGTCCCCCCTCATTGGTGTCGGTGGCAGGGCTGGTTGGCAGAAGAGCTTCAACTAAAGAGTAGACACAGAATACAATATGCAAGAAGGTCAGATATAGACGTGTGGCTGCTCAAGCTCATTCTACAAAAACGTAAAAGAAGGCAAGAAAAGTTGAAGAGCAAATAACTAGGCTAAGCACAACAAATTTTGGTGCGATCATCGCCACTTGGTGGGACTTTGGGTTACCTGTCTCAATCTGTCCCCCCTCATTGGTGTCGGTGGCAGGGCTGGTTGGCAGAAGAGCTTCAACTAAAGAGTAGACACAGAATACAATATGCAAGAAGGTCAGATATAGACTTGTGGCTGCTCAAGCTCATTCTACAAAAACGTAAAAGAAGGCACGAAAAGTTGAAGAGCAATTAACTAGGCTAAGCACAACAAATTTTGGTGCGATCATCGCCACTTGGTGGGACTTTGGGTTACCTGTCTCAATCTGTCCCCCCTCATTGGTGTCGGTGGCAGGGCTGGTTGGCAGAAGAGCTTCAACTAAAGAGTAGACACAGAATATACAATATGCAAGAAGGTCAGATATAGACGTGTGGCTGCTCAAGCTCATTCTACAAAAACGTAAAAGAAGGCACGAAAAGTTAAAGAGCAAATAACTAGGCTAAGCACAACAAACTGATCACTTTCGATCATTGCAACTTGGTGGGACTTTGGGTTACCTTGCCGGTGCCGAGCACTCTGTTGTCAGATGTAGCATTGGCCTATGCCTTATCAATGGGGACCCTTTCCTAGATCTTTCTGTTCCGGCACCTGTTGTTCTAGTTATTTATGACTATCTTTCTGTATAACACTGGTCGGACCTTTTGGTTCGTTGAGAAGATGATTTGACTGCCGAGGAGAGCTTCTCTAGAGCCATCAACCACCATTATTATAGACTATTCTACTTAAGTCTGTATCCTGCTGTACTACAACTCTGTAATAAACCTATTACAGAGCCTCTGAGCCAACCTGTCAAGCTGCCTTAATTTCCACTTCAACGCTTCTAAGACTAAAATAAACACAACACAGAGTCAGACTCAGTGCCAATCACCAAAATTTTAATGGTGGCTGTCATAAAAAACTTTCCAGATGTATTCAAACATGCATTAAATATTGAAGAACATTAACAATATCAATGAATATGTAATATGGTGCATATATTTAACAAAATTCTCCTCTCTAGAGTACATTTTTTTCTAGCTGACTAACGAGTTTATGGTCGCTGGATATGTTTTTTCGGAGGTAAATGTGACGTTACATGAGATTGTTTAAATGACATCTTTCCACGGTTGAAACACTGATTGAGTGATTCCATGTGACATGACACAGACTTTAATAAGTTGTACTCTATCTTTTAACACACTTTCAGAAGCTCATTCATGTTTATTTTGCGCTGTAACCGTTATTATTAAGGCGGAAGAGAAGGTTACGTGTGGTCCACTCTGCTGCTTCTCTTGAGCTGCGCCAGAGCGATCTCACGCCACAGCGGCAAAATGGTAATTGTGTTTTTGAATTTCGTAAGAAAATGAACGGAATTTAAAATCTGAGACTTTGTTTCATATAAATAATAACAAAGCACAAAGATTATTGCCATTTATTGTATGGGATGCGCAAAACAATGCCTTGTCACCATGCCCTGAAAAGGCTCCATGCCGCTATGCGTGGGCTTTTTAAATTTCATTTGTCATTTGTTCAATAAAGACATTTTGATTAAGGAGTGCCTCGGTCATCAGAGATTTCTTTCTCTACTGTCTCCTAGATGCGCAAAACAATGTTCTATTCATTCATCAACTGAAAACCGGATGACAAATCGATTCTTGGGATTTTAGAAACAATATTTTTTCTTAAATATGAGAATCGATTAAAATTGATAAATCTATAATTTTTACCCAGGCCTAAATAACATACTACAATAATGATAATAATATGCTGGTAAAGAACACTGTCATAAAAATATGAAAGATAACGATAAAGCTATACTAAGCACACCTTGTTGAGGTGGAGGGTCTGGAATAGTCTCCAAATTTAAGACAACAACAGTCTCCTGTTCTGGAAGTTGCAGACTTTCAGTTGTTGAAGGGTCTGCCGGCACTGTATTTCCTGAAAGAATACAAGGAACACAAAGAATATACAAAATGTAATTAGGTCAAAATGTGAATTTGTTATTTGATGTCATTTAGTTTTTAAAATGTCCTGAATTTTTCTGAATTTGGATTGTTTAAAGATGTTATAATGTATAGCAGCCCATTCTCACCCCCAAGGCGTCACCTAACTGACGCCCTAGGATCGCGTGTACCCTACCCCCACCCCACACCTAAACCTAACCGCGTCTTCTAACAGACGCTTTCCTTTAGCGTCAGTTAGATGACGCTGTAGGATCGCGTCATGTAAGTGACGCTAAAAGGCGCCTAAAACGTCAAATATTGAAGCATGGTCAAAGGTGACGCCTTGGGGTGAGAATGCGTTGTGTATAGAAAATGTGGAATGACCTTTAACTATCATGCTGTAGATAGTATTCATGTTGTCAACGCATATTTTCTCCCCTGCACTCAATTTGAGCCCCTCCGGCAGCAGCGTCTTGACTCTTTGGTTCGGGTACTCAAGAAAAAGCATGGGCCTCCAGCCCACTGCATTCAGCTTCTCAATCTGAAAGAAAAAAAAACATACTCTATAAACAATAATAAGGGCTTTATGTCTACGATAAAACTGTGCTAGTGTTATGTGTAACAGACACCAGCTCCACAACAGTATGTTTCAGATGCACACTTTTTAACTTATGGAAGAGCTGATGTATACATAAGCTGATATATATATATATATATATATATATATATATATATATATATTGGATCTCAGATGTTAAATGTATCCAAAGTTCGTTGGAGTTGTAGAAACTTGATGGTGTGTCTGATTAAAACACATGGAAAAAATACCAGTCCTTTGCTCTCTTTTATTTTCAGTTCAGGATGATAAAGTCTTAATTCACATGGAGCTGACACACATGATGCCAATGAACAGATGTTAATGGAGGGACAGGATAAACAGGACGTACAAGATGGTCTTTAGTCACTACAAACAATACAATAAAGGAAATTAAACTCATATAATTCATCAGTAACATATCAACAACATATATTTTAAACAATTGACAAAACAAACTTACTCAACGCATCCTAAGGAAAGGACATGGTTGGGTGTCCATTCCAACCACCACACCTCACCAATACAAAAGGAAAAAAGGGAGGAAGTGAGGTCTACTTATAGACCTTGCCCAGGGGGTGTATGGGTAATGTAGTGAAACTGACAAAAGGATTGTGGGATATGAAGTGCAAATATGTAAGGAGAAAGAAAAAAAATAAATAAAAAGTATAATTAAAGGATCAAATTCACAACAGCCGCCCCCAAATACAGTCATGTATTTGCTATTACTCATCTATTTCAGGTAATGGAATCAACTTAGCAACTGGACGTACATACGTCTTTCCATTAACATCAATCTCAGCTACTCTGACACGTCCATCCTGACTAGGTAAGAGGCGTACTACCCTGCCAATGGGCCATGATGCTCTTGGGAGTTGAAAATCAATTACTAACACGACAGCAGAGTCATTTAGATTAGGTTTTTCTCGATTCCATTTTTGACGGAGCTGCTGACCTGGTAAGTAATGTCGGATAAAAGATGTCCAAAACTGGTCAACGAGGGCCTGGCTGTGGCGCCAAGATCTGCGGCCAAGGAGCTTAGTATTGGCATAAATCACCTGAGGTAAAGACGAATCTCGCCGCCCCATGAGGAGGAGATTTGGAGTAATGGGGTCGAGATCTGAAATATTTGAAGAGGCGTAACCAAGTGGCTTTGAATTTAACACTCCTTCAACTTCTGTCAAAACGGTCCGTAGGACTTCCTCTGATACGGTTTGACTGCCGAGTACCACCCGCAATGCTGTTTTAACAGAACGGACCTCTCTTTCCCATGACCCCCCAAAATGAGGAGCTTGTGGTGGATTAAACTTAAATTTGATCTGCTGCTTTTCCAATTTGTCTTGTAGCTCAGTGGGAAGGTTCTGGAAGGCTTCCTTTAACTCTCTTGCAGCTCCACGGAAATTGCTTCCCTGATCACAAAGAATCTCATACGGCCTACCTCTCCTGGATATGAAACGACGTAGGCCCATTAGAAAGCTGTCCACATCTAAACTGCTCAACAAATCAAGGTGCAGGCATCGAGTGGTCTGACACTTAAACAGAATGCCCCATCTCTTCTCTGTTCTACGGCCAATATTTACATGGAAGGGACCAAAACAGTCCATTCCGGTGGACCAAAAGGGAGGTTTGAACAACCGGAGCTTGGAGAGTGGAAGATCTGACATTTGAGGAATAGATGGCTTGGCTCTCCACTTCCTACATTGAAAACAAGACCACTGATGTTTTTTTACGGCTTGTCTCCCTCTAATTATCCAGTAATTGCGTCGAAGTTCTGAGAAAACTCTCTCTGGACCAGGATGGAAAAGTTTCTCGTCACAGTCCTTAATAATTAACTGGGTCAATGGATGTTTGGGGTCGAGGACGATTGGATGAACCATTCCAGGTTCCATATCCTCTACACGCCTGAGCTTACCGCCCACTACAATAAGTCCCGTTTCTTCATTGAATTCGGGAGAAAGTGTTAGGAGACAACTTTGAGGTTCAATGGGCTTTCCTTTCGTTAAACACTGATACTCGGAGGGAAAACTTTGTTGCTGGGCTTGTCTCAAAAGGAGATTTTGGACAGAAGAGGCGTCACAAGAGTCCTCACTATGTTGTCGCAGTAACACATTTGTTGCAAACTGTAACTCTGACCATGATTTAAAACGGGCAGGATCTGGGAGTACAATATCATCCAATTGTGTTAACCCACAAAAGAGTGGTTTACGAAGCTCAGGATCAGGACTATCAGATGTAGATACTAGATTTTTGGGCCATTCATCTGGAGGAAATTTCAGAAACGTTGGACCTTGTCGCCATCTATGATCAGGTTTGGCTAGCTCTACAAGAGTTTTGCCTCTCGTAATGTCATCTGCTGGATTCTGTGCAGATGGAATATATCTCCAAGAAGAGGGGTCAGTGAGCTCTAATATTTCAGTGACTCTATTAGCTACAAAAACTTTGTAACGGCAGGAGAGGGAATGCAGCCAAGACAAGACAGTTGTCGAGTCGGACCATAAGACAATATTTGTCAAAGGATGAGTCAATTCATTCTGCAGGAGTTTACAAAGCTGTGCACCTGTTAGAGCAGCGCAAAGTTCAAGACGAGGGATGGATATTTGCTTTTTTGGGGCAACTCGAGATCTTGCCATGATGAAGGAAGTATGTACCACACCCTTGTCAGTTCCCATTCGCAAATAGGCTACAGACCCGTATGCGCTCTCTGAGGCGTCGCAAAATATATGCAACTCTCTGGATGTGATTTGGTCGGAAGGTAAACTTAGATAACAACGTGGAAGCTGTATTAATGACAGGTCAGGGAGCTCAGTTTCCCAAGCCTTCCAGGCCTGTTGAATAGGATTTGGCATAAGGGGATCATCCCAGCCCCGGGACTTCATCCAGCATTGTTGTATGATGACTTTAGCTCGCGTTGTAAAGGGGGTTATGTAACCCAATGGGTCATACTGACTGGCGAGAACTTTATATATATTACGCAGGGTTGTTGTCTTATACTCCACTGTTCGGGATCGATACCCTAATGAATCAGAGGGACAGTGCCAACTCAGACCCAGAGCTCCTTCTTTGGGATCTAAACTGTCTTGATTGATCCACAGTTCAGCATTCTCAGACCTGGCTTCAGGAGGGAGATGTCGGACAACACCAGGCTGGTTACTTGCCCACTGTCTAATTTCAAATCCTCCACTCATCAGTAAAGAACGCATTCGGTCTAAGAAGTTCTTAGCAGATTGCACATTTGGGAAACTCTCTAAGCAGTTGTCAACATAGAATGACTGAAGTACAGAGCTCGCTATATCTTCATACCCTTCTTGGTGATCATGGACATGCCTTTGTAGAGCATATGTTGCGCAACATGGACTACATACCGTGCCAAAGGGCAAAACTTGCCATTCGTAGATGTCAGGTGGATTTGTGCTCTGCATATTGCGCCACAGGAAGCGTAGGAGAGAACGGTCTTCTGGTAATAGCCTAACTTGATGGAACATGGATTTTATATCCCCACTAATGGCCACTGGGCACTGACGAAACCGGAGTAGGACACCAAGTAAGGAAGGGCCCAACTGTGGACCAGGAAGAAGTTGACTGTTAAGTGACACACCTTTATATTGATAGGAACAATTGAAGACTATTCTCCTTTTTCCGTTATGCTCCACAATATGATGAGGAATATACCACGATTCATCAGATGAATCATGGGGAAGTTCCACTTTGGAAACATAACCGGATTCCTCCAACTTAGCAATCTCTTGGTTGTACACAGCAGCAGTTTTAGGATTTCTCTGGAGGCGTCGTTCGATACATCTGAGAGAAGACATAACTGCATTTGGTGTGGTCCGCAGCTTTATGGCGGAAGAAGTGCGCAATAACGGAGTGGCATATCTTTTCACACCATCCACATCAACTTTTTAAGACTTGGAGGCCAACAATTCCATAGCTGCCTGATCTTGCTTAGACCTAGTAATGACTTTCTCATTCCTGAAAGGAAGGATGTCTACTTTCCATAATTTCTCCACATCATGGCGAAGTTCTTCTAGGGGATTAGCGATGGTAAAAAGACACTGAGTCTCATCAGTGTTAGGAATCGGTATTGGGCCTTGAAGTACCCATCCTAACCTGGTCTGTATTGCAGCTGGAGATTTAGGAGGCCCGAAATACACCTGATCAATGGGATTTATCAGGTGTGGATAGTCTGCACCGATAAGAACAAGTGGTTGGACTTTAGAGAAGGCTGGAAGGGGTAAGTCTCGAAGATGTCTGAAACGTCTCTGCAAGATCTCAACAGGATACGTCTGTTCTGCCAGTCCCAATCTAGCAGCAGAAAAGGCATTGGAAATGGAATACTTCTTTTCTGGATTGGTCATGGAAGATATTTCAAAGGTTACAGAAGAACCTTCAAGTGCAAGGGTATCTTGACGTACAGTTCTAACAATTAGGGACTCAGGTACCCCATTGAGGCCCAAAGACTCAGATGCTTGAGGTAGCAACATGGTACGTTCTGATCCATCATCTAAGATGGCATAGGTTTGCAAGGATCTTCCTTTATAATGGAGAAGTACTTCAACAACTTTAAGCAAGACCCTACCAGAACCTCCAAGGCGACTAAGATAGAATGTACCGTTATCTTGGTCACGACAATTAACTCCATGAAGGATACCAAGATGTCTGCCTTTGCACTGTGGACAGGGTTTCTTCAAGTCACAGTTGACAGCTAGATGGTTAAGCCCGCATCTCCAACATCTTTTGTTCTCTCTAATCCATGCATCCTTCCTGGTATCTTCTAGAGATTTAAAAGAGGGGCACAGGCCAATGAAATGATCTCTACTGGAACAATAGGCGCATGAATATTTGGAACTCCATTCTCCATCTCTCACATTCTGGGGTTGCTTATTAATGGATCTTGGCACAACAGAATTACTGTTAACTCCGTACAAGACTGTTCGAGTGTTAATGGAAGTCTTTGGTTGAGGTTTACTCAGGAATGGTTTTGGAAAGTCACTAACCTGATCAGCCATTGCTTGACACTCAGCTTCTTCTTGGAGCCAAGTGGAAAAGCTAATCAGGTTGTAGCTTTGACCCTTTAGGATTGTACGGGCATAACGGGCAAAGTTGGTCACATGCTCTGTGGGCAGTTTACTGAGTAGTTGCTGTACATGAGAAGCACAGGATAATTCAGATTTAACTTGGTCTTGGCCCGAAGATTGGAGCATGCCAACCAAAGCTCGAACCTTTAATGCGAAGCTACTAAATGCTCTGCTGTCACCTGGTCTCACCCTGGGGAGAGCTAGAATGGCTTTGATTTCTCTCAAAACTAGTTGGTGAGGTTGCCCATATTTCTGCTGTAGTGCAAAAAGAGCCATACTGTAAGGCCTAGGATCGTTAGCATAAGCTAAAGCTAGATCACGAGCTGGAGAAAATTTTAAATGATCTAACAAGATATGGAATTTGTAATGTTCTGGCTCATGGGGTGACAACAAATTTGTCAATGCTAGCTGCAACATTGCAAATTCTTGGGGATCATCATTAACCAGGAAAGGAAAGGTAGGTCCCTGAACACGAGAAGTAGGATAGGAAGGAACAGGATATGATGCATACTATGGTTGGGAATATGGATAAGGATGAAGGAATGGAATTGCAGTTGACTGGGTAGTGGGAACAATTGGTTGAATATGTGGGGCAGGAGGTTGTACAACATCATTCCCTACCTGACCTACAGATTGCATGTGAGGGCCTACATTAGCTGAGGCTACATGAGGAATTGCCGAGCTAGAGGATGGTCCTAATGGCTGTGAATACTGAGAAACAGCATACCGAGGCTGTGGAGGTAACTGTGCTGATGTTACTTGTGAGGATAACTGAGAATGAACCATGGCAGAGGAAAATGAACTACATGGTAAAACTGGTTGTGGTGGACCAGTTGGTTGTACCAACACTGGTGATGTTTGCACTTGAGGGGACTGACAATTAGAAGGCCCAGGAACCAATGGAACAATAGAAGGTTGTAACATACTAAATTGTAGTTGTGATGCTATATCATGTGTGTGCATCTGTTGGGGTGGACTACGTAACAATGAGGAAGGAGGAAGAGGCAGAGAACTAGGCCTACTAAATGGAAGCAGTGAAGGAACAGTTGAGGAATTACATTTCTCACATGTAGGTTTCTTTTCAGCTGTCTTAATACATGCACACAATTCTTGAACAATAGATGGATTAACTAAGGCATTATCATCATCATCAGAAGCATCATCAAAAGACTCAGAAAATTCAGAATGTCTGGAAGAAACTACTAACTGTGACATTTTAGACATCATCTCACCAAGCATACCCTTAAGTCCAAGTATTTCTTGTTTAACATCCATATCGAGCAAATCATGTTGAGGCTGTTCACAAGGAGCCAATGAGCTTGGGGAATGTCTTAAAGGTGGATTTTCATACTGAGTTTGGTGATGATCACTTACAACTAGTGTTGGTGAGGGAGGCGGAGGAGGACCATATTCTCTCACCATACAGTCAACAAAACGGGCAGGAGGTCTTCTGCTTCTCAGGCTGCGCCGGATTGCAGGTCTGGCATGGTAATCCATTCCACCAAATTTCTATCTCCGGCTCGAAGGACCATATATGGTTCTCAGATGTTAAATGTATCCAAAGTTCGTTGGAGTTGTAGAAACTTGATGGTGTGTCTGATTAAAACACATGGAAAAAATACCAGTCCTTTGCTCTCTTTTATTTTCAGTTCAGGATGATAAAGTCTTAATTCACATGGAGCTGACACACATGATGCCAATGAACAGATGTTAATGGAGGGACAGGATAAACAGGACGTACAAGATGGTCTTTAGTCACTACAAACAATACAATAAAGGAAATTAAACTCATATAATTCATCAGTAACATGTCAACAACATATATTTTAAACAATTGACAAAACAAACTTACTCAACGCATCCTAAGGAAAGGACATGGTTGGGTGTCCATTCCAACCACCACACCTCACCAATACAAAAGGAAAAAAGGGAGGAAGTGAGGTCTACTTATAGACCTTGCCCAGGGGGTGTATGGGTAATGTAGTGAAACTGACAAAAGGATTGTGGGATATGAAGTGCAAATATGTAAGGAGAAAGAAAAAAAATAAATAAAAAGTATAATTAAAGGATCAAATTCACAACAATATATATATATAGAACAGATGATACATTGAGGATGTGGGGAAGGTGTGAGTATATGTGGGTGGGTTTGGTGTGCCTGTCTCCATCATGTGCATGATGCACTCTTATCTGGCTTACAGTTCTACAGATGATTGCATGATTGAATTGAAACTATAAGCCTCCAAGAGCATCTTCATGTAAAAATCCCTACTAAGAGATTGGTTAAAAGTTTTTGGTCTACCACACATCGCACTGACTTACACACAACTCACATCATATTCTGTGCAATGAGAGAATCTCACTCAGTAATGTAGTCGGATGGTAGCAGCATGTCTTGGTTGAGGGCCCAGTCAGTGCTTCCCTACAGCTGAATATGCGTGGTCAAACTGGAGCCGCTCCCGCCACACCAAACTGATTGACACAGCCCTCAACAATACCTGCCGCATTATCACGGTATGCACAGAGACAACGCCAGGCCCGTGCCTCTACACCTAGCTGGCATTGCTCCCTCCCATCCCCGCTCCCCACATAAGATGATCCATCGTCGCCCAAGACAGCACAGGAGAACACACGAGTTTGACACCTTGCACCCCCTTCATGGACAGACAGCACCTCCACCACGACTGAAATCCAGATCCAGTTTCCTGCAGACAGTCCCACCTCCAGACAACCAAAGAAACAGCATGGACAACATCTGTAAAGATGAATGGAACCAGCTACATACACAAGCCCAGGACTGGATGGAGAGAGGAATCACCCCTACTGAATGTCCCACCAGGGTGGCTAACCTGGAAGACCCTCAACAGACTACGAGTGGAACAGCAGGAAAGCACGGGACCACCAGACAGAAGACACATGCAGCTGTAAAGCTGTACAGACAATGACCCCACCCCCAGCACCGAGCTGAAATGACCCCATCAGCTGTGACCAGATAGTGACAGAATGACATCTAAGGTTGCAACAGACTCGAAGAAGAAGAAGAAGAACACGCAAGTGAACGCTATGTACTTACATAATTGGGCATGAACCACTCAGTAGGGAAGAGTAAACTGTGGATGATATGGAGAGCTGACGTGTGTTACAGAACTGCGGGCTATCACCTACTGTAGGTGAACCTGGCTGTTTCTTGCCTGTTTCTTTACACTTTTCCAATTATAATAGTTTAAAGTTACGATCCTGAAACTGATCAATCAATTGCCTTTATTAAGTTTCATACAATGTGCAGCTGAAAATATCTGCTAACCTAACGTGTGAATCAACTCATGGTCTATGTGAGTACATCTATAGCATAAGTAGAATAGAAGAATAGTCGGTTGTAATGTAACACACCACCTGTGTCACCACCTGGACCAAGGTAATTTTGAAGCCACTAGTACTATGGTAACAGAACAAGTTACTTACCAAAATAACGGCATCATCCAATAAATGAGACGTTAATTGATTTTTCTTTGTCTTACACACCCAAGACTCCTTCTCCATCTTGAATTTGTCCATTTTTTTTTCAGCCTTATATGTTGCGGCTGTGCTGCCTTGCACAAGGGGCAGACCTTGCATCCATTAAAAATTTTTTGTAGGCATGCAGGGCACGACTTCTTCAGCCCTCCACCAGGCATTATTATTCTGTAAACCATACAAAAGAAAAGGATGATTGGAATAACCATTGTATAAAAATATAAATTCCTTAACTGCAAGAGTTGTGAAGGTTTCCATAAAACACTTTGTCTTTCCAATACAATTATCTTACAATTATCATGTAATAGACAAAATTTCAGCTATGTCGCGACTGATATGTGTAACCAATCCAGGGTATCTAGCATAACACTATGTGACCTGCTGTTCCTACAGCAAAAATACAAATCATACATCATTATAATGAAACAAAATACAAGACTATCTTTAAATAACCTAAACTTGTGCTGTGTAGAAAATAAAAATCTTGGGATACTTACTGTATGAAATATGAGTTATGGTATGAGTAAGTATGAGTGAGTGAATGTGTGTGTGTGTGTGAGAGAGAGAGAGAGTGTGTGTGTGTGTGTGTGTGTGCGCGTGTGTGTGTGTGTGAGAGAGAGAGAGAGAGAGAGAGAGAGAGAGAGAGAGAGAGAGAGAGAGAGACAAGAAAGAGACAGAAATAGATAAATATAAAAAATGTGAAAGAATGGCTCTTAAAAGTGCCTTTTTTTGGTAAAGCTGTCTTGTATCTGTAACAGACAGAAATTATTATTAGAATGACCATTAGAACAAACATTTCTACATGCATATTTCATACATGAAATTCGCATTTCATTTCTACATGAAATTCATTCACAACATGACTTTAACTTTCTTGTGAACCGACAAATTGCTGATTGGCAATACTGTGGTTGAGAATGCCATCTGGCCACATCGACATGCATAAGTCTTTGATGCAATCAACCTGTTTTTGGGCTGTTTTTTTTTTTTACCCTTTTGGGGTTTTTTTTCTCTTTATCT